>NC_135236.1:39780538-40096788 GCF_051348905.1 Ranitomeya variabilis
GATTACTCCTCCCACCTTCCCAGAAACCTGTGGATAATGCCCTGAATGACAGCTATGGGTACAAAAGAGACATGTGGGTATAAAAGAGACTCTTCAGGACAGCAACCAAGGAACCATGGCACAATCTGGAGGAATACAGATATGCTCCATTGACCATTACTGAGCACACAAAGACATTTGTCCCAATCACGGTTCTCAATCAGGTCACCTGGCCACATATCTCAATATGCCAGATTCCTAAGCTTGCCACTACTTCCACTCTGTGGGTTCACTCCAAAGCAGGGTACTACTGGTCAGGGTAGTTGGCCCTGGAAGACCCAAATTCGCAGATGTTCTAATTCCCGCCAAGCCACCATCTTGTGTATTTGCTGTCTGTACTACATGTTGTTGACTGTTGTAGATCCATTACATTATAACCATAGTGTGCTACCCTCAGCCTGTGTTATCTTAGTATTTTACACATGGTGAAGGTGTGGAGGCATTCAATGGGATGAGCTCTGGTCCATTTGGTCTTTCTAAAGACAGGTAGGCCAGCGGATGAGAGCACCTACTATCAATGTCCTATTTTAAAAGGATTTCCTTCAGTGCTGAAGGAGTAAAGTATTCTTCCCATGCTGGCTGAGATCATACTGCCTGGTTGCTCTCAGCTGCAACGGCTTATCATTTACTCCTTCTATATATACTGGCTCTGGGTGTTTCTTCCTTGCCAGTGAAAGATTCTTCTTCCTGTGATAAGCTGAGTAGTTGAAGTGGAGTTGTTGTTGTTGTAGTAGTAGTGGTAGTGTAGTGTAGTGTAGTAGAGTTCTGTGGTTTGCTGTAGTATGTGTGTGTTTCCTGGTCCCTGTTCCCATTTAGCTTATTCATCCCTATCCCTATCCTCCTCCCTATTGTTGGCTAGTGCTTTTGTATGATAGAGGTTTTCTGTCATCCCTGTTTTGTCTTTGTCTTGTTTACCTTACATTTCGGTCCCCTGTCTCATGGAATGGGGGAGGGGACAGATCAGAGTTTAACAGGAGCAAAGTAAGGTCAGAGACCCGGGCCTCTCTACCTTCATGAGTACCCCCCATGAGAGGGACAGTTAGGGTCCCAGTTCCAGTGACTGTTTGAGGCCCCTGTCCTTTACTTAACACCGTCACAGCATAGAATTGTGGCACCATCCAAGATATCCATTGTAGATTGTAATCTCTTACGGGCAGGGTCATCATTATCTTTGCATTAATTATTGTATTATTGTTAACTTTGTTATGACTGTTCGATATGAACTGCTGAATTGTAAAGCGCTGCAGAATGTGTTGGCTCTATATAAATAAAGATTATTATTATTACTATAGCTGAGCTCTTGTTCTGTCTCTTATCCACTTTACCACACAGAGTCCAGGATACTCTGCTTGTATTACTCTACCACTGGATCCAGTTACAGAATCTTGCTATCTCTGTTCTGCTTCTTCCCTTCACACACTCGTCATTGTATGGCCTCAGCTGTCACAATCATCAGTGTGCAATCTGGTCTTTCACACTCCCTATGAATGGCTTCACATCACAACATGGGCGGACATACCGTCAGTTCAACTGGTGCTGCTGCAGCAGGGCCCGGAGGCTCTGGGGGGCCCCTGCAGGGTGGCTAATAATGAGGGCAATCTGGCCAGTTTATCCAGCCCCGAGGCTCAGGGGGGCCCCTGGCCAGATTGCCTCATGTGGGGCTGGCAGAGAAAATGGCAGTGGAGCTGCAGGGAATGGATCCGTCCTGCTTCCTGCCCACGCTTCCTGACAGTCTCACACAGCAGTTGCTGAATGATGTCATCATTCAGCGCTATGGCTGTGCGAGACAGGAAGCTGCCGGCAATGATAGTGTGGCTTGAGAATACCGTGCGCAGATCTGAGGTGAGTTGTGTGTGTGTGCAGAGAGGTGAATGGTGCTGTGTGTGTGTGCAGAGAGGTGAATGGTGCTCTGTGTGTGTGTGTGCAGAGAGATGAATGGTGCTGTGTGTGTGTAGGTGGAGGAGAGGGCAATGATGGGGCGGAAGGCAATGATTGGGTTGACCGAGAGGGCAATGATAGCGGTTGTGGAGAGGAGGAAATGATGGAGGTGGTGAATATGCAATAATGGGGGTAGTGGGGAAGAGGAAATGATGGAGGTCGTGGAATGGGTAATGATGGGGGAGAAAACAATGTTGATGACAGTGGAAAGGACAATGATGGGGTGGTGGGCAGGAGGCAATGATGGAGGTGGCGGAATGAGTAATGATGGGGGTGGTTAGGGAGGAGGAAATGATGGAGGTCGTGGAATGGGTACTGGTGGGGGAGAAGACAATGATGATGGCAGTGGAAAGTACAATGATGGAGGTGGTGGGGAGGAGGAAATGATGGAGGTGGTGGAATGGGTAATGATGGGGTTGTGGGGGAGAAGACAATGATGGGGGTGGGGGAGATGACAATGATGATGGCAGTGGAAAGTACAATGATGGGGTGGTGGGGAGGAGGAAATGATGGAGGTGGTAAAAATGGGTAATGATGGGGTAGTGGGAGAGAAGGCAATGATGATGGCAGTGGAAAGGACAATGATTGGGGTGGTGGAGAGGAGGCAATGATGGAGGTGGTGGTATGGGCAATAATGGGGTGGTGGGGAGAAGCAATGATGGAGGTGGTGAAGAGGGCAATCATGGGGGTGGGGGAGAGGGCAATAATGGGATGTGGGGGGAGGAGGACAATGAGGGGTGTGGGGGATTGGGATGGGAGGAAGGGGGATTTATAATGGATTTACAAACAGGGGAAGGTGGAGGAAGACATTATCGATTAAGTGTACTCACTTATGTACAACAAAGTCCCTTAGTATGTATATATATATATATATATATATACCTTTGTCGCTTTAAAAGGAGGGGGGCCCAGGCACAATTCCTGCACAGGGGCCCCAAGCTGTCGGTGTCCGCCCCTGCTTCACAACTAACTGCTAACACTCTGTAAGCAAGAAGTAACTTCTATTCTTACACTCAAACACTCCTCCCATCTGCAGGGACAGCTATTAACTCTTCCTTTCTCAGCTGCCTAATCTACTAAAACTCTAATGGGAGATAATGCTTTAAAGCACCACTCCAGCTGGATTTTTTTATTTTACTGCTGGAGTGGTGCTTCAAACCCAAGTTCCTTGCTCTATTTCTTGTTCTAACATTCTAGCTTCTTCATCTGTTATCATCACCACTCCCTTTGTTCTCTGGCAGTTTGTGACCTGTTGGCTTCTCCAGTGTTTCATGGAGTGAGCTGGAGGTCACTCTTCAATGCAAGTCTATGAGAGCCTCATTCTCGCTACGTCCTGGTTCTCATTGACTTGCTTTGAGAACTTGTGATGTAGCTTCTGACTTCCGGCCAGTCAGAAGCTGTGATAACAAGATGGTGCTGTGGGACCAGAGCAGCGCCCTAAAATGGTTAAAATGCAGGAGAGTGAGTATAAGACAGAGGGCAGGGAGCATAGGTTAAAAGCACCTCTCCAGCACTGGAAAAAAAAACCTGCTGGAGTGGTGCTTTTATTTCAGGACAAACAGTACTCTTCAGAGAAGGAAGAATACTTTAACTCTAGCAGTGCCTATTGGGTGGAACAAACCTAAAAGTCAATATTGACACTTTAATGACCATTATCAAATGCCTTGGGATAAGAAGCCAAACCAGAAACTCTATTTGCAGACACTTGTTTTGAGGCTTTTTTTTCTATCCTCAGAGAACAGCAAGAGTTCTGAGCTCCCTAGGTGAGAGACAGGTACAGACTGGGGCTAAAATTCAGTGCTGACATTTTAAATCACAGAGGCCCATGTTGTCCCCATCTCCATGAACCAGATGGGATATATTACTAATATTACCCTGGATAGAGGAAAGGAAGATTTTCTACAAGACCAAATATTTCTAATGATAAATGATCTGCAGTGTGATTCCTATAAGTGTGTCCTAGAAGTGTGAAGATTACAGTAGAATTAAAACCTGAAAGATGTATAAAGACTGTGCCCTGCTACCTTCCACCATTGCACTCTAACAAGCATCTCTATTCTTCCGACAGGTATGTTCATCCACCCAGCTCTCCTGCTCTCCTGCTGTCTGTCTATGAAGTGCACATAGTACATCACCCAGCTTTGCACATAGACTCACCTCTGCACCTAGCATCCACATGGTATGCCTTTCAGCTAACCCCAGCTTTACCCCGCCCGTGTTATTTATGACGTTTTTTTACTCTGGCTTGATTGTATGCATCTGGTCCACTCTTAATTCTCTGTCCATGATGAGCAGAGACCACTCCTCTCTGCTTTACACCTGAATGCACTTAGTTGTACATATATTGCATAGCTAAAGTCTGCAGTGTGATTGCTATAAGTGTGTCCTAGAAGTGTGAAGATTACAGTAGAATTAAAACCTGAATTGAACCTGAAGGGAACTGAAGGTAACTGGCCAGTCACTGTAAACAATGTTTCTGTTTATTTTCACTCTCACCCCTATAATCCTTCACTTTATGCTACCTCCCCTAATCCCTACACCAAGTAAGGAACTGTTTATCTCTGCTTCAATCCTCCCCATCCATCTCACCTCCTCCTCTGAACTGTTCCTTAACATACAATCCTCTTTCTCCAAACACAGACAGCCCCCTCATGCCCTCTCCTGCTCCCACCTGCTAACACTTTCTCTGCTCCTTCTCACTGCTGGTGATATCTCTCCAAATCCTGGTCCTGCTCACCACATTCCCACAGTCATTTCTACCTCCCATCCATGCTCTATCACAAACTTCCGTAACCTCTCTAACCTTATACCCATTCACCAAGCCCCCGCTTCTCCAGTCCCACTAACAGGAGCTCTGTGGAATGCTCGCTCTGTCTGCAACAAGCTTTCCTACATCCATGATATTTTTGTTACTACCAAACTTTCCTTCCTCGCCATCACCAAAACCTGGCTCACCACTTCTGACACAGCCTCCCCTGCTGCACTCTCTTACGGTGGCTTCCACCTTTTTCACACACCCTGCCCCAGCAGCAAACATGGCGGAGGAGTTGGTTTTCTCCTGTTAGATAACTGCTCCTTCACCCCAATCCCACTGCCACCCTCTGTTACCCTCCCTTCCTTTGAGGTGCACTCTGTGCGCATCTACTCCCCCTCCAACCTCCAACTGGCTGTCATTAACCGCCCCCCAGGGCCAGCCACCATCTTCTTTGACCACTTCACCACCTAGCTACTTCATTCCCTTTCTGCAGACATCCCCACTATCATCATGGGTGACTTCAACATCCCCATTGACACTTCCCTCTCAGCTGCCACTAAACTTCTGTCTCTCACTTCCTCCTTCGGCCTCACTCAATGGTCTTCTACAGCCACCCACAAAGATGGTCACACACTGGACCTCGTCTTCACCCGCCTCTGCTCCCTCTAACCTCTCTAACTCACCTCTTCCTCTCTCTGACCATAACCTTCTTACATTCTCTTCCCTCTCCACTCCATGTCTACAATCCCCACCCCACAAACTTTCACACCCTCGCAGAAATCTTAAACATCTTGACCTACATTCGTTCTCTGAATCCCTCCTCCCTCTCACACATATAAGTTCCTTACACAATGCGGATGATGCTGCCGCTCTATATAACACCACAATAGCTGTAGCTTTGGAATCTGCTGCCCCACTTACACATACCAAAGCTCGCAAAATCAACAGACAGCCCTGGCACACCAGCCTGACCAAAGAACTGAGGCGAGCTTCCAGGGCTGCTGAGCGCAGATGGAAAAGATCCCACTCCAACGACCACTTCATCGCATTCAAACAGTCCCTCACTACTTTCAAGACCACACTCACAACAGCTAAACAAACCTACTTCTCATCTCTCATATCCTCCCTGTCTCACAACCCTAAACAGTTATTCAACACCTTCAATTCTCTCCTCTGTCCCCCAGCACATCCTCCCTCCCCACTTATATCAGCTGAAGACTTTGCCTCATTTTTCAAGCAGAAGATTGATAACATCAGAGACAGTTTTGGTCAACAACCCCCAGAGCCCTTCCGTCCGACTTTCCTGCCCTCCACCTCCAAAACCAACTTCTCCACCATTACAGAAGATCAACTCTCCACTCTACTCTCAAGATCGCATCTCACCACCTGTGCACTTGACCCGCTCTCATCCCACTTCATCCCAAACCTCACCACAGTCTTCATCCCAAACCTAACCTATCTCTTCAACCTATCACTAACAACTGGTGTTTTCCCCTCAAGCTTTAAACATGCCTCCATCACACCTATCCTCAAAAAGCCTTCTCTTGACCCATCCTCTGTATCTAGCTATCGCCCTATATCACTTCTCCCCTATGCCTCCAAACTACTGGAACAACATGTCTACCTTGAACTGTCCTCCCATCTCTAATAATAATAATAATAATAATAATCTTTATTTATATAGCGCCAACATATTCCACAGCGCTTTACAGTTTAACAGTTTCAAACACAACAGTCATAGGTAACAACGTTAACAATACAGTAATAAAGCAAAAATAAGACAAAATAAGATGACCCTGCTCGTGAGAGCTTACAATCCACAATGAGGTGGGGAGATACAAAGCACAGGTGTGTATTTACAATGGTGTACTTACAATGATGGTCCAGCCATCTTCAGGGAGTGGGGGGTAGATGGAAGTAGTGAATGGGTTACACACGCACAAAAACATAAAATGAGTTTGATTAGGGAACGTGATAGGCCGCTCTGAACAAATGTGTTTTGAGCGAGCGCCTAAAGCTATGCAAGTTGTGGATGGTCCTAATGTCTTGGGGTAGAGCATTCCAGAGGATTGGCGCAGCACGGGAGAAGTCTTGGAGTCGGGAGTGGGAGGTACGGATTAGTGCAGAGGTTAGTCGAAAGTCATTTGCAGAGCGCAGAGGTCGGTTAGGCCGATAGACAGAAATGAGGGAGGAGATGTAAGGGGGTGCCGCACTATGGAGAGCTTTGTGGGTGAGAACAAGTACTTTGAATTGTATCCTGTAATGAATGGGCAGCCAGTGTAACGACTGGCGAAGAGCGGACAAGTCCGAGTAACGATTAGCCAGATGGACGACCCTGGCTGCTGCATTAAGGATGGACTAGAGAGGGGAAAGTCGAGTGAGGGGGAGGCCAATTAATAGAGCGTTACAGTAGTCCAGACGGGAGTGGATTAGGGCGACAGTGAGGGTTTTTGTTGTCTCCATGGTGAGAAAAGGGCGGATTCTAGAGATGTTCTTTAGGTGTAAGCGGCACGAGCGGGCAAGACATTGTATGTGGGAGGTGAAGGAGAGATTGGATTCAAACATAACACCCAGACAGCGTGCCTGCTGCTGGGGTGTTATGATGGTGCCACTCTCTTCTTGCTCCCTCTTTGACCGCTTACAATCTGGCTTCCGGTCACACCATTCCACTGAAACTGCCCTAACTAAGGTCACCAATGACCTCTTAACCGCCAAGAGCAAGCAACACTACTCTGTCCTCCTCCTCCTCGACCTGTCGGCTGCCTTTGACACAGTGGACCATTCCCTATTATTACAGACCATCTCATCCCTTGGCATCACAGACTTGGCCCTATCCTGGATCTCAACAGACCGGACATTCAGCGTCTCCCACTCACACACCACCTCCTCACCTCACCCCCTATCTGTCGGAGTCCCACAAGGTTCAGTCCTAGGGCCCCTGCTCTTCTCCATTTACACCTTTGGCCTGGGACAGCTCATAGAATCTCATGGCTTTCAGTATCACCTCTATGCTGATGACACACAGATCTACATCTCTGGACCAGATATCACCTCCCTACTAACCAGAATCCCTCAATGGCTATCCGCTATTTCATCCTTCTTCTCTGCTAGATTTCTGAAACTTAACATGGACAAAACAGAATTCATCATCTTTCCCCATCTCACACCACCCCCCCAACGAACCTATCCATTACAGTAAATGGCTGCCCACTCTCCCCAGTCCCATAAGCTCGCTGCCTTGGGGTAATCCTTGACGCTGATCTCTCCTTCAAACCACATATCCAAGCCCTTTCCACTTCCTGCCAACTTCAACTCAAAAATATTTCACGAATCCGTACATTCCTCAACCAATAATCTGCAAAAACTCTAGTCCATGCCCTCATCATCTCTTGCTTTGACTACTGCAACCTCCTGCTCTGTGGCCTCCCCTCTAACACTCTCGCACCCCTCCAATCTATTCTAAACTCTGCTGCCCGACTAATCCACCTGTCCCCCCGCTATTCCCCGGCCTCTCCCCTCTGTCAATCCCTTCACTGGCTCCCCATTGCCCAGAGACTCCGGTACAAAACGCTAACCATGACGTACAAAGCCATCCACAACCTGTCTCCTCCATACATCTGTGACCTCATCTCCCGGTACTTACCTGCACGCAACCTCCGATCCTCACAAGATCTCCTTCTCTACTCCCCTCTTATCTCCTCTTCCCACAATCGTATACAAGATTTCTCTCGTGTATCACCCCTACTCTGGAACCCTCTACCACAACACATCAGACTCTCGCCTACCATCGAAACCTTCAAAAAGAGCCTGAAGACCCACCTCTTCCAACAAGCCTACAACCTGCAGTAACCACCGATCGACCAAACCGCTGCATGACCAGCTCTATCCTCGCCTACTGTATTCTCACCCATCCCTTGTAGATTGTGAGCCTTCGCCGGCAGGGTCTTCTCTCCTCCTGTACCAGTTATGACTTGTATTGTTTAAGATTATTGTACTTGTTTTTATTATGTATACCCCTCCTCACATGTAAAGCGCCATGGAATAAATGGCGCTATAACAATAAATAATAATAATAATAATGATACCTGTGGCCTGCTGGGGTAAGTGACGGAGTCAGCAACTTTGTGCTTCATCAAAACTCTTAACAGTATGGGTATCTTGAGAACACCGATTCTGCTAACAACGTAGCAGACAAGGCAGCCATGACCAGACAGGCCCTTCTGGCATTTGCCAGATGGTCAGTCCGGCGCTTGTGTTCCAAGCTGACATTTTTATTGTTACCATTTCGGTGCAGATACGTTCTTTTGATCGCCCGTTATTGCATTTTAATACAATGTCGCAGTGACCAAAAAAACGTAATTCTGGCGTTTTGAATTTTTTCTTGCTACGCCATTTAGCGATCAGGTTAATCCTTTTTTTTATTGATAGATCGGGCGATTCTGAACGCGGCGATACCAAATATGTGTAGGTTTGATTTTCTTTTTATTGCTTTATTTTGAATGGGGCAAAGGGGGGTGATTTAAACTTTTATATTTTTTTTATTTTTTTCACATTTTTTTTAACTTTTTATTTACTTTTGCCATGCTTTTATAGCCTCCATGGGAGGCTAGAAGCTGGCACAACTCGATCAGCTCAGCTACATGGGAGCGATCATCAGATCGCTTCTATGTAGCTGAATTCCTGCATTGCTATGAGCGCCGACCACAGGGTGGTGCTCACAGCAAACCGGCATCAGTAACCATAGAGGTCTCAAGGATCTCTATGGTTACTATGCAGACGCATCGCTGACCCCCGATCATGTGACGGGGGTCGGCGATGTGCTCATTTCCCGCCCAATGGCCGGAAGCGCCGGTTTAATGCCGCTGTCAGCATTTGACAGCGGCATTTAACTTAATAGCGGCGGGTGGATCGCGATTCCACCTGTCGCTATGGCGGGCACATGTCAGCTGTTCATAACAGCTGACATGTCCCGGCTTTGATGCGGGCTCACCGTCAGATCCCTGCATCAAAGCGGGGGATCTGACCTCAGACGTACTATCCCGTCCGAGGTCAGAGAGGGGTTAAAAACCCTGACCACAGTGAAATTGGGAAATATGGCCCCATGGCTAAGAATTTATCCAGATCAGGGGAGGAGCTCTCTGCTTTTCGAAGGCTTTCTTAAAGCTTTTTATGTGCCTCCTTTTAAAGGTGTTGGCTGTACAATAGTTAATAACTTACCTTCAGCTTTGGAATTTCCTCTAGTAGTGGAAGATAAGATTTTGAAAGAACTTGAAGCAGGTAGGGTCGCTGGCCCTTTTGATATTCCCCTTTTAGCAATTTTAGGATCTCCCCTCTTGGGGTAGTTCCTAAAAAAGACCAAGGATCTTTTAGATTAATACACCATCTGTCTTATCCAAAAGGTTGTTCTTTGAATGACGAGGTTGATACAGATTGGTGTTCGGTAAAACACGCTTCATTTGATAGAGCCATTGAGATGCTACAGAAATTTGGTCGCAATTCTCTTATGGCGAAATCTCACATCAAGTCAGCGTTTAGGCTTTTACCCGTAAACCCTGAAGGTTTTAGTTCGTTGGGTTTTATTTTTAATGGTAAATTCTTTTTTGACAAATGTCTCCCTATGGGTTTTTCGTTATCCTTCTATTACTTTGGGACGCTCTCTACTTTTTTGCATTGGGTGGTTGTATTTAATTCGGAAGGTGGGGGGTTTTGCATTATCTTGATGACTTTTTATTTATTGGCCCCAGCAACACGGAATTTTGTTTATCATTGTTAAAAACATTTATCGTATTCGAATATTTTGGGGTCACCATTGCGGTTGAAAAAACGTTTCTACCTTTTACTTCTCTGGAATTTTTAGGTATTTTAATAAATTCAGAGAGCGTGACTTTTTCCCTCCCTCACGAAAAAATTTCTAAACTTTGCTCAATGATTCATTTATTTCTATTGAAAGAAAAAGTTACTTTGAAAGAATTGCAGTCATTATTAGGTTTATTAAATTTTGCTTTGAGGATTATTCCTATTGGTAGGGTTCCGCGCACTATGTCCCGGAACACAGCGAAATACTTCTGGGACATAGTGCGAGGGCGCATGCGCAGTAATGCTTTTCGGCTTTGCCCGCAGTAGGGCTAAGCATACTGCGCGTGCGCCACCGAAGACTGCAAACTGCAAACATGGCAATAGTGATAAAGCAATGAAGCAAATGTCAGCGTTTACCCACCGCAGTGTAAGCAGACACTCCTGGAACAGGGGCGGAGGTGTGTCCCGCATTTCTCGGCTCCCCTGGTCCAGCATTGCTCGGCTCCCCCGGTCCCGCATTGCTCGGCTCCCCCGGTCCCGCATTGCTCGGCTCCCCCGGTCCCGCATTGCTCGGCTCCCCCGGTCCCGCATTGCTCGGCTCCCCCGGTCCAGCATTGCTCGGCTCCCCCGGTCCAGCATTGCTCGGCTCCCCCGGTCCCGCATTGCTCGGCTCCCCCCTTCCCCTGGTTATATGCATGGCTCACATTGCCCCCCTCCCCATCATACTCACCCTCCTCGCACCTGCATTTCCGTCTCTGCTTCCCCGTTGTCCAGTGCCGGTGGCTCTCCTCTCCTCTGCTCAGCGATTACGTGGTACCGCTCTTTAATGGGAACCTGTCACCCCCCCATGGCATTTTTAAGTAAAAGAGCCACTATCAGCAGCACTAAGGCTGCATTCTGTGAAGGTGGCTCTTATGTTTAGTATCCCTAGGAATGCTGAAATAATCACTTTTATAAATTTGGCGCCATGCCTCTATTGAGTCAGGGAGGCATGATTTCTCCCTGAATCAAGCACCTCGCAGCCGTCCATCATCCCACCGGGCGCCGCCTCCTCTCTGTCGTGATGTCACCGGCGCCTGCGCAGTGGAGTGGGTTACCGTGCTCCACTTAACCCTGCTGTTGTGTACGGGTCATAGTGACCCATAGAGAATTTGTGAGGCCCTGTAGATATTTTTCTATAAGTTTCTAAAACTTGAGGTTACTTGACTTTTCCTCATTTGGGGGTCCTATCTATGACTATGTTGTTGTTTTTTTGTTTACTTTTTGCTACACGCCGATTTGTACACTTGTCGTGTTCGGGTCATAGTGACCAGCCATCATTTTTTACAGCTGTGAGGCCATATTTTCAGTGAAATAAAGGAGTTATAACCTCAGTTGGGTCTTCTTATTGCTTCTACTATTGTATATCAATTTATTTATTTCCTAAATTATTTCAATGGGGTCGTACACGCGCTCTGCCAGGTGTATGCATTGAGATCTGCACACCATAAAAATGGCTTTATATTGATTATTTTTGGTGCACAGTCTATACTAAAATGTAGAGTGCATCTGGAGAGATCACTAGGTGTGCACTACACGTGTATATTCTGCGCAGAACGGACTGCGCAGAACGCGCTGTGTAAGAGGGCCTTATTTTGTAAAGCTGAGCTCTAATGGCCTGCAAACGATTTTTTGGGCTAAGTAAGAGTCTGTCTTCCTGGCTTATCTCCTTGTTTTCAGAACGAAAGGCGCAGCAGGCCTTGTACAGAGCATCCAGCAACATGCTCAGGATAGTGAAACCATGGCCTCCACAAGCACTTCTACCCCCATGGCCTCCACAAGCACGTCTACCCCATGGCCTCCACAAGCACATCTACCCCCATGGCCTCCACAAGCACATCTACCCCCATGGCCTCCACAAGCACGTCTACCCCCATGGCCTCCATAAGCACTTCTACCCCCATGACCTCCACAAGCACTTCTATCCCCATGGCCTCCACAAGCACGTCTACCCCCATGGCCTCCACAAGCACTTCTACCCCCATGGCCTCCACAAGCACATCTACCCCCATGGCCTCCACAAGCACGTCTACCCCCATGGCCTCCACAAGCACTTCTACCCCCATGGCCTCCACAAGCACATCTACCCCCATGGCCTCCAAAAGCACGTCTACCCCCATGGCCTCCACAAGCACATCTACCCCCATGGCCTCCACAAGCACGTCTACCCCCATGGCCTCCACAAGCACTTCTACCCCCATGGCCTCCACAAGCACTTCTATCCCCATGGCCTCCACAAGCACGTCTACCCCCATGGCCTCCACAAGCACTTCTACGCCCATGGCCTCCACAAGCACGTCTACCCCCATGGCCTCCACAAGCACGTCTACCCCCATGGCCTCCACAAGCACGTCTACCCCCATGGCCTCCACAAGCACGTCTACCCCCATGGCCTCCAAAAGCACTTCTACCCCCATGGCCTCCACAAGCACGTCTACCCCCATGGCCTCTACCAGCACGTCTACCCCCATGGCCTCTACCAGCACGTCTACCCCCATGGCCTCAACAAGCACGTCTACCCCCAAGGCCTCAACAAGCACGTCTACCCCCATGGCCTCCACAAGCACTTCTACCCCCATGGCCTCCACAAGCACTTCTACCCCCATGGCCTCCACAAGCACATCTACCCCCATGGCCTCTACCAGCACATCTACCCCCATGGCCTCCAAAAGCACGTCTACCCCCATGGCCTCCACAAGCACGTCTACCCCCATGGCCTCCACAAGCACTTCTACCCCCATGGCCTCCACAAGCACTTCTACCCCCATGGCCTCCACAAGCACTTCTACCCCCATGGCCTCCACAAGCACTTCTACCCCCATGGCCTCCACAAGCACTTCTACCCCCATGGCCTCCACAAGCACTTCTACCCCCATGGCCTCCACAAGCACTTCTACCCCCATGGCCTCCACAAGCACTTCTACCCCCATGGCTTCCATAAGCACGTCTACCCCCATGGCCTCTACCAGCACGTCTACCCCCATGGCCTCCACAAGCACGTCTACCCCCATGGCCTCCACAAGCATTCTACCCCCATGGCCTCCACAAGCACTTCTACCCCCATGGCCTCTACCAGCGGTGCTTCCAGAATAAAAAGAAAAAGGTGCAGCTACTGCCCTTATTCTTGTGATAATAAAACAAGTATTACATGTTCTGGATGTAAAGAATTCTTATGCAAAGCCCATGTTTATTGTACGTCATGCAAGAATACATAAATTTATATTACCATGTAAATGTGTGTAGCGCCCCCACTGCCGCAGGGCCGAGGGGTACCCAGTACCGTGCCTCTGAGTCTCTGCTCCGGGGTTGTCACGGTGGCTAGGCCCGGTCCGTGACCCTGCTGAGGGGCGTACAGTAAATAATAGATGTGAATGGTGGTGGTAGTGCGGTGTAGTGCCGGTCGCAGTAAATAACGAGGACACCAGGTTGCAGTCTCTTTACCTCTTTACTGAAGATCTCTGGGTCCTCAGTCCGGAATACGGTTAACCAGGCTGCACAAGTCCGGCCGGTCCAATGGCACCTCCAGAGTTCTCTTTGCAGGTGGAAATCTGTGCCTTCCTGCTAGCGCTATGTGTTGTGGTCCTCCCCTGCTGTGCTTACGGAACGTCCCCACAACTGTTGTGTCTGTTTCTCGTGTTCCCTCACAACTCGATTAGATGATGTTCTGCTAATCCGTCCCTCCCGGTGTTATGGTTGGGACGCACCCGTATGACGGGTAGGCTCGGAGCTCTTCGGGACCCTAGAGTCGCCCCTCTCCACAGGTTGCCCCCTATGTCTGCATAGGTGATTTAGGTGAGACAGCCCGCCTTAGACTGACTGTCCTGCAGTTGGTTTGAAGTATTGCTTGGAGCTAGATATATAAATACTTCCTCGGCGTTCCGGCCGCCGGCTATGCGCCTCAGTAGGATGTTGCCTCGGTCTTACAGCACGACTCCTACTGGTATTCTCCTTCTTGCTTTGATCTCGTTTCTCACTCAGCACAATATATCTCGCTTCTGATCCTTTCTTAGGGCACCGCTGCTATGCTGAGCAGGCACGGTCCCATGACGTTCTTTCTCGTTGCCAGGCCTCTGTCAGGGTCCCAAACCTGACAGGGACAATACCGAATCTTCCCCCCACAACACCCTCAGCCACAAGGTGTTGCCTGGTTCCAACCCAGTCAGCTTTCTTTCTAACTTCCTGCCTGACCCCCAGTTTACCCACACAGTGAGGAGTGGCCTAATAAATAGCACCCTTAGCTCTCCCTGGAGGCCCGACTGTGAAATGTATTGGTGTATGTGATACCTGGTCAGATGAACTCCTTCAGTGCAATCAGACGTACCATAGCCCCCCTTAGCGGCGGAGCTACAGTACTGCAACGACCAGGACTCTGGGGCGCTGCATATGTTCAAATTGAAGTGCTTATTATCTTTAATTTTTTTTATCACAAAATGTTTTATTTGCTTGTTTTGGTTTGGTTTTTTTACCGCATATGTGTAGTTTGCTATTTTTCGTTTTGCTTATTACTAAGATTTTTTTTAATAAAAAAAATAAAAATAAAGATTTCAATTTCATTTTTCTTTTTCTTTTATTTCCAAACATGTTCCCATACAGTCTAGTAAGCAAAAGGTATAAAAATAATTGAGTTAGAGTATCTAAAATCAAGATTTAATAAACCGGGTCTTAGTAAACCCAGGAGCAATACAAGTGTATAGTGCAGTGCTCCCCAAGTCCGGTCCTCAAGAGCCACCAACAGGTCATGTTTTCAGGATTTCCTTAGTATTGCACAGGTGATAATTGCATCACCTTCACAGGTAATAATTCCATCACCTGGGCAATACTAAGGAAATCCTGAAAACATGACCTGTTGGTGGCTCTTGAGGACCGGACTTGGGAAACACTGGTATAGTGCATGGGAACAAAACAGCAGGGTTAAGATAGTGCCGAAGTCTCGTGAGATTTGTGAAGTCTGGGGCCTCAGCTACACGAAGGCGACGGTGATGTCACGACAGAGGAGGCGGCGCCCGGTGGGATGATGGACGGCTGCGAGGTGCTTGAGTCAGGGAGAAATCATGCCTCCCTGACTCAATAGAGGTATGGCGCCAAATTTATAAAAGTGATTATTTCAGCATTCCTAGGGATGCTAAACATAAGAGCCACCTTCTTAGAATGCAGCCTTAGTGCTGCTGATAGTGGCTCTTTTACTTAAAAACCCCCTGGGGGAGGGGCAGGTTCCCTTTAAGGTAATGAATATGTGCTCCACCCCTATGGGAGGTGGAGCCGCATATTCATCAACTGTAATGAGCGGCACCACGTGACCGCTCAGTGCAGGAGAAGCTGCGGGGCGGAGAGCAAGCGTCGAGGGAGGCGGGTGAGTATTTTAATGCCGGCGGCCGGGCGCACAGGGGGTGGGAGGGGGGAGGATGCCCTAAAGTTTATTTTAAACACATAAAAACAAAAAAAAAGATTTTTCATCCCTTCTCCCCAGCGAGCGCTGGAGAGAACGGATGAATGGCGGCTTCAGCACCATGCTGGGGGGACAGCGCTTACTGTAGCGCTGTCTCTCCTGCACGGTCCGTGTGGTACCCAGGCGGCACACGGCTGCCGCACGTGTGCCACACGGATGGCCTACGTGAGCTCACGGACACACGGACACGGATAACTCCGGTACCGATTTTTTCCGGTACCGGAATTATCTGGACGTGTGGGACAGGCCTTAGACTGATGTAACTCCCCTAAGTATGAAATAGTAAAAACCTTGAAAAGGCAGAGGCAAAAGTTTAAAGAAAATCTAACTAAGATAAAAAAAATGATATATATTTTTTTAAATAAAAAGTATATTTTTTAATAGAACCAGCACATTTTGCACCCCAATAATCGTATCAACATGCACTATGTATTGCACTGTATAATATATATATATATATATATATATATATGAAAACTCTGCGACAATACTCTGAAGAACTCAATCTTTAATCAGTCAAATTTTTATGCTTTATTCACAAGAAAAACAAATAATTAAACAGTGATTACATTCATCAAAACCAGACTCCCTTGCTGGGAAATCCGCACGTGTCTTTCTAGCGTTTTTTTCGAGGTTTTTTTGCATTTTTATTGCCTATTTGTTGCGTTTTTCATGCGTTTTTTTTTATGCGTCCCAATACAATTCTATAGTGGACAATTCGCCGCGATTCCACAAAATCAATGAACATGCTGCGTTTCTTTCTGCGATGCGTTTCCGCTGCGGCACAACAATTGTGGAATGCCATTAAAAATAATGGGATGCGTTTTGTAAGCATTTTTTAAGCATTTCCTCAGCAGGAAAACGCGGGAAAAATGCTTAAAAAACACAACATGGGCACATAGCCTTAAAGGGAACCTGTCAGCTGATACCTGCTGCCCAAACCGACATATATCAGCCACTGGCTTCAGTTTCCCAGACACTGGCTTTTAATAGGCAGACATGTTGACTAGTTGTATAGGCAGGTGGCTTCTCCCTGCCCAGTGATGGTGACTGGAAAGCCTTTGCCTATATGCGCACATTGGTAGAGACTTGTCAGTCACTGTCAGCGGGCAGGGAGGAGCCGCCTGGGAACCACCTATACACCTAGTCACCATCGCGGCTCGGTTCCCAGTGCCGATATAAAGCCGGTGTCTGGGAAACTACAGCCAGTGGCTGATAAATGTCGGTTTGGGCAGCAGGTATCAGCTGACAGGTTCCCTTTAAGGCTAAGAATTTAGAGGGTTTCAATAAAATGCTCACTAAGAAGTGGAAGGAACTGCAGCAACTCAGCCACGAAGTGTATAGTCTGAAACATTACAGAGAGGGATCCCGAGTGCTGATTAGCATTGGGCATAAAAGTAACCATCACTGTGCGGAGTCCAGACCTCCTCTGGTAATAACATCATCACAAACACTGCACCCCCGGCCGAAGCTTCATGGCTGAGCAGCTACATGCAGCCATACATCACCAAGCACAATCCTGCGTGTCAGACGCAGTGGTGTAATGCCGCCACCACTGGACTCTGGAGGAGACGTGTTCTGGGCAGTGACGGGTCACACTTCTCTGTCTGTGTCTGATGGAGGAGTTTGGGTTTGATGATTATGCTATGTGTTATCAGGGGGCAGCCTTGAACCCTAAGGCTACAATGTTGGGAAATCATAATGCTTCAGCACAAGACATTGTAAACAATTGTAACTACAAGCTTTGTGAGAAAAGTTTAGGAAAGGCCGATGTCTTTTTTAAAATGTGGTGCCCAGAACTGGACACAGTATTCCAGATGAGGCCTGACCAAAGAGGATAATGACTTCATGTGATGTAGACTCCATGCTTCTCTGAATACATCCTCGAACTGTGTTTGCCTTTGGCAATGTGGAGCTGTCCCAATACTTTTGTCCTGACAGTATATCTATGGTGTCGCCACCACTGACTGGACACAAAGCAGAGAGAGGGTGTAATACAGGACTTTAACAACTGATTTGTCCATTTTAACCTGTTGACCGGCAAATAGTTGAATCAAATTCAAACCTAATTTCATCACACATGTAGTATGAACTCCAGCTGCACCATTATATTCTGCTCATAAATTTGAGGTCCCCCATGATCTGGAAAAACGTTTTCTGGTCAGTAATATTGGAAGAAAACACAAGAGTGCAAGGACAAGTAGGAGGAAAAACAATGCCAATGCCTGGTCCAGTGGAGAAGGAGAGCCATCTTTGCCTGCAAAACATGACAATGTATAAATAATAGCGTTTAACATTGTGATTATACTTTACAGGTCAGCAAAACCTATCACACATGCAGGGTCGGGGTTTGGGGCAGGCAGACGAGGCAGCTGCCTAGGGCCCCACACACAAAGGGGACCCCCTGCATCTGCAGCCCCTTTATGAAGTGCACAGGTGTACAGCATTTGAATAATGCTGGGCTTCCTCTGCAGTCCTTGATCGTCTCTCCCAAAAGCCCCTCCACTGCCCTCTCTCTGCCTGCAGTGTCAGGTTAAGTTGAGAGTGAGGGGGAGGGGCATCTCACAGTACAGCAGAGGTCAGAGCAGGGGCAGGAAGATGTCTGCAGCTACTCCTAAACCTCTGTGCTGGGATCTGCACAAGTGAAGCTGCAGAACCTGGTAAGTATACATATATACAGTACAGACCAAAAGTTTGGACACACCTTCTCATTCAAAGATTTTTCTGTATTTTCATGACTATGAAAATTGTACATTCACACTGAAGGCATCAAACCTATGAATTAACACATGTGGAATTATATACTTAACAAAAAAGTGTGAAACAACTGAAATTATGTCTTATATTCTAGGTTCTTCAAAGTAGCCACCTTTTGCTTTGATGACTGCTTTGCACACTCTTGGCATTCTCTTGATGAGCTTCAAGAGGTATGTAGAAAAGCCGCGGAGACACCATCACATGTTTCTCAACACAAGCAATGAATAGCCAGGTCTTTCACCGGGAAGGAAGAACCACGGGAAGGGCAGCATCCAATAAAGGAAAACCACCTATGCCAAAACATGGTATCCATCCACAGACAGCTGTTTCGGGGTATTTGCCCCTCATCAGTGTGGAGTAGGAAACTGGCTATTAGGAGCAGTGCCTAGTGAAAAGACTATAAACATAAGGGTGAATGACCTCGGGGAGATCAAAACATCCAACACCGCAGAGACACCATCACACGTTTCCCAACGCAGTGATCCAGAACACTGCCCCCATCCCTAAAGGGAAATATGCAAATGCATGTAGAAAAGCCGCGGAGACACTATCCCGTGTCATAGGTGGTTTTCCTTTATTGGATGTTGCCCTTCCCGTGGTTGTTCCTTCCCGGTGAAAGACCTGGCTATTCATTGCTTGCGTTGAGAAACACGTGATGGTGTCTCCGCGGCTTTTCTACATGCATTTGCATATTTCCCTTTAGGGATGGGGGCAGTGTTCTGGATCACTGCGTTGAGAAACACGTGATGGTGTCTCTGCGGTGTTGGATGTTTTGATCTCCCCAAGGTCATTCATCCTTATGTTTATTGAGCTTCAAGAGGTAGTCACCGGGAATGGTTTTCACTTCACAGGTGTGCCCTGTCAGGTTTAATAAGTGGGATTTCTTGCCTTATAAATGGGCTTGGGACCATCAGTTGTGTTGGTCAGAAGTCTGGTGGATACACAGCTGATAGTCCTACTGAATAGACTGTTAGAATTTGTATTATGGCAAGAAAAAAGCAGCTAAGTAAAGAAAAACGAGGGGCCATCATTACTTTAAGAAATTAAGGTCAGTCAGTCCGAAAAATTGGGAAAACTTTGAAAGTGTCCCCAAGTGCAGTGGCAAAAACCATCAAGCGCTACAAAGAAACTGGCTCACATGAGGACCGCCCCAGGAAAGGAAGACCAAGAGTCACCTCTGCTTCTGAGGATAAGTTTATCCGAGTCGCAAGCCTCAGAAATCGCAGGTTAACAGCAGCTCAGATTAGAGACCAGGTCAGTGCCACACAGAGTTCTAGCAGCAGACACATCTCTACAACATTTGTTAAGAGGAGACTTTGTGCAGCAGGCCTTCATGGTAAAATAGCTGCTAGGAAACCACTGCTAAGGACAGGCAACAAGCAGAAGAGACTTGTTTGGGCTAAAGAACACAAGGAATGGACATTAGACCAGTGGAAATCTGTGCTTTGGTCTGATGAGTTCAAATTTGAGATCTTTGGTTCCAACCACCGTGTCTTTGTGCGACGCAGAAAAGGTGAACGGATGGACTCTACATGCCTGGTTCCCACCGTGAAGCATGGAGGAGGAGGTGTGATGGTGAGGGGGTGCTTTGCTGGTGACACTGTTGGGGATTTATTCAAAATTGAAGGCATACTGGACCAGCATGGCTACCACAGCATCTTGCAGCAGCATGCTATTCCATCCGGTTTGCGTTGACAAATGACCCCAGACACACCTCCAGGCTGTGTAAGGGCTATTTGACCAAGAAGGAGAGTGATGGGGTGCTACACCAGATGACCTGGCCTCCACAGTCACCAGTCCTGAACCCAATCGAGATGGTTTGGGATGAGCTGGACCGCAGAGTGAAGGCAAAAGGGCCAACAAGTGCTAAGCATAAGCATCTCTGGGAACTCCTTCAAGATTGTTGGAAGACCATTCCTGGTGACAACCTCTTGAAGCTCATCAAGAGAATGCCAAGAGTGTGCAAAGCAGTCATCAAAGCAAAAGGTGGCTACTTTGAAGAACCTAGAATATAAGACATATTTTCAGTTGTTTCACACTTTTTTGTTAAGTACATAATTCCACATGTGTTAATTCATAGTTTTGATGCCTTCAGTGTGAATGCACAATTCTCATAGTCATGAAAATACAGAAAAATCTTTAAAGGAGAAGGTGTGTCCAAACTTTTGGTCTGTACTGTATGTGTATCTGTGCAGCATACAGTGTGTGTGTCTGTATATGGTATATATTAGGGTTCTTAGCGCTCAATTTAGAGCGGGGTCACAGAAGGCAGGGTCACTGCTGCAGAAAGCTGGTGGCAGGAGTGGGAGGATGCTGCGGGCCCCAGACTGGGAAGAAGGGGTTTTCAGTGGTGCCAGGATGCGGTGGGCCCCAGGCTTTCATAAAATGTGACCGGAGCTCCTGCACTTCCCATGGTTTTATCAAGGTGGACTTTGGGAAAATGGCAGCCAGAGGAGGTTCAGATGCAGATTGAGATCTCAGCACCGAGATCTTGGCTTCTGAGATCTCAATCTGCCCATGCTCAGTCTCAGGTGGCCATTTTCCTGAAGTTCACGGCATTGTAAACAATGGGAAGTTCAGAGGCTCCAGCGACATTTTGTGAAAGCTTTGAGCCCACCGCATCCTTGCACCACCAAACACCCCCTCCCCTGAAACTGGGACCCACAGCATTGCCCCACTCCTACCGCTGCAGCCAGCTTCCTGCTGAAGCGACCCCACCTCCAGGGGTCCCGCTCCACTGCAGCCGCTGCCTGGTACACTACATTCAGATTATAAGATGCACCTCCATTTTCTCCCAAAAATGTTTTGGAAAAAGTGCATCTTATAATCCAAAAATAAGGTATATATGCAGTGAGTTAAAAAAGTATTGAACATGTCAACAATTTTTTAAGTAAAGCATATTTCTAAAGATGCTTTTGACAAGAAATTCTCTGTAACAACCCATCGAATCCACACCTTCAAAGAAATCAAACCATAGCTGTCCGTATGTTAAGTGATGTGTAATATTGAGAAATCTATCAGTAATTAGAAAGCAATCCTGCCACTAAATGAAAAATATCAGATGGTTCAACTGATAAAAAAAAAGGTCTCTCATTTCCAAGGTGCCATACAAGAAACATTTTATGATGGGTAAAACAAGTGAGCTGTCACAAGACTTTGGCAACCTTATTATTGCAAAACATGCTGGTGGCATTGGTTACAGAATACATTCTAAACTGCTGAATATTCCAGTGAGCACTGTTGGGGCTATAATCTGAAACTGAAAAAGGCATAATTTCAGCATGAGCAAGGAATAGCCAGGTGCTCCCCGCAAGACTTCAGATAGAAAAGTGAAAAGAATTTTCAGAAGAGTTGTTAAATAACCAATAACCACCTGTGGAGAGCTACAAAAAGACCTGTAATCAGCAAGTACAATTGTTTAAAAGAAAACAATTAGTAATGCACTCAACCCACATGGCCTGTGAGCACGTTTACCACACAAAACTCCAATGCTGAACAAAAAGCATGTTCAAGAGCGTTTAACATTTGCTCAAAAATATTTAGACAATCCTGTGAAATACTGGGAGGATATAGTCTCGTCAGATGAGACCAAAATTAAACTCTTTGGATTCCATAATACACACCATTAGGGTTGAGCGAAACGGATCGTTCATTTTCATAAGTCGCCGACTTTTGGCAAAGTCGGCGTCTCATGAAACCGAGCCGATCCCTGCGTGGGGTCTGCCATGCGGTACGTGACTTTCGCGCCAAAGTCGCGTTTCAATGACGCTAGAAGCGCCATTTCTCAGCCAATGAAGGTGGACGCAGAGTGTGGGCAGCGTGATGACATAGATCTCAGTCCCCACCATCTTAGAGAAGGGCATTGCAGTGATTGGCTTGCTTTCTGCGGCGTCACAGGGGCTATAAAGGGGCGTTCCCGCCGACCGCCATCTTACTGCTGCTGATCTGAGCGTAGGGAGAGGTTGCTGCCGCTTCTTCAGAAGCAGGGATAGTGATAGGCAGGGTACATAAAGCCACAAACCGCTTGTGCTGTAGCGATTTCCACTGTCCAACACCACCTTTTGTTTGCAGGACAGTGGAGGCTAGATTTTTTTTCCCTCAGCGCTGTAGCTCATTGGGCTGCCCTAGAAGGCTCCCTGACCCTGATAGCTGCGTTGCTTTGTGTGTGTACGCCGCTGTGCAAACCAACTGCTTTTTTCAAAGCACAAATCCTGTTTTTCCTTCCTTTCTGCACAGCTATCTTGTGTGTTTGTCCACACTTTTGTGTGCAGCAGTCCTTTTACAGCTGCCTGCCATACTTTTCTGAGATAACTGCAGGGAGATAAATATTGGCAAGTCTGCCTCCGTGCCATTGCTGTGTGTGGCATCTCTCTCTCATTGTGTGGCACCGAAAACACTGTGGCTGGTTTCACACTTGCGTTTTTGTCTGCAGCGTTTTTTGCACAAAAAACGCATGCGTTTTTTCCCTATATTTAACATTGAAAACGCATGCGTTTTTTTGCACATGCGTTTGGTCGTGTTTTCAAACGCATGCGTTTTTTGTCTGCATGCGTTCATTTTCAAAAATGCTACCTGCAGTATTTTCTTGTGCGTTTTTTTGCCGCGAAAAAACGCATGCGTTTTTTCGCGGCAAAAAAATGCATTGCTGTCTATGTAAACGCATGCGTTTTTAAGCACATGCGTTTGTTTGCGCTAAAAACGCATGCGTTTTTATAGAAAAAAAACAGAAAACACACTGAAAAGCCACCCACCACCATCAAGGTGATAAAGGGATCCAAACCCTAACCCTAACTCTACCCCTAACCTCACCCCTAACCGTTTAATGAACATTTTCTGACAGTCATATTGCCACGTATTTAAGTGCCACGTGCCACATATTTAAGTGCCACGTGCCACGTATTAAAGTGCCACGTGCCACGTATTTAAGTGCCACGTATTTAAGTACCACATATTTAAGTGCCACGTGCCACGTATTTAAGTGCCACGTGCCACGTATTTAAGTGCCACGTATTTAAGTGCCACGTGCCACGTATTTAAGTGCCACGTATCACGTATTTCAGTGCCACGTATCACGTATTTCAGTGCCACATATGCCACGTGCCACGTATTTAAGTGCCACGTGCCACATATTTAAGTGCCACGTGCCACGTATTAAAGTGCCACGTGCCACGTATTTAAGTGCCACGTATTTAAGTACCACATATTTAAGTGCCACGTGCCACGTATTTAAGTGCCACGTGCCACGTATTTAAGTGCCATGTGCCACGTATTTAAGTGCCACGTGCC
Source organism: Ranitomeya variabilis (assembly GCF_051348905.1). Classification (NCBI taxonomy): domain Eukaryota; kingdom Metazoa; phylum Chordata; class Amphibia; order Anura; family Dendrobatidae; genus Ranitomeya; species Ranitomeya variabilis. Next base: position 39,804,595 of record NC_135236.1, read on the forward strand.
ACGTATTTAAGTGCCACATGCCACGTATTTAAGTGCCACGTGCCACGTATTTAAGTGCCACGTATTTAAGTACCACGTATTTCAGTTGCACGTATTTCAGTGCCACGTATTTCAGTCACGTTTAGGGTTAGGGTTAGGGGTAGGGGTAGGGTTAGGGTTTTGTTTTTTCTTGTGTTTTCTTGTGTTTTGTGTTTTTCTATAAAAACGCATGCGTCTAAAAAACGCATGCGTTTTACCGCGTTTACATGCGTTTTTCACACATGCGTTTTTTTTAAAACGCATGCAGATAAAAACGCAAGTGTGAAACCAGCTTAATACTTGTCCTTTTTTTTTTCTAAATTCTCCCTTTTCCAAAAAAAAAATTAGTGGGAGATAAATATTGTCAAGTCTGCCTCCGTGCCATTGCTGTGTGTGGCATCTCTCTCTCATTGTGTGCCACTGAAAACACTGTGTAATACTTGTCCTCTTTTTTTTTTTTTTTCTAAATTCTCCCTTTTCCAAAAAAAAAATTAGTGGGAGATAAATATTGTCAAGTCTGACTCCGTGCCATTGCTGTGTGTGGCATCTCTCTCTCATTGTGTGGCACCGAAAACACTGTGTAATACTTGTCCTTTTTTTTTTTTTTTCTAAATTCTCCCTTTTCCAAAAAAAAAATTAGTGGGAGATAAATATTGTCAAGTCTGACTCCGTGCCATTGCTGTGTGTGGCATCTCTCTCTCATTGTGTGGCACCGAAAACACTGTGTAATACTTGTCCTTTTTTTTTTTTTTTTCCTAAATTCTCCCTTTTCCAAAAAAAAAATTAGTGGGAGATAAATATTGTCAAGTCTGCCTCCGTGCCATTGCTGTGTGTGGCATCTCTCTCTCATTGTGTGCCACTGAAAACACTGTGTAATAGTTGGCCATTTTTTTTTGGGGGGGGTACATTCTCCCTTTTCAAAAAAAAAAAAATATTGGGAGATAAATATTGTCAAGTCTGCCTCCGTGCCATTGTTGTGTGTGGCATCTCTCTCTCATTGTGTGCCACTGAAAACACTGTGTAATACTTGTCCTTTTTTTTTTTTTTTTTTTTTCTAAATTCTCCCTTTTCCAAAAAAAAAATTAGTGGGAGATAAATATTGTCAAGTCTGACTCCGAGCCATTGCTGTGTGTGGCATCTCTCTCTCATTGTGTGGCACCGAAAACACTGTGTAATACTTGTCCTTTTTTTTTTTCTAAATTCTCCCTTTTCCAAAAAAAAAATTAGTGGGAGATAAAAATTGTCAAGTCTGCCTCCGTGCCATTGCTGTGTGTGGCATCTCTCTCTCATTGTGTGGCACCGAAAACACTGTGTAATACTTGTCCTTTTTTTTTTTTTTTTCCTAAATTCTCCCTTTTCCAAAAAAAAAATTAGTGGGAGATAAATATTGTCAAGTCTGCCTCCGTGCCATTGCTGTGTGTGGCATCTCTCTCTCATTGTGTGCCACTGAAAACACTGTGTAATAGTTGGCCATTTTTTTTGGGGGGGGTACATTCTCCCTTTTCAAAAAAAAAAAAATATTGGGAGATAAATATTGTCAAGTCTGCCTCCATGCCATTGATGTGTGTGGCATCTCTCTCTCATTGTGTGCCACTGAAAACACTGTGTAATACTTGTCCTTTTTTTTTCTTTTTTCTAAATTCTCCCTTTTCCAAAAAAAAAATTAGTGGGAAATAAATATTGTCAAGTCTGACTCCGTGCCATTGCTGTGTGTGGCATCTCTCTCTCATTGTGTGGCACCGAAAACACTGTGTAATACTTGTCCTTTTTTTTTTTTTTTTCTAAATTCTCCCTTTTCCAAAAAAAAAATTAGTGGGAGATAAAAATTGTCAAGTCTGCCTCCATGCCATTGCTGTGTGTGGCATCTCTCTCATTGTGTGGCACTGAAAACACTGTGTAATACTTGGCCTTTTTTTTTTTTTTCTAAGTTCTCCCTTTTCCAAAAAAAAATGAGTGGGAGATAAATATTGGCAAGTCTGCCTCCGTGCCATTGCTGTGTGTGGCATCTCTCTCATTGTGTGGCACTGAAAACACTGTGTAATACTTGGCCTTTTTTTTTTTTTTCTAAATTCTCCCTTTTCCAAAAAAAAAAATTAGTGGGAGATAAATATTGTGAAGCCTGACTCTGTGCCATTGCTGTGTGTGGCATCTCTCTCTCATTGTGTGCCACTGAAAACACTGTGTAATACTTGGCCATTTTTTTTGGGGGGGGGGTACATTCTCCCTTTTCAAAAAAAAAAATTATTGGGAGATAAATATTGGCAAGTCTGCCTCCGTGCCATTGCTGTGTGTGGCATCTCTCTCTCATTGTGTGCCACTGAAAACACTGTGTAATACTTGGCCATTTTTTTTTGGGGGGGGGGTACATTCTCCCTTTTCAAAAAAAAAAAAATTAGTGGGAGATAAATATTGTCAAGTCTGACTCCGTGCCATTGCTGTGTGTGGCATCTCTCTCTCATTGTGTGCCTCTGAAAACACTGTGTAATACTGGGCCTTTTTTTGGGGGGGGGGGGGGTAAATTCTCCCAGAAAAAAAAAAATAGTGGGAGATTAAGATTGGCATTTCTGCTTGAGTGCTGGGCCTGAGTGTGCCATCTGTCTCAAATTATTGGGCCACAGAAAACCTAGTGTGTAACATTGGGCCTGATTTTCCTTTCAGTGTCAGGCACCTATAAAGGTATATATAAATCCTACAGAAGTTTGAGTTCACCTTATAAGTTGTTTTACAGTAACAAATAGTGTTACTTTGGTTACGTTTTGCAAGCAATGAGGAAGTCTAGTGGAAGAGGTCGTGGCCGTGGGCGGTCATTGTCAGCTGGTAATGATGGTAGTGGTGGTGGAGCATCAGGTGGTCGTGGTAAAAGCAGTACAGCACCTAAGTCTCGAGTTGTTGAGCCAGGTTCCTTGTCTGGCTACACAAGGCCTCGAACGCTCTCTTTTCTGGGAGTAGGAAAACCACTTTTGAAGCCGGAGCAGCAGGAACAAGTATTGGCTTTCCTTGCTGACTCTGCCTCTAGCTCTTTCGCCTCCTCCTCGGAAAGTGCCAAATGTCAGAGCAGTGCATTGTCAGTGGATGCTCCCGGTCAGGGACAAGTCGCTTCCTTGTCTTCTTCACCCAGAACAAGAGAGAAGGATGCGTCAGGAGACACAACGGGTTACTCCATGGAGCTCTTTACACATACCGTTCCTGGGTTAGACAGTGAAACAGTTAACAGGCCATGTCCATTAGAAGTTGAATCGGACATGGAGTGCACAGATGCACAGCCACAGCCAGATTACTATGCTGTTCCTTTGACTCAGACCAGAACATTGCCCTCGCAGTGTACTGAGGCAGAATCAAACCCAGCGGAGACTATGGTGCCCCGTCACGGACGCTATACCACCGGCTTACACGGTGACACAGACAAAATCGCACACGACATAGAAGAGGAGGTCATAGATGACCCAGTTGTGGACCCCGATTGGCAGCCATTGGGGGAACAGGGTGCAGGCGGCAGTAGTTCTGAAGCGGAGGAGGAGGAGCCGCAGCAGGCATCAACATCACAACAGGTTCCATCTACCGGGCCCGTATCTGGCCAAAAACGCGTGGCAAAACCAAAACCAGTTGGAAGACAGCGTGGCCATCCAGTTAAAGAAGCTCAGTCTGCAATGCCTGAAAAGGTATCCGATAGTAGAAAGAGTGCAGTCTGGCATTTTTTTAAACAACATCCAAATGATCAGCGCAAAGTCATCTGTCAAAAATGTTCAACAACCTTAAGCAGAGGTCAGAATCTTAAAAGTCTAAATACAAGTTGCATGCATAGACATTTATCCACCATGCATTTGCAAGCCTGGACTAACTACCAAACGTCCCTAAAGGTTGCAGCACCCTCGGCCAATGAAGCTAGTCAGCAACGCTACATCCCTTCCCTCCCTGTAAGCCGACCATTTCCCACACCACCTGCAGTATCTGTGCAGCTTTCGTCGCCAGGCCAAAGCAGTCAGGGAATCACCAGGTTAGTAGTAGGAAACACTGCATGTAGGGCACCGGCAAGAATACCATCTCCAACCCTCTCTCAGTCACCCATGTCCACCGGCACCACCGCTAGTTCCACGATCTCCAGCTCTCCAGTCCAGCTCACCCTACATGAGACTCTTGTTAGGAAAAGGAAGTACTCATCCTCGCATCCGCGTACACAGGGTTTGAATGCCCACATTGCTAGACTAATCTCATTAGAGATGATGCCCTACCGGTTAGTTGAAAGCGAAGCTTTCAAAGCGCTGATGGACTACGCTGTACCACGCTACGAGCTACCCAGTTGGCACTTCTTTTCTAGAAAAGCCATCCCAGCCCTCCAACAGCATGGTAAAGACCGCATCGTCCATGCACTCAGGCAGTCTGTGACTACAAAGGTGCACCTGACAACAGATGCATGGACCAGTAGGCATGGCCAGGGACGTTACGTGTCCATCACGGTACACTGGGTGAATGTGGTGGATGCAGGGTCCACAGGGGACAGCAATATTGGGACAGTTTTGCCTAGTCCACGGTCAAGGAAAGAGTTGGCTGTAGGCGTTCGCCCCCCCTCCTCCTCTTCCTCCTCATGCAGAAGCGAGAGCTCGTCCACATACCCCAGTCGCACATCCACTCCATCCGCAGCTGCCACTGTTGCACACCAGGTGTGCCATTATGGGACAGCTAGTGGCAAGCGTCAGCAGGCTGTATTGGCAATGAAGTGTTTGGGCGACAACAGACACACCGCGGAAGTTCTGTCCGAGTTCTTGCAGAATGAAACTCAGTCATGGCTGAGCACTGTACATCTTGAGGCAGGCAAGGTTGTGAGTGATAACGGAAGGAATTTCATGGCTGCCATAGCCCTTTCCCAACTGAAACACATTCCTTGCCTGGCTCACACCTTAAACCTGGTGGTGCAGTGCTTCCTGAAAAGTTATCCGGGGTTACCTGACCTGCTCCTCAAAGTGCGCAGACTTTGCTCGCATATCCGCCGTTCGCCCGTACACTCCAGCCGTATGCAGAACTATCAGCGGTCTTTGAACCTTCCCCAGCATCGCCTAATCATCGACATTTCAACAAGGTGGAACTCCACACTGCACATGCTTCAGAGACTGTGCGAACAGAGGCGTGCTGTTATGTTTTTGTGGGAGGATACACGGGCAGGCAGTTGGATGGCAGACATGGAGTTGTCAGGTGTGCAGTGGTCGAAGCTACAAGACCTGTGTCAAGTCCTTCAGTGTTTTGAGGAATGCACACGGCTGGTTAGTGCAGACAACGCCATAATAAGCATGAGCATCCCCCTAATGCGTCTGCTGATGCAAAGTTTGACGCACATAAAGGAGCAGGTGTCTGCAGCCGAGGAAGAGGAAAGCCTTGATGACAGTCAGCCATTGTCTGGTCAGGGCCGTGTAGAGGACGCGGTAGCGGGCGAAGAGGAGGAGGAGGACGAGGAGGATGATGGGGATGAGTACTTTTTTAATGAGGAAGCTTCTCCTGGGCCAACAGAAATTAGTGGCGTTGCAAGGCCGGATTCTGTTTTTTTAAGGGAGACAAGTGACGTAGATTTGCCTGTAACTGCCCCTCAAACCAGCACAACCGCAGATTTGCCAACAGGAACTTTGGCCCACATGGCGGATTATGCCTTACGTATCCTCAAAAAGGACCCACGCATTACTAAAATGATGAGCGATGACGATTACTGGTTGGCCTGCATCCTTGACCCTCGCTATAAAGGCAAATTGCAAAATATTATGCCACATGAGAACCTCGAACAAATCTTAGCAACCAAACAAGCTACTCTTGTAGACCGTTTGATTCAGGCATTCCCAGCACACAGCGCCGGTGATGGTTCTCACACAAGCTGCAGGGGGCTACATGGCAGAGGTGTTAGGGGTGCACACATCAGAAGTGGCGTTGGACAGAGGGGTTTTCTGACCAGGTTGTGGAGTGATTTCGCAATGACTGCAGACAGGACAGGTACTGCAGCATCTATTCAAAGTGACAGGAGACAACATTTGTCCAGTATGGTTACTAACTATTTTTATTCCCTTATCGATGTTCTCCCTCAACCGTCATTCCCATTTGATTACTGGGCATCCAAATTAGACACCTGGCCTGAATTGGCAGAATATGCGTTGCAGGAGCTTGCTTGCCCAGCAGCTAGTGTGCTATCAGAAAGAGTATTCAGTGCTGCTGGTTCAATATTAACCAAAAAAAGGACTCGTCTGGCTACCCAAAATGTGGATGATCTCACCTTCATTAAAATGAACCACTCCTGGATTTCAAATTATTTTGCCCCACCTTTCCCGGCTGACACCTAGCTTTCCTATAAAAAGGTCTTGCTTGTGGACTGGTCTTACTGAGTGTTCCAATCTGTTAATTTGCAGCAGCTGTTTGTCCAGCATACGACATGTTTACACCTCCCCCAATGGGAAAATCCCCCCACGGGGCCGTTGTCTCGCCACTTGGCGCAAGCACCCGTTACAGTGCTGATTGTCTGAAGAGGCAGGTGTGCCCGCTTTTGGTCGACGGCACTGCCACTGGGTCCCTCATAGTACAATGTAGTGTCTCTGGCGGTGGTGCTGCGCACCCAACATCAGACACACCGTTGTAACATGAGGGGCCCTGGGGCGGTACCGCCGGCCACAAGAGAGTTCCCCCCCCCAGCTCAAACTGTGCTCTACCACGTGCAAAATTATCTCGCACAGCTCCACCAATGTTTAGTCTATGCACTGACATCATTCAATGCCTGGCAATGACAAACAATACCAATTTGTTTGCATCTATGATGCTAGTTAAAGTAGTCTGGGTCAGTGTCCTATATTGACACCAGTAAATACTAATTTACTGCCAAATTACTTTGTCATAAACTCTGCAGATGAGCCCACCCCTGTACCTAAGCATGCCACCCTTTTTTTACTTATAGTTGTTTTGCGAGACATTAACATCTATTTATTTTTTTGGAGTACTAACTGTGTCAGACACTTCTTGCAATACTCCTCCACTGACCACAATGCTGCCTGCCTGTGTATCCATGTAACCGATGTAAAACTGCCATGAGCCTATTGTTTGTTATTTTAGGCCTTTGATAGCCTGTCTGCCGTCCCTACTTGCAATACTCCTCCACTGACCACAATGCTGCCTGCCTGTGTATCCATGTAACCAATATAAAACTGCCATGACTGCCTATTGTTTGTTATTTTAGGCCTTTGTGAGCCTGTCTGCGGCCCCTACTTGCAATACTCCTCCACTGACCACAATGCTGCCTGCCCGTGTATCCATGTAACCGATATAAAACTGCCATGAGCCTATTGTTTGTTATTTTAGGCCTTTGATAGCCTGTCTGCGGCCCCTACTTGCAATACTCCTCCACTGACCACAATGCTGCCTGGAGTGCCTGCCTGTGTATCCATGTAACCGATGTAAATCTGCCATGACTGCCTACTGTTTGTTATTTTAGGCCTTTGTGAGCCTGTCTGCGGCCCCTACTTGCAATACTCCTCCACTGACCACAATGCTGCCTGCCTGTGTATCCATGTAACCGATGTAAAACTGCCATGACTGCCTACTGTTTGTTATTTTAGGCCTTTGTGAGCCTGTCTGCGGCCCCTACTTGCAATACTCCTCCACTGACCACAATGCTGCCTGCCTGTGTATCCATGTAACCGATGTAAAACTGCCATGACTGCCTACTGTTTGTTATTTTAGGCCTTTGTGAGCCTGTCTGCGGACCCTACTTGCATTACTCCTCCACTGACCACAATGCTGCCTGCCCGTGTATCCATGTAACCGATATAAAACTGCCATGAGCCTATTGTTTGTTATTTTAGGCCTTTGATAGCCTGTCTGCCGTCCCTACTTGCATTACTCCTCCACTGACCACAATGCTGCCTGCCTGTGTATCCATGTAACCGGTATAAAACTGCCATGACTGCCTACTGTTTGTTATGTTAGGCCTTTGTGAGCCTGTCTGCGGCCCCTACTTGCAATACTCCTCCACTGACCACAATGCTGCCTGCCCGTGTATCCATGTAACCGATATAAAACTGCCATGAGCCTATTGTTTGTTATTTTAGGCCTTTGATAACCTGTCTGCCGTCCCTACTTGCATTACTCCTCCACTGACCACAATGCTGCCTGCCTGTGTATCCATGTAACCGATGTAAAACTGCCATGACTGCCTACTGTTTGTTATTTTAGGCCTTTGTGAGCCTGTCTGCGGCCCCTACTTGCAATACTCCTCCACTGACCACACCAATGCTGCCCGTGTACCCCTGGAACCTATTTAAAAGTTCATAGAGCCTAGTTATATATTTTATTTACTATTAATAAGGCCATGATGGACTACGCTGTACCACGCTACAAGCTAACCAGTCGACACTTCTTTTGCGAGAAAAGCCATCCCAACCCTCCACCAGCATGTAGAAGACCGCATTGTCCATGCACTCTGGCAATCTGTGAGTACAAAGGTGCACCTGACAACAGACGCATGGACCTGTAGGCATGGCCACGGAAGATTACGTGTCCATTACGGCGCAATGGGTTAATGTGTTGGATGCATGGTCCACAGGGGACAGCCTACTAAGTCTGTCTGCAGTCCCTAATTCAAATTGTCCTCCACTGTCTAAATCGGAGCTTCCACCTTCTGGCTTTCGGCCTATAGTATCAGAAATTAAACTGCATTTGGCCTTCAACTTTGGTTATGGCCTACTAACGGTGTCTGCCCCTGCCTGGTGTTTTTCCTCAACTGAATAAAGCTGAGCTTCAACCTTCTGGCTCTCATTAAGTGCTGTGTTTTCAAAAATTGGTGGTTCCGGCCTACTAACGGTGTCTGCCCCTCCCTGGTGTTTGCCCTCAACTGAATAAAGCTGAGCTTCAACCTTCTGGCTTTGGGCCTATAGTATCAGATATTAAACTGCATTTGGCCTACTAGTGTGGTTGGGCCCTTAAAACAGTGTCTGCTGCTCCTGGGTTTGCTACTCCACTGAACAAAGCAATGCCGCCTGTTTAGTCCTGTCCTGTTACCAATTTTGAACTGCATTTAGCCTACTTTATTCTTTGGCCCTATATCTGTTTCCTCCTCATCCTGCCCATTGCCCAGCCACTGCTAGATGAGTCTGCTGGTACATTGACCTAGACCACTACATTCCCCTTGCACTCTACACAGCCAGAATCTGACCCTGCTGAAAGTAAGGTTCCCCTTCCCGCATGTTATACCACCTTACACAGGGACAAAGAGGAAGGTGCAGATGAAAGTGCAGGTTCCTTCATCAGGTGGGGGGGCATACTCGTTGGCGACGTCACTGGCACAGGGCCCCTCAGAGTACGCAAAAGTGTCGCTGCTGGTGGGAGGCGCCCCCGCCGTGCAAACACACCGCTGTATTTTGAGGGGCCCTGTGCCAGTGCCAATGCGAACGAGTGTGCCCCCCTGCTTGCTCAGGATCACAGCACTTGCAACGTTGAAATACTTACCTCTCCCTGCTCCACCGCCGTGACATAGTCCACGATTCCTGGGCCCACTAAAACCTTGAACCAGCCCTACCCCCCACAAATTTGCCAAATGACCCCCAAGTTCCATTGAACAACTATTATTATAAAGTTAATTAAGATTGACAAGCTTCAGAAACAAGAATGGATGTTTTTGGCATTAAAATGGGCACTGTAGGTGTTTTCCTGGCCTCCACTCACTGCCGACTATGCTTCCCCATTGACTTGCATTGGGTTTCGTGTTTCAGTCGATCCCCGACTTTTAGCGATAATCGGCCGACTGCACTCGACTCGACTCTGGACAAAGTCGGGTTTCACAAAACCCGACTCGATCTTAAAAAAATGAAAGTCGCTCAACCCTACACACCATGTTTGAAGGCCAAAAGATACTCTATATCACCCCAAAAACACAATACCAGCATTGAAGTTTCAAGGTGAGAAGAGCATCATGCTGTGGGTCTGTTTCTCAGCACACGACACTGGCAAAATTTGTGTAATTGAAGGAAGGATAAATGAAAAAATGTACCAAGACATTCTTGATAAATATCTTCTGCCATCTACCAGGATGATGAGGATGAAATGAAGGTGGACATTTCAGCAAGACAAAGATCCCAAACACACAGCCTAGGAAACTCTCAATTGGTTTCAGAGAAAGAAAAGCTGCTAGAATGGCAGAGCCGATCACCGGACCTGAATCTAATAGAAAATGTATGGTAAGAACTAAAGCTCAGAGTTCATAGAAGGGCGCACAATACAGTGGGAAAAATAAGTATTTAATCAGCCATCAATTGTGAAAGTTCTCCCACTTAAAAAGATGAGAGAGGCCTGTAAGTGACATCATAGGTAGACCACAACTATGAGAGTCAAAATGAGAAAACTAATCCAGAAAATCACCTTGTAGTGATGAGCGAATATACTTGTTGCTCTGGTTTTCCCCAGCACGCTCGGGTGGTCTCCGAGTATTTGTGAGTGTTCGGAGATTAAGTTTTCATCGCCTCAGCTGAATGATTTACAGCTATTAGCCAGCTTGATTATATGTGGGGATTCCCTAGCAACCAAGCAACCCCCACATGTACTTAGGCTGGCTACTAGCTGTAAATAATTTAGCTGAGGTGATGAAAACTTAATCTCTGAACACTAACAATTAGTCAGAGATCATCCGAGCATGCTCGGGAAAACCCAAGCAACGAGTATACTCGCTCATCACTACTTGTCTGATTTGGCAAGATTTATTTAGTAAATTATGGTGTAGAATAAGTATTTGGTCACCTAAAAACATGCATGATTTCTGTCTATCACAGACTTATAACTTCTTCTTTAAGAGGCTCCTCTGTCCTCCACTCATTACCTGTAGTAATGGCACCTGTTTGAATTTGTTATCGGTATAAAAGACACCTGTCCACAACCTCAAACAGTCACGCTCCAAACTCCACTATGGTGAAGACCAAAGAGCTATCGAAGGACACCAGAAATAAAATTGTAGCCCAGAGGATTGGATTATATTTAAAGAGAAAGTTGTTAAAGACATTATTAAACTACGCAATGACTTGGAAGAAATAAAGAGAAGAAAATGGAGTAGAGATGTGGAGGACTATGAAACAGGGCACGTGTATGTGTGGCAGAAAGATAGCACCAAAGCAGTGTGGAAGAAGAGAGGTGGTCTGACAAGTAAGAGAATGGATTGGAATAATGGCCAGATGATTACTAATGACTTTTCATAAACCTGGACAATGGAATGGAAGGTGCCACAGGCGCAAAAGGCGAGGAGATAAATGCCATCACCGGGGGCAGAAAAAAACCAAGAGAAGAACACATCTCAACCGCAGAGACAAGCGACCTCAAGGAAGCGGGAACAGAACTTGTAATCAATATTTCGAAAAAGGTATTAACTGACTCACAAATTTCCATCTTAAGTAGGGGATTATCTTTTAGCCTCTGTTCGCACACTGATTGGTTTGAACTGCAGATAGATTTGGAACGATTTTTTACATTGATCAGACTGAAGGAATGGTTTCATGATAAAAATGTATTAAGAAAAGTGACAACAAGTGAATTTGACCTTAATCAGGTGGGATTGAAAAAGACTAGTGATTTTGTCCCTCCAGTGAACTCTGCAGTCATAGATGCCTTTGAAAAAGTGGCAAAAAGAGATAGTAAAGAGTTGAGGGATAGGGCTTCAGATCAGTTTAGACATCCAAATGTCTCAAGAGAGGAATTTTCAGCATTGCAGGAACTGGTCAATGACTGGTCAATGACATCGTAATCCAACCCACTGATAAGGGGAGTGCTGTCGTCGTCATGGACAAGTCAAAATATATTGCAGAGATCAATAGACAGTTAAGTGATGAAATGGTATATTTGAAATTGGACGGTGATCCTAAGTTTAAAATAATGGGAGAAATTAAGAATTGTCTACAAGAAGTACTGAATTTACGAGTTATTGATCAAGATTTGTTTGATTATCTGTTAATGGAGTCCCCAAGAACCCCAGTATAATATGTTATCCTGAAAATACACAAATCACTTGAGAACCCGCCGGGACGCCCAATAGTGTCAGGGGTAGATTCGGTATTCAGTAGAATGGGAACATTTTTAGATAAAATTCTCAATCCTATTGTGAGAAGTTCTAAATCGTATATTAAAGACACTACTGATTTTTTAAATAAACTGGAAGCGCTACATCTGGATGGAGAGGTAATTTTGGCATCGTTTGACGTGGTTTCCCTCTACACATCAATAGATCATGATTGTGGTATGCGGGCAGTGGAAAAAAAAGATTTCGGTGGAATTCTCTGTGCAGGGGAAGACGTTCATACTGAGACTGTTAGAAGTAATTTTGAGGCGTAGTTACTTCCTGTTTGGGGACGTCTTTTATTCACATCAACGATGTACAGCTATGAGGGCCAATATGGCCCCCAGTTATACAAATTTGGTCATGAGTGTCTTGGAGGAGGACCTCGTCTATGTGTCCCACCACTTCCGACATGTTCTGGTGTGGTGGAGATACATAGACAATGTCTTCCTCCTATGGACAGGCACTCAGGAGCAACTGGATGAATTTCACTAATTTTTTAATGAGATTGACCAAAGAATCAAGTTCACTTTGATATCGTCTAGGACAGGCATACATTTTCTGGGCGTTTTTGTCAAACAGTGAGATGGTGAGTTGACAACAACCCTGTTTGTTAAGAAAACAGATAGGAATAATCTCTTGGTATATGATAGCCAGCATCCACGCAACATGGTGAGATCAATTTCTCTTTATTGAGAGTGTGACGAACTGCGAAAGAGGCAGATGAGATAAAAGGTGTTATGGATTCTTTGGTTGAGAAATTTTTACAGAGAGGATAGCCAAAAGAATTATTAAATATAACTAAAAAAGAAGTCCTGGGACAGGAAAGGATGGAATTATTGAAAAGTAGAGAAGGGACTGACTAGAATACCATTTGTACCTATACAGAGGAAAGTAGAGATATCGCAAGTACCATTAAAAAACATTGGGGGATGTTAATGAGTTGTTTACCTGGAGTAAAGTAATTTACAGAGTTACCACTTTTTTCTTACCAGAAGAATAGGAACATTGGTGATCGTTTGGTTGAATCGGATATTGGCTCTTTAACCCCTTCATGACCTTGGGATTTTCCATTTTTCCGTGTTCGTTTTTTGCTCCCCTTCTTCCCAGAGCCATAACTTTTTTTTTTCCGTCAATATGGCCATGTGAGGGCTTATTTTTTGCAAAACAAGTTGTACTTTTGAACGACATCATTGGTTTTAGCATGTCATGTACTAGAAAACGGGAAAAAAATTCCAAGTGCGGTGAAATTGCAAAACAAGTGCAATCCCACACTTGTTTTTTGATTGGCTTTTTTACTAGGTTCACTAAATGCTAAAAGTGACCTGCCATTATGATTCTCCAGGTCATTACAAGTTCATAGACATCTAACATGTCTAGGCAAAACAAAGAAGAAAAAAAGACTAGACCAATAATGGTATGCACACCCATGGATAGTAGAAAAACATCATAGTACTTTATTGACATCTCAGAAAAAGACAAACACAGGATAAAACCATTTAAAAAAGACCTAAATATAGGACCAGTGGCCCTCACCCCTATACAGATCATGCATAATATGACATAACCAAAGCATAAAGTGCGGCTACCAATCTATATAGACATAAATAATGTGCTTGGTTACGTTAGTACAAATATGCAGTATCTCTTGTTTAAGTGCATCAAATAGCAAACCAATAAGCTGTAACAAACCAAAATATTGCAAATACAGAGAAAAAGGAACTAAATAATGGCACACAATGCACTGTAGTCATGTATCGACATAATAGTGGCTGCATAAGTAAGGCAAAATAAATTGCAGCATTATATAAGCATGCTCAATACCTGAACAATATTAGCCCCAATGTACCCATCATAAAGTGAACCTAAGCTGTCATCATAAAACCTGGCCAGGTATGTAGCAAGGCTCCCTAGAAGAGGGAAGTACTGCCAATTCAAATAAAGGGCAATGAGCTTACGGATTTGAAAGAGATGGGACAACAGTGCCAAGAATGAAGGCTGTAGCACCGGTGCTAAAAAATAACGCAGGTCGAGGCAGCCAGAGAAAACAAGAGACAGAATAAGGGGTGAGACAAAAGCCCCACGCGTATCGCTGCAACTGCAGCTTCGTCAGGGGAAGACCCCTTATATACATACTACCAAACATGTCTAGGTTCTCTTTTATCTAAGTGGTGAAAAAAAATTCCAAACTTTGCTAAAAAAAAAAAAAAAAATTGCGCCATTTTCCGATACCCGTAGCATCTCCATTTTTCATGATCTGTGGTCGGTTGAGGGATTATTTTTTGTGTGCTGAGCTGACGTTTTTAATGATACCACATTTGTGCAGATACGTTCTTTTGATCGCCCGTTATTGCATTTTAATGTAATGTCGCGGCGACCAAAAAAATGTAATTCTGGCGTTTCAAATTTTTTTCTTGCTACGCTGTTTAGCGATCAGGTTAATGCTTTTTTTTATTGATAGATCGGGCGATTCTGAATGCGGCAATACCAAATATGTGTAGGTTTGATTTTTTTATTGATTTATTTTGAATGGGGCAAAAGGGGGGTGATTTAAACTTTTATATATATATATATATATTTTTAAACTTTTTTTAACTTTTTTTTTTTTTCTTTTGCCATGCTTCAATAGCAGGCACAGCGCGATCGGCTCTGCTACATAGCAGCGATCATTAGATCACTGCTATGCAGCAGAAATGCAGGTGTGCTATGAGCGCCGACCACAGGGTGGTGCTCACAGCTACCGGGGGATCAGTAACCATAGAGATCTCAAGGACCTCTATGGTTACCATTCTGATGCATCGCTGACCCCCGATCATGTGACGGGGGTCGGCGATGTGCTCATTTCTGGCCGCCCGGCGTGACGCGCCGGTTAAATGCCACTGTCAGCGTTTGACAGCAGCATTTGACTAGTTAATAGAGGCGAGTGAATCGCGATTTCACCCGCCGCTATTGCGGGCACATGTGAGCTGTTCAAAACAGCTGACATGTCCTGGCTTTGATACGGACTCACCGCCGGAGCCCTGCATCAAAGCGGGGCTTCTGACCTCGGACGTACTATCCCGTCAGAGGTCAGAAAGGGGTTAAAGAAAGTTTATCAAACCACACACAAAAGGTTGTTTCCCATGTCTGTCGTGTGTTAGCTGTGTACTTATGATAAAGGGTTCAACTTTTGAACACCCTGATGCTCATAAGGTTTGCACAATTAAACATTATCTAGCTTGTAATTCTGACCACGTTATATATCTCCTCCAATGTCCCTGTGACCTATGGTATGCTGGTGAGACAACATGTGACTTGAAAACGCGAATGAATAATCACCGACATACTATTAGGAAAAAAAGATTGGCTCTCCCAGTCTCCAAACATTTTGTTGAACAGAAACATACAGAAAAAGATCTTAGGTTTAGAATAATAGAGGCAATCCCGGTTCAAAGAAGAGGTGGCGATAGAGTACGCCTTCTGAAAAAACGGGAACTTAGGAGGATATATGAGCTAGACACCCTTAAACCGAAAGGGCTGAATGTGGACTTTAAGATTCACTCCATTAGTTACGTAACTCTTGTTGTCCGTGTAGCTGTTTTCTCATGATTAGCATTGTATGGGCTCCGGAATACTTAAGGATATAGTGCTTTTAGAAATACCTGTTAATATGGGCTAATTTTAATATATATCTTTTATCTATTCTTCTAGATAATAGGTTTATTGTCACAAGTCACTTGCCACCATATACTCACCTGGGATGAAGTATTGCCACATGGAGGACGGAAGAATTTTTGTTATAATCATATTTTTTTTGCATATTTCTTCTTATTACAATGTGTAGGACTTTTGGCCAATAATATTAATTATTTGACCATAAAGGACATTTGTATTTTTTAGTACTCAATGTACATGAGTTAGCCTATGGAATAAAACTGGACGCTAGGAAGTGGGTATACTTACCCAAATAGGTACCGTGGTTGAGACACTATGGTCTGGAAGGATCATTTGTCTCTCCAGGGTGCTCTGAGGTGACTGGAGGTAACCCGGATAGGGTGCCGACTGGTACACCAGGGTGAGTTGAAATACCTTTAAGAACCTTAAAGCGTTCAGATTCCTATTGTATATATTGCTGGTAAACAGCAGCTTGGAATGGAAATGAAGGAGCATGATTGCCCTTTACTTTTGGGAAAAACCAGTAATTGCTTATGTGAATGATATTAGATCTTTTGTACAGTATATTTGAGGTAATATCATGTTAATGTGGCGCCCCAGGGTCCTGGTCGTCAAAATGGCATTGCTTTTCTCACGGGGAGAGTGATGTTACGTTTGGAAGTGATGAAGGATAACTTTTATCAGGTAACCACCATACACACAACATGTTCACACTCCAAGCCACAAGGGGGAGCTTTTGATCCTATTTCTAGGTGACTCCCCTATATATATTGTGATTTGGAGGGAAAGAGAGATTAGATTGTCAGAGACAGAGCAGAGAGCAGACCGACCTAGAAGGTGAGAAGGTCGGAAGGGGCCATGTAGTCTGAAGCACTACAGCTCCTGGAAGGAGACATACAGAAGGAAAGAACATTGTTCAGGCCATGTGCACACGTTCAGTATTTTTCACGTTTTTTTCGCGTTTTTTCGCTATAAAAACGTGATAAAAACGCGAAAAAAACGCTTACATATGCCTCCTATTATTTACAGTGTATTCCGCATTTCTTGTGCAAATGTTGTATTTTTTTCCGCGAAAAAATCGCATCGCGGAAAAAAAAGCAACATGTTCATTAAATTTGCAGAATTGCGGGGATTCCGCACACCTAGGAGTGCATTGATCTGCTTACTTCCCGCACGGGGCTGTGCACACCATGCGGGAAGTAAGCAGATCATGTGCGCTTGGTAGCCAGGGTGGAGGAGAGGAGACTCTCCTCCACGGACTGGGCACCATATAATTGGTAAAAAAAAAAGAATTAAAATTCTTCCTGCCTCTCACCGGTGCATGCTGTCACTTCCGTTCCTATAGATGGTGTGTGTGTGAAGGACCTGCGATGATGTCGCGGTCTTGTGATTGATTGCGAGACCGCTCATGTGACCGCTCACGTGACCGCGACGTCATCGAAGGTCCTGCACACACACACCATCTATAGGAACGGACGCCGCTGAGGAGATCGGCTGTCTGCAGGTGAGTATAACCATTTTTTAAATTTTTTTTATTATTTTTAAACATTCTATCTTTTACTATTGATGCTGCATAGGCAGCATCTATAGTAAAAAGTTGGTCACACTTGTCAAACACTATGTTTGACAAGTGTGACCAACCTGTCAGTCAGTTTTCCAAGCGATGCTACAGATCGCTTGGAAAACTTTAGTATTCTGCAAGCTAATTTCGCTTGCAAAATGCTAAAAAAGACATGAAAAAAACGGGAAAAAAACGCAAAAAAAAATGCGGATTTCTTGCAGAAAATTTCCGGTTTTCTTCAGGAAATTTCTGCAAGAAATCCTGACGTGTGCACATACCCTCAGTGAGCGTGAAGGAGAGCGAAGCACAGGAGAGTAACATCAGGGGAGACCAGCTAAGAGCAGGCTGCCTCCTTCTGAGGCGCAGATAACTGGTAGCCGGACCACCGAGGTTGTAAGAGACTCTACAACTTACAGCAGAGACCGGAAGGACAGCTGAACTGCAAGTTACCTGTCCACCACACACACCTGAGACACAGTAACACATAGAGCCCGGAGCGTGATAGAGTCCCTGTAAAAAAGCTCGAGTTACCTGTCATACAGGTATTGGCCTTTCCTATATGGGGGACAGAGAGAAGAACTGTGAGGACCTTATCTGAAGCCATAGGCAGTAAGGGACTACAACACCACCGCGCTAGAGGAAGGCTTTTAACTCCACCTGGTAAAGGGGACTCTGGATTCGCTTCCAAGCCTGCCGGACCCTGCCTGTCCTGTGATCTGGTGCCCTGGACTGTGGCTGCCTGAAGTCTACAGTAAACCAGGTAAAGAGACTGCAAACCTGTGCCCTCGTTTTTTACTGCACCATTCACCATCTTCCATCTACACAACGGGAGCCCTGGGGACACACTTCACCTGTGGGAAGTTATACCATCTAGCTGCCATAACATCGCCCCAGAGGACCCCTTAAAGCAGCGTCGGTCCCCACTGACCGAATACCACAGGTGGCGTCACGAACATAAACTTTATTCACCAAATCCCTTTCAAAGGCTTTCCCCTTTTACAGGGGCGCCCAGGCCACGGACCGGGTCGCCACCGTGACATCCCCCTGTGAACACCGGACTCGGAACTGGGTGCCCCACGGCCCTGGCGGGTGACTCATTCACTATAATGGTTGCTTATGAATAAATGATTGCTAATTATGTGTATAAAAACACACTTGGTTGTAACACCCACTGCTTGAGAAAGGCTCAGTGTTAGCCAAAACGTCGCCCAGACATGTGGGTCTCAATAAACTTCACCACTTTCCACACTTTGGATAACTATGGAGTGCTGCCTTCATTTTTTCCCTTTTGTCTGAATTGGGCAAGTGTTGGACTTTGTTGCCTGGGAGGCCTGGCACCCACTGGTGAGCAGTGTTCCAATTTCCTGTATATATATATATATATATATATATATATATATATATATATATACTGCTCAAAAAAATAAAGGGAACACTAAAATACCACATCCCAGATATCACTGAATGAAATATTTCAGTTGAAAATCTTTATTCATTACACAGTGGAATGTGTTGAGAACAATAAAACATAAAAATGATCAATGTAAATCAAAATGAATATCCCATGGAGGTCTGGAGTTGGAATGATACTCAAAATCAAAGTGGAAAATCAAATTACAGGCTGACCTAACTTCAGTGGAAATGCCTCAAGACAAGGAAATGATGCTCAGTAGTGTATGTGGCCTCCATGTGCTTGCATGACCTCCCTACAATGCCTGGGCATGATCCCGATGAGGCGGCAGATGGTCTCCTGAGGGATCTCCCCTCAGACCTGGACTAAAGCATCCGCCAACTCCTGGACAGTCTGTGGTGCAATGTGACTTTGGTGGATGGTGCGAGACATGATGTCCCAGAGGTGTTCAATCAGATTCAGGTCGGGGGAATGGGCGGGCCAGTCCATAGCTTCAAAGCCTTCATCTTGCAGGAACTGCTGACACACTCCAGCCACATGAGGTCTGGCATTGTCCTGCATTAGGAGGAACCCAGGGCCAACCGCACCAGCATATGGTCTCACAAGGGGTCTGAGGATCTCATCTCAGTACCTAATGGCAATCAGGCTACCTCTGGTGAGCACATGGAGGGCTGTGCAGCCCTCCAAAGAAATGCCATCCCACACCATTACTGACCTACTGCCAAACCGGTCATGCTGAAGGATGTTGCAGGCAGCAGATTGCTCTTCATGGCATCTCCAGACTCTGTCACATCTGTCACATGTGCTGAGTGTGAACCTGCATTCACCTGTGAAGAGCACAGGGCGCCAGTGGCAAATTTGCCAATCCTCGTGTTCTGTGGCAAATACCAATTGTCCTGCATGGTGTTAGGCTGTGAGCACAACCCCCATCTGTGGATGTTGGGCACTCAGACCATCCCCATGGAATTGTTTTCTAGCCTTTTGTGCAGACACATGCACATTAGTGGCCTGCTGGAGGTCATTTTGCAGGGCTCTGGCAGTGCTCCTTCTGTTCCTCCTTGCACAAAGGCTGAGGTAGCGGGCCTGCTGCTGGGTTGTTGCCCTCCTACGGCCCCCTCCACATCTCCTGGTGTACTGGCCTGTCTCCTGGTAGCGCCTCCAGCCTCTGGACACTACGCTGACAGACACAGCAAACCTTCAAGCCACAGCAAGCATTGATGTGCCATCCTGGATGAGCTGCACTACCTGAGCCACTTGTGTGGGTTGTAGAGTCCGTCTCATGCTACCACGAGTGTGAAAGCACAACCAACATTCAAAAGTGACCAAAACATCAGCCAGAAAGCATTGGTACTGAGATGTGGTCTGTGGTCCCCACCTGCAGAACCGCTCCTTTATTGAGTGTGTCTTGATAATTGCCAATAATTTTCATCTGTTGTCTATTCCATTTGCACAACAGCATGTGATATTGATTGTCAAACAGTGTTGCCTCCTAAGTGGACAGTTTGATTTCACAGAAGTTTGATTTACTTGGAGTTATATTTTGTTGTTTAAGTGATCCCTTTATTTTTTTGAACAGTGTGTATATATATATATATATATATATATATATATATATATATATATGTAATCTACAGCAGGTGAAATTAGTTTTGAATAACTCAACAATTTTCAAGTAAATCTATAATAATAATAATCTTTATTTATATAGCGCCAACATATTCAGCAGCGCCTTACAGTTTAACAGTTTCAAACACACAAACACAACAGTCATAAGTAGCAACGTTAACAATACAATAATTAAAGCGAAATAAGAGGACCCTGCTCGTGAGAGCTTACAATCTACAATGAGGTGGGGAGATACAAAGTACAGGTGTGTATTTACAATGATGTTACATAGTTACATAGTTATTGAGGTTGAAGGAAGACTTTAAGTCCATCTAGTTCAACCCATAGCCTAACCTAACATGCCCTAACATGTTGATCCAGGGGAAGGCAAAAAAAACCCATGTGGTAAGAATAAGCTCCACCATGGGGAAAAAAATTCCTTCCCGACCCCACATACGGCAATCAGACTAGTTCCCTGGATCAACGCCCTATCAAGGAATCTAATATATATACCCTGTAATATTATACTTTTCCAGAAAGGTATCCAGTCCCCTCTTAAATTGAAGCAATGAATCACTCATTACAACATAATACGGCAGAGAGTTCCATAGTCTCACTGCTCTTACAGTAAAGAATCCGCGTCTGTTATTATGCTTAAACCTTTTTTCCTCCAGACGTAGAGGATGCCCCCTTGTCCCTGTCACCGGTCTATGATTAAAAAGATCATCAGAAAGGTCTTTGTACTGTCCCCTCATATATTTATACATTAACATAAGATCACCCCTTAGTCTTCGTTTTTCCAAACTAAATAGCCCCAAGTGTAATAACCTATCTTGGTATTGCAGACCCCTCAGTCCTCTAATAACCTTGGTCGCTCTTCTCTGCACCCGCTCCAGTTCAGCTATGTCTTTCTTATACACTGGAGACCAGAACTGTGCACAGTATTCTAAGTGTGGTCGCACTAGTGACTTGTATAGAGGTAAAATTATGTTCTCCTCATGAGCATCTATGCCTCTTTTAATGCATCCCATTATTTTATTTGCCTTTGTAGCAGCTGCCTGACACTGGCCACTGAATATGAGTTTGTCATCCACCCATACACCCAGGTCTTTTTCATTGACGGTTTTGCCCAGAGTTTTAGAATTAAGCATATAGTTATACATCTTATTACTTCTACCCAAGTGCATGACCTTACATTTATCCCCATTAAAGCTCATTTGCCATTTATCAGCCCAAGCTTCTAGTTTACATAAATCAGCCTGTAATATAAAATTGTCCTCCCCTGTATTGATTACCCTGCAGAGTTTAGTGTCATCTGCAAATATTGAAATTCTACTCTGAATGCCCCCCTACAAGGTCATTAATAAATATGTTAAAAAGAAGAGGGCCCAATACTGACCCCTGTGGTACCCCACTACTAACCGTGACCCAGTCCGAGTGTGCTCCATTAATAACCACCCTTTGTTTCCTATCCCTGAGCCAACTCTCAACCCACTTGCATTGTATTTACAATGATGGTCCAGCCATCTTCAGGGGGTGGGGGATAGATGGGGATAGCTACACACACCCACAAACATAAAATGAGTTTGATTAGTTAACGTGATAGGCCGCTCTGAACAAATGTGTTTTGAGAGAGCGCGTAAAATTATGCAAATTGTGGATGGTCCTAATATCTTGGGGCAGAGCATTCCAGAGGATTGGCGCACCACGGGAGAAGTCTTGGAGTCGGGAGTGGGAGGTACGGATTAGTGCAGAGGTTAGTCGGAAGTCATTTGCAGAGCGCAGAGGTCGGTTAGGCCGATAGACAGAAATGAGGGAGGAGATGTAAGGGGGTGCCGCACTGTGGAGAGCTTTGTGGGTGAGAACAAGTACTTTGAATTGTATCCTGTAATGAATGGGCAGCCAGTGTAACGACTGGCGAAGAGCGGACGCATCCGAGTAACGATTAGCCACTGGCTGCTGCATTAAGGATACACTGGAGAGGAGAAAGTCAAGTGAGGGGGAGGCCAATTAATAGAGTGTTACAGTAGTCCAGGCGGGAGTGGATCAGGGCGACAGTGAGGGTTTTTGTTGTCTCCATGATGAGAAAAGGGCGGATTCTAGAGATGCTCTTTAGGTGTAAGCGGCACGAGCGAGCAAGAGATTGTATGTGGGATGTGAAGGAGAGATCGGAGTCAAACATAACACCCAAACAGCGTGCCTGCTGCCGGGGTGTTATTATGGTGCCACCCACGGAGAGGGAAATGTCAGGTTTAGGGAGGTTAGTAGATGGCTGGAGCAGAAGAAGTTCAGTTTTGGAGAGGTTGAGTTTCAGATAGAGAGCGGACATGATGTTGGAGACTGCAGACAGACAGTCAGTGGCGTTCTGTAGTACAGCGGGGGTAAGGTCAGGGGATGATGTGTATAGCTGTGTGTCATCAGCATAAAGATGGTACTGAAAGCCAAATCTGCTGATGGTCTATCCAATTGGGGCTGTGTAGAGGGAGAAGAGAAGGGGGCCAAGGACTGAGCCCTGAGGTACCCCAACAGTGAGAGGAAGAGGAGAGGAAGTGGAGCCAGAGAACAGAACACTGAAGGAGCGGTCAGAAAGGTAGGAAGAGAACCAGGAGAGAGCAGTGTCCTTAATGCCTAGTGACTGGAGCCTAGAGAGTAGGAGAGGGTGGTCAACAGTGTCGAAAGCTGCAGAAAGGTCGAGAAGAATGAGCAGAGAGTGGTCACCGTTACGTTTTGCTGTCAGAAGGTCAATCTATTTCTAAAGGTGCTAATGACATGAAATTCTCACCAGATGTCAGTAAAAGCCCATCCAATCCACAGAGGGAAAATCACCATAGATGTCTATAAATTACGTTATGTGTAATAATGACAAATGATACAGGGAAAAAGTATTGCAGGCACTTACTGAAAAAGTATTGAATACGCCTACTCATCACAAAGCACTGCCTGGTCCAGTTACCTCCTTCCATCCTGTGACTGGTGCAGTCTTCAATGGTCCATCTTTGGCATCTTCGTGCATCAAACTTCTTCACCTTCTCCCAGCACTGACTAGTCAGCGCACAAGACGCCAAAGATGCAGGACACCAGAAAACGCTGGAGATGGTTTATTGAAAACTGCACCAGTCTAAGGAAGATTAGTGAGAGCCAGTTAAGAATTAATTTTTTATTTTCTTTTAATCCTCCCTCCCGGTCCTGTCGAAACCAGTAAGATGGAATCCAAGCAAGCCACAAGTCCAATTGCTAAAAATCCAGATTATGGCTAATCTTTATGCTTTCATTTTATCAAAAGTTATAGTGTAGAATTTCTTTGTTTCTGTAAATGAGATTGCACGCTACACACCGCACGGAGCTCACCTGCAGAAAACACCAGTTGGCTTAGCATCAGGGTGTGAATATTCCTCAAAACCTAAGTATAAATTTCAAAATGGTGCTGTGCACAAAGTTAGGGGTTCGTAAACAGTAAAGTGTCTCAAAAAAGAACCAAACATGTGAGACCTATGCAGATACCAGCTGGAAGGTGCAGTTCCAGAAATATTTGGACAGTAACACAAGTTTGGGCATTTTAGCCATTTTAGCTGCAAGATACAGTTATACAATCAATTTGGGGTTAAAGTGCAGACTCTCAGGTTTCATTTGAGTGAATTCACATCCTACTTGGAATAAGGGTTTAGGAATTACAGCTTTTTAATATGTAGTTGTCTCTTTTTAAAGGGAACAAAGGTAATCAGACAATTATCTCAAAAGCTCTTTAATGGGATGCATGGTCTTTTTCCTTATTAATCCATCAACAATTAACCAGGTAAAAGGTCTGGATTTGATTCCAGGTGTGATGTTTGAATTTGAAAGCTGTTGCTGTGAACCCACAACATGCAGTCAAAGGAGCTCTCAATGGAAGAGAAACTGACTATCATTTGGTTGAATTTAAAGAGAAATCCATCAGAGAGAGAGAGCAGAAATATTAGGAGTGGCCAAATCAACAGTTTGGTACATTCTGCAAAAAAAGGAGTGCACTAGTGACCATGGAAACTCTAAAAGGTCTGGACATCCACAGAAGACAACAGCGGTAGATCATAGCAGAATCCTTTCCATGGTGAAGAAAATCCCCTTCACAATATCCACCAAAGTGAAGAACACTCTCCAGGAAGTAGGTGTTTCAGTATGTAAGTCTACCAAAAAGAGAAGACTTCATGAGAGCAGATACAGATGGTTCACCACAAGGTGCAAACCACTAATCAGCCTTAAAAATAGAAATGCCAGATTAGACTTTGCAAAAAAAAAATCATGTTCTTGTACATAAGGGCAGCATTGTATTACAGCAGTTATATTCTCGCATATAAAAAAAATCAGTAAAATGGCAGATTCAGATTATGAAATTCTTAGGAAATTCTATACTTTACAAATCAATTTGCTCATCTCTAATCCTAGAAAAAAATTTATGGGACGGGCTTCCTAACACACACTTACCTTGTGATGTGCTCTTCTGTTTTATTGGTTGATTAGAAATGTTCAGTGTGACTACACAACATCTTTTTTGTTGTCCTGGCCTGATTGGATACGCAGTGACCCAACAAGTAAATTTCCCGGCATCATCATGTGTCAGATGTCCTAACGTCAGTGTGGCATTTCCTTCTAGAAACCAGTTCTTGGACATCATAGTTCGCCCTTTGAATATTTCATTCTGTTTGTCACCTGCGTCGTTCCCATTCTGGAAATGAACAACTAAATCCTCTAGTTCATGTTCCTTTTGCCACGAGACTTTCACCAGCTGGACTGAGGTTTTCTGAGAAGGAACAAATAGGCAAGGAAGGACAGCAGTGCTGGACTGAGGGAAGGAGACTGTCTGCTCTTGTATTTCACAAGTCAGGAAACCTAGAGAAAAAGATGTAGAGTTTAAAAAAAAAAAAAGTTGACCCCATGAACTGACATATTTCAACATAGCTGAAGATCTTAAGAAATTAGACTAATTTTCCAGAAGCAACTTTTATTCAGCACACCGGTGATAAATGTATAAATTGCTAGGTGAAAGAAATGGAAATTCATATCTCCGTCTATCCCATAGATAGTAAAGAGAGCCATGGTTGTACATCTACACTACAGGCCAATTACTCAATGGTCTCAGGGACTCTTGTTCTCAAGGTAAATGGAGGATTCCAGTTGTCAAATCTACTCTGATCATACTATTATCAATATAAATGCAATTGATGATCTATATTTAGTGCAGGTCGATCTCAGTGTGGCTCGGTAGCCATGGTTGAGGCAGTCATCTCCTTCTTTTATGCCCCAGTGCTCTACATGAAAAAGTGGGTCCAGGCTGGGAATTAGTGTGGGTGCTGTGAAGGTCTTGTGCCAGGCAGGCCGACTGTAGTCGATGGTGTTGGATGACCATAGGTTTCAAAGCTCAATAACGGAGAATTCCGTTCTTAAACACAGCCCTTACTGAACGCTAAATTGATAAGGGTTATGTACAAGGAGTAGCGGGTACAATGTCTTGTGGAGGTTTCCTTCACAGTGTAAAGCACTTTCGCACACCCAGTTTCCTTCCACTGTAGTCTACTCTAGGACCGGTGAAGCACGCTGTTTCGCCCTACTTTGTCAAAGCCTAGCTTGTCACCACAGTCCTCATCAGCAAGTCTCTCTACCAGCTCAGAGGTTCTGCGTCCTATTACTTCCACTACTGGCACCCTGGATTTTACATTGGGAACCACCCAATGGTCTCACAAACTCAGTCCTCTTAACTTCAGCATTCAACAAACTCAGGGCTTCTCCAGACACATTGTCCTATCCAAGGACCCCTCTAGGATGGAAGGCCACTCTGTCTCTCTTGCAGTCAGTTCACGGGCCCAGGAGCTCCCTCCTAATCCTTCTCTCTTTTCTTCTCTTCATGCATGATGGTAGCACTGCTCACAAACACTTCTTATTTGCACATGAACTTGTCCCCGTCTAACTAACAGGAGGCAGTCATTTGCCCCAACACTAAGCCCCTCCCACTCTGGGCTAGTCCTGAATGTTAACCCCTAACTTATCCTAACATCACTAGTAACAGTCACTACCTTATTCTACCTACCTTATGTCCTAAGCTCTACATTATGTGTTATCCAATACGAGACACTACCAACCGATCAGAGACGAGATCACAATACCTCCTGAGCCACATCATAATGTCCTGCAGAGGAACGCCCTCATTCCAGAAGATGATGTTGACAATCGCGGTATCGGACTTGGAAATCAAAGCAAAGATAAATTTATTCCAGCTCTGTGTCCTTAAACTTGGGGAAAGTGACCCAGAATCTGTCCAGATTAAGCATGAGCTTAAATATGACATCATAGCCCTGGAAGATTAACCCGGCCATAACCCATTTTCAGTTTTTGAAAAAATTTAAAATAACCATTAAATTTCGTTCAACTTCACAACTGTGTTGTCCTTGTTGTTGATTATTCACCAAAAATTTACATTTGGTATCTTTATGTTTGAAGCATGATATTTGGAAAAAGGTTGAAAAGTTCCAGGTAGCCGAATACTTTCGCAAGGCACTGTACATTAATTGATAGGTGTAGTTTCCAAAAGTTGTATTTTCACTGTTTAGGTACATCAGGGGCTCTCTAAACGTGATATGGTGTTCGCTAATTATTCCAGAAAATGTTGCATTCAAAAAGTCAAATAGCACTCTTTCTCTTCCGAGCCCTGCGATGCGCCCAAACAGTAGTTTTCCTCCACATATTGAGTATCGACGTGCTCAGGAGAAATTGCACAACAAATTGTATGGTGCATTTTCTCCTGTTACTCTAGTGCAAATGCAAAATTGGGGCTAAAAGACCATTTTTGTAGGAAAAATTCAATTTATTTATTTTCCCGACTTTATGTCGTAAACTTCTGTGAAGCTCCTAGGGGTTCAAAGTGCTCACCACACATCTAGATAAGATCTTTAAGGAGTCTGGAGATGGTGTCCGCTAATGACTCCTGCAAATTTTACATCCAAATAGCAAAATGTTGCGCCTTCCCTTCCAAGCCCTGCTGAGCACCCAAACAGTAGTTTTCCCCTACATATGGAATATTGGCATGCTCAGGAGAAATTGCACAACAAATATTAAAGTTAATTTCCTCCTGTTAGCCTTGTGAAAATAAAAAAAAATGTGTCTCTAAAGTTAATTTTTGTGAAAAAAGTTAAATGTTTATTTTTTCCTTTCACGTTCCATTAATTCCTATAAAGCACCTGAAGGATTAATAAACTTTTGAATGTGGTTTTGAGCACCTTGTGGGGAGTAGTTTTTGAATGGTTTGACTTTTTGGGTATTTTCTGTCATATAGACCCTTCAAAATCATTTCAAATGTGATGTAGTCACTAAAAGAAAATTGTTTTGCAAATTTTGTTGTAAAAATGATAAATCATTGGTCAACTTTTAAACCTTCTAACTTCATAACAAAAAATATGTTTCAAACATTGTGCTGATGTAAAGTATACATTTGAGAAAAGTTATTTATTAACTATTTTGTGTGCCATGACTCTGATTTTAAGGTCATAAAAATTTAAAGTTTGAAAATTGCCAACATTTTTGCCAAATTTACAATTTTTTCACAAATAAAAGCGGTCAGAATTGTAAAATGTGGCCTGGTCAGGAAGGTGAAAACCAGTTTCAGGATGAAGGGGTTAATCATTGTCAGGATGTCAACTGGAGAAAACCCCATCTGGTAGCTCCTCAGCCACACACCTTGTTCTGCCCTTTCTAATGAAGGACGGGTTCGTCCAAACATTAAAGTTTCACTGCTATAGTTTTGGTTTTGCTGTGTTATAGCACCACCCAGTGGTGGATAAATTTATTACCTGTGTTTTTCTTAGTAATCATTAGAGTGTTGCATTCTGGGTTGCACCAAAGCATCATGGGATAGGGGAATCCCCCATTTCTCTCTCTGTGTATTTTCCTGTACACTCGTGTTAATCTGCTGTGTTGGAACTACTTCACTTACTTGCCACCCTGGTTAGTTTATCCGGTAAGATTGCTATCCCTGTTCCTGCAATATAGTGTTCTATAGAATGTGATTACTGTATAGCAACTAGTACCTGGGAAATCTATTATCTGTCAGTTACTGTATGTAGTTGCATGTAGAAGTTGCATCATCCTGTATGCTTTCCCTGCTAGTTATAAGTATCAGTTGTGCTGTTATTTGCCCAATACTTACCCAAATCATTTGTATACTTATAGTTTTACCGCATTTCAATACCTGTTACCAATAAACAAGTTAGACTACAGAGAACGGTCTGCTTCTTTTGGAAGACAGAAGTGGTTTATGCTGTATGTTGGATCACACACCGTATCAACGTGTATGAAGACAGAACAGTAAAACGGAAGCTAGACGCCGGGATGACAGTAAAGGGAGACTAGATGCCAGCGATAGCAAATACCACTTACGCAGCCACTTGTACCACACCGCACTGCCTGCAGATACCGCAGCGGCCGCCATACAGTCACAAGTACCAAGAGTGCAGCCCACCAAGCACCACACGTCTCAGTCCACGCTGAAGTCACCCCTACCCGCTCTGAGATGTCCTACAGCCTGCAAACGGACATAAAATGTCTGCAAGTCAAACATCTTCACTCAGGACGAGGTCCCAAACAAGCCGCTCTAGCAAGTCTTCCTCGAAAAGGTCTGTCACCCTCGCCCGAGCAGAAGCTGAGGCGGCGAAAGTAAGATCCTCCTTCGCTGCACAAGAGATGCAGTTAAAGTTAAGACAAGCAGACCAAGAAGTAGAAAGCGCTCGCCTGCAAGCAGAAAGAGCCCGCCAAGAAGCAGAAAGAGCCCGCCTGCAAGCAGAGCAAGAAGCAGAAAGAGCCCGCCTGCAAGCGACCTTAGAAAGGCTTTCCGCTGAAAAAGAAGCAGCAGCCGCAATAGCCAAAGCTGAGTTTTTAGAAGCCGTGGAGTTTCCTGAATCCGAGCAAGGCAGCAACATACGCGGACCAGACCTTGATCATTAGGACCCTGCTCAACGCGTCTCAGAATATGTCCGCCAACATCCCAAAATAGAAGACAACTCCGATCCGTTACACCAACCAGCCTATATAGATTACCAGAGATCCTTCCTCCAAACACCGTACTGGAAGCAGGAAGGTATACTGCGAAACGACATTGTTCACCACTACCGTCTTAAGGAACAGAAGGTACGGCCTCCGCCCAGACTGACAGGTACACCCTTCGCCACTGAACGGGTTTATACAGACTTTCCTAAGCCAGAAGCTCCTACCAGGTATGAGGATGCACCACATACACCGCATGACAACAGCACACCAGCTCACGTTGGCACTGACTCAGCCACTATGAACTTTGCAAGGTTCTTTACCCACCGGGAGCTGGTGACCAAGGGACTTGTAAAGTTCACTGATCGAGCTGAAAGCTACAGAGCATGGCGAGCCTCTTTCCAGAATGTCACCAGAGACTTGCATCTTTCCAGTAGTGAAGAGTTAGATCTATTGGTTAAGTGGCTTGGGAGCGAGTCAGCTGAACACGCCAAAAGAATCAGGAACATTAACATAAAGTACCCACACACAGGACTTCGTATGGTGTGGGAGAGACTCGAAGAATGTTATGGGTCAATAGAAGCTATAGAAAATGCTTTGTATAAAAGAATTGATTATTTCCCCAAGATAGCAAATAAGGGTTATCAAAAGCTCAGGGAACTGAGCGACTTGTTAATGGAGGTACATGCTGCTCAGGCAGAAGGTGATCTACCAGGGTGGGCATTCCTGGACACTGCCAGAGGTGTCAACCCGATTGTCCAAAAGCTCCCTTACAACTTACAAGAAAAGTGGGTCAGTCACGGGTCCCGTTACAAACAGGCTCATAAGGTACCATTTCCTCCTTTCAGGGTGTTTGTAGACTTTGTTGCTCAGCAGGCTAAAGTTAGAAATGACCCAAGTTTCGATTTCACTATGTCATGTACCACTGCCTCTGGTGTAAAACCCAGTAAAACACCAGTGGCAGTCCACAAAACTAATGTTACCTCCACAGGTTTTCCTTACAGGGCAAGTAAGTCTTCTCCAGAAGAGGACAAACCGCAGGATCTCAGCAAACACTGCCCCCTACACAAGAAACCTCATCCTCTGCTAAAATGTAGAGCCTTCAGGGAGAAGTCTCTAGAAGACCGTAAGAGTTTCCTAAAGGGAAACAAGATATGCTTCAGATGCTGCGCGACAACCTCACACTTCGCCAAGAACTGTGAAACCAGTGTGAAATGCACAGAATGTAGTAGTGTGGAGCACAACACGGCCTTGCATCCTGGACCACCTTCAGGGGTATCATCGTGAGTAGAAGAGTCTGCCGAAAAACAGATGGACGCTGACATGGACACCCCAGTGGTCACCTCTCAGTGCACAGAGATCTGCAAGGAACTCGTAGCAGGAAGATCCTGCTCAAAGATCTGTCTTGTCAGAGTATTCCCAGCGAGCCAACGGGATAAGGCAATCAAGGTATATGCAATCTTGGACGATCAGAGCAACAGGTCTCTAGCTAAGTCCTTTCTCTTCGACACCTTCAACATTGCTGGTCCCGGCTCTCCGTACTCCTTGAAGACATGTGCAGGTACTGTCGAGACGGCGGGGAGGAGAGCAACTGGATTCAAAGTAGAGTCTATGGACGGTCAAACCTGCTTATCCTTGCCATCAATACTGGAGTGCAACCAGATTCCCGACAACAGGTCTGAGATACCTACACCAGAGGTAGCAGCTTATCACACCCACTTGAGATGTATAGCTCACCTGATACCAGAGCTTGACCAAGGAGCTCCTATCGTCTTACTTCTCGGAAGAGACATACTACGGGTCCACAAGGCTAGAGGACAGATCAACGGCCCACAAAACGCCCCATACGCTCAGAGACTTGACCTAGGATGGGTCATTGTGGGAGATGTCTGTTTGGGTGGAGCACACAGGCCGACATCAGTCAACAGCATGCTCACCAATACCCTCGAGAATGGACGCCCGTCTCTCTACCAGCCATGCGAGAGCAGTTTCCTGATTAAAGAATTGCCACACCACACCCCTCCACCTTGTCCGTTAGCTGATCCTTCCTGTGAAGACCATGCATGCGACGGTGAGTAAGATCATATAGGGTGCACAGTTTTCCACAGGACAAGAGAGGACAACCAGGTAGCAACGTCCATAGAGGACAGACTTTTCTTGGACATCATGGAGCGAGAGATAGTAAGAGACGAATCAAAGAGTTTGGTCGCACCTTTACCATTCAAACCACAGAGGCAACGCATACCCAACAACAGAGAACTTGTCTACAGTCGATTTTTCTCCCTTACGCGCAAACTGCAGAAGGCACCAGAAACAAAACAACACTTCTTTACCTTCATGGAGAGAATATTCCAGAGTGGCCACGCGGAAATTGCACCTGTACTTCAAGATTCCGAGGAATGTTGGTACTTACCTATTTTCGGCGTGTATCATCCGAAGAAATCAGGTCAGATAAGAGTGGTATTTGACTCAAGTGCCAGATACGAAGGTGTTTCTTTAAACGACGTCTTCCTGTCTTGTCCAGACCTCAACAACAGACTTCTGGGAGTACTTCTTCGTTTCCGCAAAGATGCAGTAGCATTTATGGCCGACATACAACAGATGTTTCACTGCTTCCTTGTTAAAGAAGAACACAGAAACTACTTGAGGTCCTTCTGGTACCGCAATAATGACCCCTACAAGGACATCGTGGAATATTTTTATGAAGGTTCACATCTTCGGGAACAGCCCTTCCCCTGCTGTCGCTATCTATGGCCTTAGACATTCAGCCAGAGAGGGTGAAGCGAAGTATGGATCGGATGTAAGATCTTTTGTGGAAAAGGATTTCTACGTAGATGACTGCCTGAAATCCACACCCACAGAGGAGTCGGCAGTCAGTCTCCTGAAAAGGGCACAAGAAATGCTCGCTTCATCCAATTTGAGGTTGCACAAAATTTCTTCCAACAGCCAGAAACTAATGGCAGCCTTTCCCTCTCAAGATTACTCAACCGTTTTAAAAGACTTGGATTTAAGCACGGACTCCCTTCCTATGCAGCGGAGCCTGGGTTTACTCTGGGATTTGAAAAAGGATGCATTCACCTTCCAGATCAGCGAAGAAGCGAAACCATTCACGCGTAGAGGCGTCCTGTCCATTGTGAACAGCTTGTACGATCCTCTGGGATTTGTAACCCCTGTGACTATCCAAGGTAAAATGATGTTGAGAGACTTCACCCGAGAGACATCCGATTGGGATGAACCGCTTCCCAGCGAAAAAAGAGACTTGTGGGTAAGATGGAAGAACTCTTTAGAAGCCTTGTCAAGTCTCTACGTGGCATGACCATATGCTTCTGTGCCATCAACAGAAGTCAAGATGCAAAGGCTTTGTATCTTCTGCGATGCCTCAACCAAAGCAATTGCGGCAGTGGCATATTTGAAAACAACTGACATCAATGAACAATGCCACGTAAGGCTTGTTATGAGCCGGACAAAACTGGCCCCACTCCGTGAACACACAGTACCCAGACTGGAACTCTGTGCAGCTGTGCTAGCAGTAGAGTTAGCTGAGGTTATCTCGACAGAAATGGACCTGGAAATCAAAGAAGTCGAGTTCTACACTGACAGCAAGGTAGTGCTGGGGTATATTTGCAATGAAACTGTCGCTTCTATGTCTATGTCAGCAATCGGGTGCTAAGGATCAGGAGACCCACCGAACCTAAACAGTGGCACTATGTGTCCACAAACCACAATCCTGCGGACCACGCAACCAGATCCGTTGAAGCAAGTCACCTTAAGGACACGACCTGGTTTACTGGCCCTACATTCTTATACCGTTCGACGCCATACATGGACGAGTCAAACATCTTTGAACTGGTAGATCCAGAGGCAGATGAGGAAATCCGCCCTCAGGTATCCGCTCTACGTACGGTGACTAAAGACAATCACCTCAAATCCCACCATTTCAATAAGTTCTCAACTTGGAACTCGCTTGTTCGTGCCCTCGTTTGTTTGATTCATGTGGCTCGGTCCTATAAGTCAACGTCACCCGCCATTCAAAAACCTTGCAAGGGTTGGCATCACTGCAAGCTTGCCTTTACCGTTCCAAACATGGAAAATGCCAGACCATTGACTTCGCTTTCTAGTGACTCTGAGGATCCGACCATTCTCACTCCTGCCATGTTACTTACTCAGAAAGCCAGCGTTCTCAGCGCTCCACCTGGAGAATTTAGCAACAAGGACCTTTACAGACGGCAATGGAGACAAGTCCAAAGTCTCTCCAATACCTTTTGGGACAGATGGAGGAAGCAGTACCTCTCCACCTTACAACCAAGGAAGAAGTGGCAGACCGACAGACCAAACATCAAAACCGGTGATGTCGTTCTCATGAAAGACAGCCAGTCTCACCGTAATGAGTGGCCACTAGGCCTCATCACTAAAGTATTCCCAAGCAAAGATGGGAAGGTCCGTAAGGTCGAGGTCAAAGTAGGCAAGTCCGGGGAAAGTAAACAATTCCTCAGACCGGTGGCAGAACTTGTCTTACTGTTTTCGCCAAAGGAACCTGTAGGTGGCATCAGTTGATGCCAAGCGGGGAGTGTTCTGCCCTTTCTAATGAAGGACAGGGGTTCGTCCAAACATTAAAGTTTCACTGCTATAGTTTTGGTTTTGCTGTGTTATAGCACCACCCAGTGGTGGATAAATTTATTACCTGTGTTTTTCTTAGTAATCATTAGAGTGTTGCATTCTGGGTTGCACCAAAGCATCATGGGATAGGGGAATCCCCCATTTCTCTCTCTGTGTATTTTCCTGTACACTCGTGTTAATCTGCTGTGTTGGAACTACTTCACTTACTTGCCACCCTGGTTAGTTTATCCGGTAAGATTGCTATCCCTGTTCCTGCAATATAGTGTTCTATAGAATGTGATTACTGTATAGCAACTAGTACCTGGGAAATCTATTATCTGTCAGTTACTGTATGTAGTTGCATGTAGAAGTTGCATCATCCTGTATGCTTTCCCTGCTAGTTATAAGTATCAGTTGTGCTGTTATTTGCCCAATACTTACCCAAATCATTTGTATTCTTATAGTTTTACCGCATTTCAATACCTGTTACCAATAAACAAGTTAGACTACAGAGAACGGTCTGCTTCTTTTGGAAGACAGAAGTGGTTTATGCTGTATGTTGGATCACACACCGTATCAACGTGTATGAAGACAGAACACACCACCTGTCAGGTAGATCCTCCTTAGCACCTCTGTGCTGGAATCGCTCCACATTCCTCTTTTTGAACTCCTGGCTGGTATAGTTAGTGCTGGATCTGTAGGATGGAGCGCCGCGGCTCCAGGCTTTACTGGGGGGGGGCTGCTGGGTCACAATGGGCTGAATGGCGGGGCGAGGGTCTGCTGCAGAGGGGCCTGTCACACCTTGTGTGTTTGTTGATAGAGGGAAAAATCTCACATAATTATGTTATCAGACTGTGCAATGTCCTCCAAAGATTGCGGGCATCCTCAGCCCCTAACCCCACAGGTAAAATATGATGCATATGCCCAGTCCATGCTCCAGCATTACCGCTGTTAAGCAGCTTCTGTACACACATAGACACATATTCACTATCTTGCCTTTGTGCTTGGCATCCTGGAACTTGTGGTACCTCTGTTGGTGTTAGAGCTGTATACGCCTTCTCGGTGCCAGCTACCTGTTACTGCGGCTGCAATTGTAGTGCTTTTCCATTCTGAAAGCAGAAAGTGGCGCCTATAACACCGGTCATTTTTGCTGTGGGGGTTCATTTGGGACAATATCTGACCCTGAATCTGAATCAGAGGACTCTGAAGTCAAATTTCTCCTTGAATGAAGAAAAACTTCTCTGGTACTTGTAAGTCTCTGCCAGGAACAGAATATATTCTTGACCATAAAAGATCATTATAGTAGTTATATTCTTGTACATAGGGGCAGTATTATAGTAGTTATATTCTTGTACATAGGAGCAGTATTATAGTAGTTATATTCTTGTACATAGGAGCAGTATTATAGTAGTTATATTCTTGTACATAGGGGCAGTATTACAGTAGTTACATTCTTGTATATAGGGGCAGTGATATAGTAGTTATATTCTTGTACACAGGGGGCAGTATTATAGTAGTTATATTCTTGTACATAGGGGCAGTATTATAGTAGTTATATTCCTGTACATAGGAGCAGTATTATAGTAGTTATATTTTTGTACATAGGGGCAGTATTATAGTAGTTATATTCTTGTACATAGGGGCAGTATTATAGTAGGTATATTCTTGTACATAGGAGCAGTATTATAGTAGTTATATTCTTGTACATAGGGGCAGTATTATAGTAGTTATATTCTTGTACATAGGGGCAGCATTATAGTAGTTATATTCTTGTACATAGGGGCAGTATTATAGTAGATATATTCTTGTACATAGGGGCAGTATTATAGTAGTTATATTCTTGTACACAGGAGCAGTATTATAGTAGTTATATTCTTGTACATAGGGGCAGTATTACAGTAGTTATATTCTTGTATATAGGGGCAGTGATGTAGTAGTTATATTCTTGTACACAGGGGGCAGTATTATAGTAGTTATATTCTTGTACATAGGGGCAGTATTATAGTAGGTATATTCTTGTACATAGGAGCAGTATTATAGTAGTTATATTCTTGTACATAGGGGCAGTATTATAGTAGTTATATTCTTGTACATAGGGGACAGTATTATAGCAGTTATATTCTTGTATATAGGGGCAGTATTATAGTAGTTATATTCTTGTACATAGGGGCAGTATAATATTAGTTATATTCTTGTACATAGGAGCAGTATTATAGTAGTTATATTCTTGTACATAGGAGCAGTATTATAGTAGTTATATTCTTGTACATAGGGGCAGTATTATAGTAGCTATATTCTTGTACATAGGAGCAGTATTATAGTAGTTATATTCTTGTACATAGGAGCAGTATTATAGTAGTTATATTCTTGTACATAGAGGCAGTATTATAGTAGTTATATTCTTGTATTTAGGGGCAGTATTATAGTAGTTATATTCTTGTACATAGGAGCAGCATTATAGCAGTTATAATGTTGTATATAGGGGCAGTATTATAGTAGTTATATTCTTATACATAGGAGCAGTATTATAGTAGTTATATTCTTGTATATAGGGGCAGTATTATAGTAGTTATATTCTTATACATAGGAGCAGTATTATAGTAGTTATATTCTTGTACATAGGAGCAGTATTATAGTAGTTATATTCTTGTACATAGGGGCAGTATTATAGTAGTTATATTCTTGTACATAGAGGCAGTATTATAGTAGTTATATTCTTGTATTTAGGGGCAGTATTATAGTAGTTATATTCTTGTACATAGGAGCAGCATTATAGCAGTTATAATGTTGTATATAGGGGCAGTATTATAGTAGTTATATTCTTATACATAGGAGCAGTATTATAGTAGTTATATTCTTGTATATAGGGGCAGTATTATAGTAGTTATATTCTTATACATAGGAGCAGTATTATAGTAGTTATATTCTTGTACATAGGAGCAGTATTATAGTAGTTATATTCTTGTACATAGAGGCAGTATTATAGTAGTTATATTCTTGTATTTAGGGGCAGTATTATAGTAGTTATATTCTTGTACATAGGAGCAGCATTATAGCAGTTATAATGTTGTATATAGGGGCAGTATTATAGTAGTTATATTCTTATACATAGGAGCAGTATTATAGTAGTTATATTCTTGTATATAGGGGCAGTATTATAGTAGTTATATTCTTATACATAGGAGCAGTATTATAGTAGTTATATTCTTGTACATAGGAGCAGTATTATAGTAGTTATATTCTTGTACATAGGAGCAGTATTATAGTAGTTATATTCTTGTACATAGGGGCAGTATTATAGTAGTTATATTCTTGTACATAGGTGCAGTATTATAGTAGTTATATTCTTGTACATAGGAGCAGTATTATAGTAGTTATATTCTTGTACATAGAGGCAGTATTATAGTAGTTATATTCTTGTATTTAGGGGCAGTATTATAGTAGTTATATTCTTGTACATAGGAGCAGCATTATAGCAGTTATAATGTTGTATATAGGGGCAGTATTATAGTAGTTATATTCTTATACATAGGAGCAGTATTATAGTAGTTATATTCTTGTATATAGGGGCAGTATTATAGTAGTTATATTCTTATACATAGGAGCAGTATTATAGTAGTTATATTCTTGTACATAGGAGCAGTATTATAGTAGTTATATTCTTGTACATAGGGGCAGTATTATAGTAGTTATATTCTTGTACATAGGAGCAGTATTATAGTAGTTATATTCTTGTACATAGGGACAGTATTATAGTGGTTATATTGTTGTACATAGGAGCAGTATTATAGAAGCTATATTCTTGTACATAGTGTAGCATGGCTAAAGGGTATGTAGTCGACGGGAGGTATGTGCCATATAAGTGCCTTGTTGCTGTAATGTAGTCCGGAGTATTTCTTTGTTGTATATAACCATGTATATATGTGTGTTCCAGGACCTGTGGTGATGTCAGACCACATGGCTAATCATGTGATGGGTTACTGGGTGTGGTTAGCTCTATATAAGACAGGCAAATGCTTAACACAGGGGATATGTGTGGAGGTGCTAACCTCCAGAGTGTGTTAAGGCACAAGGTCTGAGCCTGAATGACTGGACACTTTGTTTTTCTTTTCCTGAACTAAAGGCTATTTGTTTGCTGTTATTTTGCCATGTGGTTTATGAGGTAATAAACCCTGTGAACTTTTCCAAGAACGTGCCTCCTGAGTGTCAGCCATCGCACCTGAGTGAGTGAAATCCCTACAATTGGTGGTAGACGTGCGGACAGTGTTCCCAGCGGAGACGAAGAGTCTGTTATTGGATGTCCTGGGTCAAGTCTGTTGTAAGCCAGCAAGCATTGCCGGGGAAAATGGAGGACCTGCTGAAACACTTGGTCCAGTTGCAGTCACAGCAGGAGCAACGGCAGCAAGAGACCAACAGGCTGTTGATGCAGCAGATGCAACAGAACCAGCAGGAGCAACGGCAGCAGATGCAGCTTCTGGCAACCGCCATCCAGGGCAAGACGAGTGCCCCAACCCCAGGTTTGGCTGATGACACCCACGTCCGGAAGACGGTAAGACGCGCATAGCAGAAAATGACCCCCGGGGATGATGTTGAGGCCTTCCTGACGGTGTTTGAGAGGGTCGCTGAGAGGGAAAAACTCCCGCCAGAGCAGTAGGCAGAGGTACTGGCACCATACCTGACGGGAGAACCCCAGAAGCCGTACTATGATTTGACCTTGCAGGATGCCAAAGAGTATCACAAATTGAAAGTCGAGATTCTCGCACGTTTGGGGGTGACACTGACTGTCAGGGCACAGCGAGTTCACAGCTGGGCCTATCACCGGGACAAACCGCCTCGCTCTCAAATGTTTGATCTGTTGCACCTGGTCCAGAAATGGCTACAGCCAGAGTCGTGTACACCTGCACAGATGGTGGAACGGGTGATGATGGATCGGTTTGTGCATTCCCTCCCGAGGTCCATACAGACTTGGGTTGCCCAGGGAGATCCCCAGAATGCCGATGAGCTGATCGGACTGGTTGAGAGATACCAAGGGTGGGAAGGCTCCTCCGGGAGGCAACCCATGCCGTACTGGGGGTCCCAGAAGGGAGCTGAGTCCCAAAAAAGGGTGGCGCGTCCAAAGTCACAAAGGGCGGGGGAGGTGGTGCCCAAGGTCCCTACGGGTGATATTATTTGTTGGAGGTGCCACGGGCCAGGACATATAGCTGCCCGTTGTTCCCAGACCACTGAGCAGATGGACTGCAGCATGGGACGCCGTTGTTCATACTATGCATATCCAGCCTGCAGTGTGAACTCTCCGCCCAACGAGGGACCTCAAGCGTGTCCCATAAAGGTGAACGGTCGAGCAGTAACGGCACTGTTAGACTCAGGGAGCTTAGTGACCCTGGTGAGGGCCACTTTTCCTCTCCACTTGCTCCCGGGAAAGAAGGTTGGAGTGCGGTGCATACATGGTGATGCAAAGGACTACCCTTTGGCCAGGGTGGACATTGAAACGGCATGTGGCACTGAGTCCTACATAGTCGGCGTCGTGCAGGACTTGTTGCACCCTATAATTATTGGCCGGGATTTCTGTTTGTTTTGGGATTTGTGGGGAAAAGGTTCTGAGCTCCCTAGCAAGAGTAGGGAACCAATGAACCCTGGAAGGGTGTCCCCACACCCGGAGTCAGACAGGTTTCCTTTTTGTGTTCTGGTTGGGGATGAGGAGGAAGTGTCCCCTGCATCTGACATTCTGGAGTTAGAGGTAACCGGTGAAAATTTTGGGACTGCCCAACATAGGGACCCCACTCTGAGGGAAGCCTTTAATAATGTCAGTTATTGACGGGGTGGTACAGGAGCCGAGGGCAGACACAAGATTTCCCCATTTTCTGATGAGTGGGGAGTTGTTGTACCGGGTCACGAAAATAAGGGAGGAGTTGGTAGAGCAGTTGGTAGTGCCGGGTCCATATAGACGGAAGGTGTTGGACATGGCCCATTCACACATCTTGGGTGGACACCTAGGGGTGGAAAAAACACAGGAACGGGTTGTGCAAAGGTTCTATTGGCCTGGGTGTCACCAGGAAATAGTGAATTACTGCAGGTCCTGCCCTACATGTCAGCTAACTGCTCCCACTCCTCATTTCCGGAACCCCTTGTGCCCCTGCCCATTATTGAGGTGCCGTTCGAGAGAATTGCCATGGACTTGGTCGGTCCCTTAGTTAAATCAGCCTGGGGCCATCAGTATATATTAGTCATCCTGGACTATGCCACACGCTATCCTGAGGCAATTCCTCTGAGAAATTCTTCCTCAAAGAGTATAGCCCGAGAGTTGGTCCATGTCTTTTCCCGGACAGGTCTGCCGAAGGAGATCTTGACTGACCAGGGGACACCTTTCATGAGCAAAGTGATGAGGGAGTTGTGCAAAGCCCTGAAAATCTCCCAGTTGAGGACCTCGGTGTACCATCCCCAGTCAGATGGTCTTGTTGAGAAATTTAACAAGACACTGAAGAGCATGCTGAGAAAAGCTATAGAGAAAGATGGTAGAGACTGGGATTGTCTCTTACCCTACCTGATGTTTTCCATTCGTGAAGTTCCACAGGCCTCCACAAGATTCTCACCGTTTGAGCTTCTATATGGCCGACATCCACGAGGACTCCTGGATATAGCCAAGGAAACCTGGGAAGCCGAAGTCACGCCCCACAGAAGCGTCATTGAGCATGTGGCCCTGATGCAGCAGAGGATTGCAAAGGTAATGCCTATTGTGAAAGAACACCTCCTCCAGGCACAAGAAGCTCAGGCCAGAGTCTACAACCGGTCTGCAAGAGTGAGGCAGTTCAATCCGGGAGACCGAGTTCTTGTGTTAGTTCCGACGGTGAAGAGCAAG
The DNA here is from genome assembly GCF_051348905.1 of Ranitomeya variabilis. NCBI lineage: Eukaryota > Metazoa > Chordata > Amphibia > Anura > Dendrobatidae > Ranitomeya > Ranitomeya variabilis. The sequence continues at coordinate 39,845,351 of NC_135236.1, forward strand.
TTCTTGGCCAAATGGCAAGGGCCATATGAGGTTGTCGAGAAACTTGGTGAAGTAAATTATAAAATTCACCAACCAGGAAGACGGAAACCATTCCAAGTATACCATGTAAACCTCATCAAGCCGTGGCAAGATAGAGAGCCGACAGTGACTCCATCATTGTTAAGCAACCCAGAAGGTGAGGCTGGAGCGGTTACTATTGCGGAGATGCTATCGAAGACCCAGAAACAGCAGTGCCGGGAGTTACTCCAGAAAAACAGGGACCTGTTTTCAGAGTTGCCAGGACACACGAAGGTCAAAGAGCACGAGGTCCTAACAGAGCCACATGTGCGGGTGAACGTGAAGCCCTATCGTATTCCTGAGGCTCGTCGAGAAGTTATCTCCAAGGAAGTGGAGCGTATGTTGAAGCTTGGAGTCATTGAGGAATCCAAGAGCGGTTGGTCGAGCCCAATTGTCCTGGTCCCAAAACCTGATGGAGAGTGGAGGTTTTGCAACGACTATCGGAAGTTGAATGAGGTCTCCAAGTTTGATGCTTATCCCATGCCCCGCGTTGATGAGCTCATCGAAAGGCTTGGGCACGCCAGATATATATCCACCTTGGATTTGACAAGGGGATATTGGCAGATCCCCATGGCACAGGAAGCCAAGGAGAAGACAGCCTTTTCGACACCTGTCATGGTTCCCAATGGCAAGGGAACGTAAAAAACACATAAGTAACGAACGAGCTCTCGGGTGATGGAAACTCGAGTTGACCGTGAGCTAAATCTACCACACAACTAACAGTAGCCAGGGAGCATACCTACGGCTTCCTATATGCCACGCGCCAGCCGGAGGACTAACTACGCCTGGTAGAGGAAGAAACAGACCTGGCTTACCTCTAGGGAAATACCCCAAAAGATGATAGCAGCCCCCCACATGTAATAACGGTGAATTAAGAGGAAAAGACATACACAGTATGAAAGTAGATTTAGCAAAGAGAGGTCCACTTACTAGATAGCAGAAGGATACAAAAGAGGACTTCACGGTCAACTGAAAACCCTTTCAAAAACCATCCTGAAATTACTTTAAGACTCCTGTGTCAACTCATGACACAGGAGTGGCAATTTCAGCCCGCAAGAGCTTCCAGCTACAGAGGATTACAAAAACTGCAAACTGGACAAAAGGTACAAAACAAAAGGACAAAGTCCACTTAGCTGATCAGCAGACTAGTAGCAGGAACATGCAACCGAAGGCTCTGGTTACAATGATGACCGGCAAGGAAATGACTGGAGAGCAAGGCTAAATAGGAAACTCCCAAACACTGATGGAAGCAGGTGAACAGAAGAAGCAAAGTGCAAACAAGTCACCAGTACCACCAGCAACCACCAGGGGAGCCCAAGAAGCGGATACACAACAGTACCCTCCCCTTAAGGAGGGGGCACCGAACCCTCACAAGAACCGCCAGGGCGATCTGGATGAGCCCTATGAAAGGCACGAACCAAATCCGAGGCATGAACATCAGAGGCAGTTACCCAAGAATTATCTTCCTGACCATAGCCTTTCCATTTAACCAGATATTGAAGTCTCCGTCTGGAAATACGGGAGTCCAAGATCTTCTCCACGACGTACTCCAATTCACCCTCCACCAGCACAGGAGCAGGAGGTTCAGTAGAAGGAACCACCGGTACCTCATATCTCCGCAACAACGACCGATGGAACACATTATGGATAGCGAAAGATGCTGGGAGGTCCAAACGAAAGGAAACAGGGTTAAGAATCTCCAAAATCCTATAAGGACCGATGAACCGAGGCTTAAATTTGGGAGAAGAAACCCTCATAGGGACAAAACGGGAAGACAACCACACCAAGTGCCCAACGCGAAGGTGGGGACCAACACGACGACGACGGTTAACAAACTGCTGAGTCCTCTCCTGGGACAATTCCAAATTATCCACCACTTGTCCCCAAATCCGATGCAACCGATCCACCACCGCATCCACTCCAGGACAATCCGAAGATTCAACCTGACCAGATGAAAAACGCGGATGAAACCCTGAATTGCAAAAGAAAGGAGAAACCAAAGTGGCAGAACTAGCCCGATTATTAAGAGCAAACTCCGCCAACGGCAGAAAGGCAACCCAATCATCCTGATCCGCAGACACAAAACACCTCAAATAAGTCTCCAAAGTTTGATTAGTTCGCTCCGTCTGGCCATTGGTCTGAGGATGGAATGCAGACGAAAAGGACAAATCAATGCCCAACCTGGCACAGACTGCCCGCCAAAATCTAGACACGAACTGGGTACCCCTGTCAGAAACGATGTTTTCCGGAATACCATGCACGCGAACCACATTTTGAAAAAACAGAGGGACCAACTCAGATGAGGAAGGCAACTTAGGCAATGGCACCAAATGAACCATTTTAGAAAAACGGTCACACACCACCCAGATGACAGACATCTTCTGAGAAACAGGGAGATCCGAGATAAAGTCCATAGAGATGTGCGTCCAAGGCCTCTTCGGAATAGGCAAGGGCAACAACAACCCACTAGCCCTAGAACAACAAGGCTTGGCCCGAGCACACACATCACAAGACTGCACAAAAACACGCACATCTCGAGACAGGGAAGGCCACCAGAAGGATCTAGCCACCAAATCTCTGGTGCCAAAAATTCCCGGATGACCTGCCAGAGTAGAAGAATGAACTTCCGAGATGACTCTAGTGGTCCACTCGTCAGGAACAAACAGTCTACCAGACGGACAACGATCAGGTCTATCCGCCTGAAATTCTTGCAAAGCACGTCGCAAATCTGGAGAGACAGCAGACAAAACCACTCCATCCTTAAGGACACCAGCAGGTTCAGAATTCCCAGGAGAGTCAGGCTCAAAACTCCTAGAAAGAGCATCTGCTTTCACATTCCTAGAACCCGGTAAGTACGAGACCACAAAATTAAACCGGGAAAAGAACAACGACCAACGTGCCTGTCTAGGATTCAGGCGCCTGGCAGACTCCAAATAAATTAAATTCTTGTGATCAGTCAAAACTACCACCTTATGTCTGGCACCCTCAAGCCAATGACGCCACTCCTCAAATGCCCACTTCATGGCCAAAAGCTCCCGATTACCAACATCATAGTTTCGCTCGGCGGCCGAAAATTTTCGCGAAAAGAACGCACAAGATCTCATCACTGAGCAGTCGGAACTTTTCTGCGACAAAACCGCCCCCGCTCCGATCTCGGAAGCATCGACCTCAACCTGAAAAGGAAGAAAAACATCAGGCTGGCGCAACACAGGGGCAGACAAAAAGCGGCGCCTAAGCTCCCGAAAGGCCTCCACGGCAGCAGGGGACCAATTGGCAACATCAGCACCCTTTTTAGTCAAATCCGTCAGAGGTTTAGCAACGCCAGAAAAACCAGCTATAAATCGACGATAAAAATTAGCAAAGCCCAAGAATTTCTGGAGACTCTTCAGAGAAGTAGGCTGCGTCCAGTCATAAATAGCCCGAACCTTGACAGGGTCCATCTCAATAGAAGAAGGGGAAAAAATATACCCCAAAAATGAAATTTTTTGAACCCCAAAAACACACTTTGAACCCTTTACACACAAAGAATTCTCCCGCAAAACCTGAAAAACCCTCCTGACCTGCTGAACATGAGACTCCCAGTCATCAGAAAAAATCAAAATATCATCCAAGTACACAATCATAAATTTATCCAAATATTCCCGGAAAATATCATGCATTAAGGACTGAAAGACAGAAGGTGCATTAGAAAGGCCGAAAGGCATTACCAAATACTCAAAATGGCCCTCAGGCGTATTAAATGCGGTCTTCCACTCATCCCCCTGCTTAATTCGCACCAAATTATACGCCCCACGAAGATCAATCTTAGAGAACCACTTAGCCCCCCTTATGCGAGCAAACAAATCAGTCAGCAAAGGCAACGGATACTGATATTTGACTGTAATTTTATTCAGGAGACGATAATCAATACAAGGCCTCAGAGAGCCATCCTTTTTAGAGACAAAGAAAAAACCGGCTCCTAAAGGTGATGAAGAAGGACGAATATGTCCCTTTTCCAGGGACTCCTTAATATACTCGCGCATAGCAGCATGTTCAGGTACAGATAGGTTAAACAAACGACCCTTTGGAAATTTACTGCCAGGAATCAGATCTATGGCGCAATCACAATCCCTGTGAGGAGGGAGTGAACCAATCTTAGGCTCTTCAAAAATATCACGATAATCAGACAAAAATGCCGGAATCTCAGATGGAATATATGACGAAATGGACACCATAGGAGTGTCCCCATGAGCCCCCCGACATCCCCAGCTTAACACAGACATAGCCTTCCAATCAAGGACTGGGTTATGAGACTGTAACCATGGTAATCCAAGCACCAAAACATCATGTAAATTGTACAACACAAGGAAGCGAATCACCTCCTGATGGTCTGGAGTCATACGCATAGTCACTTGCGTCCAAAACTGTGGTTTATTACAAGCCAAAGGTGTAGAATCAATACCCTTCAGAGGTATAGGGACTTCCAGAGGCTCTAAATCAAACCCACAGCGCCTGGCAAAAGACCAGTCCATAAGACTCAGAGCGGCGCCCGAGTCCACATAGGCATCCACGGTAATAACTGATAATGAACAAATCAAGGTTACAGACAAAATAAATTTGGACTGTAAAGTGCCAATTGAAATGGACTTGTCAACCTTCCTAGTATGCTTAGAGCATGCCGATATAACATGAGCAGAATCACCACAATAGAAGCATAACCCATTTTTACGCCTATAATTCTGCCGCTCGCTTCTGGACATAACTCTGTCACATTGCATTTTCTCTGGCGTCTCTTCAGAAGATACCGCCAAATGGTGCACGGGTTTGCGCTCCCGCCAACGCCGATCAATCTGAATTGCCATTGTCATGGACTCATTCAGACCTGTAGGCGCAGGGAACCCGACCATAACATCTTTAACGGCATCAGAAAGGCCCTCTCTGAAATTTGCCGCTAAGGCGCACTCATTCCACTGAGTAAGCACAGACCACCTACGAAATTTGTGGCAGTATATCTCCGCTTCATCTTGCCCTTGAGATAGGGCTATCAAAGCTTTTTCAGCTTGAATCTCCAAATTAGGTTCCTCATAAAGCAACCCTAAAGCCAGGAAAAACGCATCCACATTGAGCAACGCAGGATCCCCTGGTGCCAATGAAAATGCCCAATTTTGAGGGTCACCTCGCAGCAAAGAGATTACAATCTTAACCTGCTGGACAGGATCTCCTGAGGAGTGAGGTCTGAGAGAAAGGAATAATTTACAATTATATTTGAAATTCAAAAACTGAGATCTATCTCCGGAAAACACCTCTGGTGTAGGGATTTTAGGTTCAGAAATAGGAGCATGTATAACAAAATCTTGTAAATTTTGAACCTTCGTAGCAAGATTATTTAAACCTGCAGCCAAACTCTGGACATCCATGTTAAACAGCTAAGGTCAGAGCCATTCAAGGGTTAAGAGGAGGTAAGAAGCAGCTAGACAGCAATTAAGGGCTAGGCAGCAAAACTCTGAGGGAAAGAAAAAAAAAATTTCCCTTCAACACTTCTTTTTCTCCTGCTTCAGCCCAAACAATTAACACTTTGTAGGCCAGTCATACTGTCATGGTTCCCAATGGCAAGGGAACGTAAAAAACACATAAGTAACGAACGAGCTCTCGGGTGATGGAAACTCGAGTTGACCGTGAGCTAAATCTACCACACAACTAACAGTAGCCAGGGTGCGTACCTACGGCTTCCTATATGCCACGCGCCAGCCGGAGGACTAACTACGCCTGGTAGAGGAAGAAACAGACCTGGCTTACCTCTAGGGAAATACCCCAAAAGATGATAGCAGCCCCCCACATGTAATAACGGTGAATTAAGAGGAAAAGACATACACAGTAGGAAAGTAGATTTAGCAAAGAGAGGTCCACTTACTAGATAGCAGAAGGATACAAAAGAGGACTTCACGGTCAACTGAAAACCCTTTCAAAAACCATCCTGAAATTACTTTAAGACTCCTGTGTCAACTCATGACACAGGAGTGGCAATTTCAGCCCGCAAGAGCTTCCAGCTACAGAGGATTACAAAAACTGCAAACTGGACAAAAGGTACAAAACAAAAGGACAAAGTCCACTTAGCTGATCAGCAGACTAGTAGCAGGAACATGCAACCGAAGGCTCTGGTTACAATGATGACCGGCAAGGAAATGACTGGAGAGCAAGGCTAAATAGGAAACTCCCAAACACTGATGGAAGCAGGTGAACAGAAGAAGCAAAGTGCAAACAAGTCACCAGTACCACCAGCAACCACCAGGGGAGCCCAAGAAGCGGATACACAACAGACACCTGATGGATGCTTCCAGTATGTCCGGATGCCGTTTGGCCTACAGGGAGCTCCGGCGACCTTCCAGAGGGCTATGGATAGAGTCCTTGCACCCCATAAGGCCTATGCTGCTGCGTGCCTAGATGATATCGTCATCTTTAGCCCGGACTGGGAGAGTCATCTGGAGAAAGTCCAAGCGGTGTTTGATGCTCTAAGAGAGGCGGGGTTTACAATAAACCCGAAGAAGTGTGCCTTGGGTAAGGAAGAAGCTAAATACCTAGGCTATATAGTGGGTCGTGGAGAAATAAAGCCACAAATCAGGAAAGTGGAGGCAATCCAAACATGGCCGAAACCACTCTCCAAAAAGCAAGTTAAAGCCTTTCTGGGAATCGTGCGATATTACAGGAGGTTCATCCCGAACTTCGCCACAGTGGCTGCGCCTCTGACTGATCTGCTAAAGGGGACAAAATCGGTGATGGTTAAATGGTCCGAAGAGACAGAGTCAGCCTTCCAAGAGTTGAAAGGGGCTCTATGTAAGCAGCCCGTTCTGATGGCCCCAGACTTTAATAAAGAATTTATTCTTCAGACAGATGCCTCAGATGTTGGGGTAGGAGCAGTCCTTTCCCAAGAGCTACATGGGGAGGGGCATCCTGTTCTCTATCTGAGTAGAAAGCTGTCCTCATCTGAGAAGAACTACTAAGTCGTGGAAAAAGAGTGTTTGGCCATAAAGTGGGCGGTGGACACGTTACGGTACTATCTGCTGGGTCGTAAATTCAGACTGATATCTGACCATGCCCCACTAAGATGGATGAGGGAAACAAAGGGTAGAAATGCTAGGGTCACCCGTTGGTTCTTAGCCCTGCAGGACTTCAGTTTCCATGTGGAACATAGGGCCGGAAAGCTGCACGGTAATGCGGATGCCCTATCAAGAATCCCTTGTTTAGTGGGGAAAAGTGCCAAGCCCCGCGGCTTTAGGCAGAGGGGGGAGGTATGTAGCATGGCTAAAGGGTGTGTAGTCGACGGGAGGTATGTGCCATATAAGTGCCTTGTTGCTGTAATGTAGTCCGGAGTATTTCTTTGTTGTATATAACCATGTATATATGTGTGTTCCAGGACCTGTGGTGATGTCAGACCACATGGCTAATCATGTGATGGGTTACTGGGTGTGGTTAGCTCTATATAAGACAGGCAAATGCTTAACACAGGGGATATGTGTGGAGGTGCTAACCTCCAGAGTGTGTTAAGGCACAAGGTCTGAGCCTGAATGACTGGACACTTTGTTTTTCTTTTCCTGAACTAAAGGCTATTTGTTTGCTGTTATTTTGCCATGTGGATTATGAGGTAATAAACCCTGTGAACTTTTCCAAGAACGTGCCTCCTGAGTGTCAGCCATCGCACCTGAGTGAGTGAAATCCCTACAATAGGAGCAGCATTATAACAGTTATATTCTTGTACATAGGAGCAGTATTATAGTAGTTATATTCTTGTACATAGGTGCAGTATTATAGTGGTTATGTTGTTGTACATAGGAGCAGTATTATAGTAGCTATATTCTTGTACATAGGAGCAGCATTATAATAGTTATATTGTTGTAAATAGGGGGCAGTATTATAGCAGTTATATTCTTGTACATAGGGGTCAGTATTATAGTAATTATATCCTTGTACATAAGGGCAGTATTATAGTAGTTATATTCTTATACATAGGAGCAGTATTATAGTAGTTATATTCTTGTACATAGGGGCAGTATTATAGTACTTATAATCTTGTACATAGGGGAAGTATTATAGTAGTTATATTCCTGTACATGTGAGCAGCATTATAGTAGTTATACTGTTGTATATAGGGGCAGTATTATAGTAGTTATATTCTTATACATAGGAGCAGTATTACAGTAGTTATATTCTTGTATATAGGGGCAGTATTATAGTAGTTATATTCTTATACATGGGAGTAGTATAATAGTAGTTATATTCTTGTACATAGGAGCAGTATTATAGTAGTTATATTCTTGTACATAGGAGCAATATTATAGTAGTTATATTCTTGTACATAGGGGCAGTATTATAGCAGTTATATTCTTGTACATAGGAGCAGTATTATAGTAGTTATATTCTTGTAAATAGGAGCAGCATTATAATAGTTATATTCTTGTACATAGGAACAGCATTATAATAATTATATTCTTGTACATGGGGCAGTATTATAGCAGTTATATTCTTGTACATAGGGGGCAGTATTATAGTAATTACATTCTTGGACATAGGGGCAGTATTATAGTAGTTATATTCTTGTACATAGGAGCAGAATTATGGTAGTTATATTCTTGTACATAGGAGCAGTATTATAGTAGTTATATTCTTGTACATAGGAGGCAGTATTATAGTAGTTATATTCTTGTACATATGGGCAGCATTATAGTGGTTATATTCTTGTACATAGGAGCAGTATTATAGTGGTTATATTCTTGTACATAGGAGCAATATTATAGTGGTTATATTCTTGTACATAGGAGCAGTATTATAGTGGTTATATTCTTTACATAGGGGCAGTATTATAGTAGTTACATTGTTGTACATAGAACCAGTATTATAGTAGTTATATTCTTGTACATAGGGGCAGTATTATAGTAGTTATATTCTTATACATGGGAGCAGTATTATAGTAGTTATATTCTTGTACATAGGAGCAATATTATAGTAGTTATATTCTTGTACATAGGGGCAGTATTATAGTAGTTATATTCTTGTACATAGGAGCAGTATTATAGTAGTTATATTCTTGTACATAGGGGGCAGTACTATAGTAGTTATATTCTTGTACATATGGGCAGTATTATAGTAGTTATATTCTTTTACATAGGAGCAGTATTATAGTAGTTATATTCTTGTACATAGGGGGCAGTATTATAGTAGTTATATTCTTGTACATAGAGGCAGTATTATAGTAGTTATATTCTTGTACATAGGGGCAGTATTATAGTAGTTATATTCCTGTACATAGGAGCAGCATTATAGTAGTTATACTGTTGTATATAGGGGCAGTATTATAGTAGTTATATTCTTATACATAGGAGCAGTATTACAGTAGTTATATTCTTGTATATAGGGGCAGTATTATAGTAGTTATATTCTTATACATGGGAGCAGTATAATAGTAGTTATATTCTTGTACATAGGAGTAGTATTATAGTAGTTATATTCTTGTATATAGGAGCAATATTATAGTAGTTATATTCTTGTACATAGGGGCAGTATTATAGCAGTTATATTCTTGTACATAGGAGCAGTATTATAGTAGTTATATTCTTGTAAATAGGAGCAGCATTATAATAGTTATATTCTTGTACATAGGAACAGCATTATAATAATTATATTCTTGTACATGGGGCAGTATTATAGCAGTTATATTCTTGTACATAGGGGGCAGTATTATAGTAATTATATTCTTGGACATAGGGGCAGTATTATAGTAGTTATATTCTTGTACATATGGGCAGCATTATAGTGGTTATATTCTTGTACATAGGAGCAGTATTATAGTGGTTATATTCTTGTACATAGGAACAGCATTATAATAATTATATTCTTGTACATAGGAGCAGAATTATGGTAGTTATATTCTTGTACATAGGAGCAGTATTATAGTAGTTATATTCTTGTACATAGGAGGCAGTATTATAGTAGTTATATTCTTGTACATATGGGCAGCATTATAGTGGTTATATTCTTGTACATAGGAGCAGTATTATAGTGGTTATATTCTTGTACATAGGAGCAATATTATAGTGGTTATATTCTTGTACATAGGAGCAGTATTATAGTGGTTATATTCTTTACATAGGGGCAGTATTATAGTAGTTACATTGTTGTACATAGAACCAGTATTATAGTAGTTATATTCTTGTACATAGGGGCAGTATTATAGTAGTTATATTCTTATACATGGGAGCAGTATTATAGTAGTTATATTCTTGTACATAGGATCAATATTATAGTAGTTATATTCTTGTACATAGGGGCAGTATTATAGTAGTTATATTCTTGTACATAGGGGGCAGTACTATAGTAGTTATATTCTTGTACATATGGGCAGTATTATAGTAGTTATATTCTTTTACATAGGAGCAGTATTATAGTAGTTATATTCTTGTACATAGGGGGCAGTATTATAGTAGTTATATTCTTGTACATAGAGGCAGTATTATAGTAGTTATATTCTTGTACATAGGAGCAGTATTATAGTAGTTATATTCTTGTACATAGGAGCAGTATTATAGTACTTATATTCTTGTACATAGGGGGCAGTATTATAGTAGTTATATTCTTGTACATATGGGCAGTATTATAGTGTGAAGGGACAAATTAAGAAAGATTCTCCATTTTGTGCTTTTCGACTCTATTTTGTTGTTTTGATATAAATTTTGTTAGTAGGCTAAAGTTTACAGCTGTTATGAGACCTTGATGAGACCTTGATTGTTGCAACCTGGGCAGAACATGAGACTGAGGGTGCATTGTTCTACGAGACTTTGACGTCCAGACCGTTCCTGTATTCTTATAGGTTAAGCACTGTGAGCGTGTTCTTATGCTGATTGGTTGAAGTATAATTTCTATGACTATGAAAAGTCATACACAATAAATGGGGGCCAGAGGGATCAGCTTGATCCCCCCCAAACAGAGACACATGTCTCCGTCTGGTCATTTTCAGTTGCCGGCAACGCCTTGTAGATTACTTTGGAAATCACTGAGTTAACCGTGAAGGATCACTTTAGATCCTCCCTCAACAGTTGGCGCCCAACGTGGGGCCCAAACAGGAACGCCTCTGCCCCCCGGTGGACAACAAGACAAAGGACCCTCGGACCGGACGCAGGCACTGGAAAATTGGGACTGATCATCCCCCACAACAACCACGGTAAGTTGGCAGTTATACTGTCCAGACTGACCGTTTGGTGTGGTTTTCCTGTGTTTGTTGCTGCAAAGAGGATCTGAGGTTTGTCCCCGATGGTGGGGTGATTCTTGGGTGGAATCATATAGAGGTGTACTTCCGTTGGGAGCCCAGTGCTCGAACCGTACCTCATAAGGGACGGACACCCCGGATTGACCAGTGATGTAATTCTCTTTATAGTCAAAATATCCTGAATTCCTGATCACTGTTAGAATCAGGCGCGGTGAGGTGATCGAAGATGGATAGGATGCGTAACTCAGGAATATATAGATATACATGTGTATTTCCAGAGGTGTCCGGAGGGAAAGTCTGAAATGCCCTCCTCCTTTCGCTGAGTACCGCGATTTTAGGTTGTCCCAGCGGGGGACAGGTAAACCTAGTGGAATAGACTATATGGCCGCTCTAGTACTATGCATGACAAAGTAAGGATATTTAGCTCTAAAGGAGAATCAGTTTCCGTGGAAGAAGAAGACGACTTTGAATTTGTGTGATGAATTTTATATTGTTAGCCCAAAGACAGGGAAAGAAATCTGTCAGGAATGCAGGGAAAATATTCTCAATCAGGCATGTGAATTGTGTGATGAAGGTTTTGTATAAATTAATTAAGTCTGAGAACTGCTGTATTCCGTTTCTGTGTGAAATTTCTAAGATACCCGATGGGAAGGGTCAAACAGCTGTGCTATTGCTTTCTTCTTTCTGTGCTGAGGAATGCTGCGATTTTCTTATCTCTGTGTCTCTGGTGTGGAGGGGGCACGTGGCTGCGTTCCAAGTTTCTCTGTATTTTCTTGGTGTAGTATGTGCTGGGAGATCTGTGTTTTGTTTAGAGCACCTGCTTCAAGTTGAGTGGTTGATATATAGCAAATTGAGGATCAACAGAGGATGTGAATTCTGATTGTTTTTGCTACGTTGAAAAAGGAAAGTTGTCTATTACTATGACAAAAAACTGGATGTTTTGTGGTACTAGAAGAAACTGAGAAAGTGACTGAGATTAATGTGTCAGGAAAGCAAACAATTAAAAATTTGGGACAGGGGTGTCTCCCTGCTAGATAATGTGGTCCCTCCCCAGGAAATTAAGCCTCTACTCCCGACTGTAAGCCCTATGCCCAACCCCAAAGCACCAATATATCCTGGACTGCCGAGAAGTTCTATGGGCGTCTTATGGTAGTATTTAAAGATCTGGGATTCTCATTGTAACAAAAAGCCCATTCACACCTTTTTGTAGTAGCTTTAATGTCCGGCCTTAAATCTGAATTGAAAGAGGCAATAATGTCAGTCAGACCTGATATCGAGACTTCCACTCTGGATGATGCATTAAAAGTAGTAAAGAGTTTTCAAAAGAACTTAGCCCGTTCTGCATCAGCAGGAAAGGCAAAGGTTAAACCAGTAGCCACAGCAATTCCTGCTACAAATACGGCCCCCCCCTCACAGCTGCAAGGACGCAGCTCCGTTCCTTATCAGTGGCCCACATAACAGACTTCAGCTCCAGCCCTCCCACCCTACACAAATTCAGTTCTCCAATATCCCTTTTAACCCTGTCTGGGAATCTCCCTCCCAAGCCCCCCAATGTCAATTCTCAGATCAAGAGCTTGTTTTAATTAGAGTAGATGACAGACCCAATAAATATACTCTTATAAAACCCTGTGGGTCCTTTCCATGAGGTTACTGTTCAGTTCCTAATCTCTCCCATATGTCCGGTAAATTTACTGGGGGAAAATTTATCACAGTTCCGCTCCAGAATACAATTCCAAGATGATGGTCAGATGGTCCTTACGTTATATAACCCCTATGCAGATGAATATAATGTGGATGATCTTTTGTTGTGTGCACGAACAGAGCAGGAAGCCATTGCTGCCACTGTTAGCCTCGTCAAGTATCTGGCAGATCTGAACTGTCGGGTTTCGGCCTCAAAACTTCCGTTCTGTCTTGGTCATGTGATATTTTTGGGTCACTGTCTCCTTCAGGGTGTCAGACACCTCACAAAAGAAAGAAAAATAGCCATCAGCTCCCTTCCTTTTCCGTAAGATGAGACTGAACTCCAGCGTTTTCTTGGACTATGTACTTATTTTCGTCAGTGGATACCGGACGCATCCCGCATAATGCAATCTCTCTACAATGCCCTCAAAGACGGTTTAAGATATGCTGATGATTTTGGCAGATTCCACACCGCGTACGCTGTTACTACGGAAGACACTGTAGTGCACGGAGCTGCACTCCCTCCCTCACTGTCAGCAAAAGAAGCAGAACTTCAGGCTTTGTCTACTGCATGTATTCTGGCCAAAGACAGGCGGGCTAATATATACACGGACTCACAGTATGCATTTAGTATTGCTCATGATTTCGGAGCCCTATGGGCCAATCGATGGTTTATTACCACCGCCGGGACTCCAGTGAAGAATGCTGAAGCTGTTAAAACCCTCATGGACTCAATCAAATTACCTACCCAGGTGGCCATTATCAAAATTAAGGCGCACGGTCCTAGGAAAAGTCCACACACTGTTGGTAACGCCTTTGCAGATATACAAGCAAAAGCTGCTGCTCTCCTACATGTTGAAATGATCATACCAGCTATGGTGACCACACTCTCTTAGCATAAACAGTTACAAGAAACACTGACTCTACAGGAACCTGATGATCCACGACAGACTGAAGTTTTCTGTCGGACCCCGCGAGACCACTTAATGACGATGCAGAGAATGTCTCCAAAGGAAGAAGTGAAGCGGTGGAAAGCTGATGGAGCACGTATGGACATGGTCTCTGGAAAAAGGACCAATTTGTGTGTCTCCCTAAGCGGATGTACCCTGCTATTGCCATGTAGGCACATGGGCCCACACATCGAGGAAAAAACCAGGCCCTAGCCCTGGTACAAAAATTCTACTGGGCTCCAGGTATTTCTACAGTCCTGACAGCACTCAACCGTGCATGTAATATGTGTCAGACCTGCAATCCTGGTCAACTTCTATGTGTACCCTGTTGTGATTCGGTTCGTGGGCTCCCCCGGTGGTCTCTTGTGGTACTCGTGTCCTGCAAGCTTTGCCTTCTCAGTTCACCTGTTCCTATCAGGATGTGGGAGTATCCTATTTAACCTTGCTCCTCAGTCATTCTAATGCTGGCCATCAATGTATCCAGAGTGATTCTGTTGCATGTTCCTGCTCCCAGTTTTCTGCTCAGCTAAGTTGGACACTTTAGTCCTTAAGCCTATTTTTGTATGTTTTGTCCAGTTTGCACTTATGTGAATCTCTGCAGCTGGAAGCTCTTGTTGGGCTGAAATTACCACTCCAGTGGCATGAGTTGTCACATGAGTTAAGGTAATTTCAGGATGGTGTTTTGAAGGGTTTTGCAGCTGACCGCGAAGTCCTCTGTTGTATCTTTCTGCTATTTAGTTAGTGGGCCTCTCTGTGCTAAATCTGCTTTCATACTACGTGTGTCTTTTCATCTGCTCTCACCGTTATTATATGTGGGGGGCTGCTATCTCCTGTGGGGACATTCTCTGGAGGCAAGCCAGGACTGTGTTTTCTTCTACCAGGGGTAGTTAGTTCTCCGGCTGGCGCGCGGCATCTAGAGTCAACGCAGGAATGCCCCCTGGCTACTTCTAGTGTGGTGTGTAGGTTTAGCATCGCGGTCAGCTCTAGTTTCCATCACCTGAGAGCTTGTCCGTTTATTCTATGCTTCTGATGTTTCCTTGCCATTGGAAACCATAACAGTATGGCCAGCCCAAATGTTTAATCTATAGGCTGAAGCAGGAGAGAAAAGGAACTGTGTGAAACTTTTTTTTTTTTCCTCTGAAGTTGCACTCCAGCTCTAATTGCAGTCTCCTGTTTTCCTCTCCTCTTAACCCCTGAATGGCTCAGACTTTATCTGTTGAAATATGGATCCCCAGAGTCTGGCTACCAATTTGTATAATCTTGCCTCTAAAGTTCAGAATATACAAGATTTTTTGTTACATGCTCCTCGGTCTGAACCTAAAATTCCTATACCGGAGTTTTTTTCTGGAGATCGATCTTGTTTTCTAAATTTTAAATACAATTGTAAATTGTTTCTTTCGCTGAGATCTCATTCTGCTGGAGATCCTGCCCAGCAAGTAAAAATTGTTATTTCTTTACTGCGGGGTGACCCCCAAAATTGGGCATTTTCATTGGCACCAGGGGATCCTGCGTTGCTCAATGTGGATGCGTTTTTTCTGGCTTTGGGGTTGCTTTATGAGGAACCAAATTTGGAGATTAAGGCTGAGAAAGCCCTAATAGCCCTCTCTCAGGGGCAAGATGAAGCCGAAATATATTGCCAAAAATTTCGAAAATGGTCTGTGCTTACTCAGTGGAATGAGTGCGATCTGGCGGCAATTTTCAGAGAAGGTCTCTCTGATGCTGTAAAAGACGTCATGGTGGGGTTTCCTGCGCCTACTGGTCTGAATGAGTCCATGACAATGGCAATTCAGATTGATCGGCGTTTACGGGAACGCAAATCTGTGCACCAGTTGGCGGTGTCTTCTGAAGAGGCACCACAGAGTATGCAATGTGATAGCTTTCTGTCCAGAAGCGAACGACAGATTTATAGGCGCAAAAATCATTTGTGCTTCTATTGTGGAAATTCTACTCATGTTATATCAGCATGCTCTAAACGAACAAAGAAAGTTGATAAATCCTCTGCTATTGGCACTTTGCAGTCCAAGTTTATTTTGTCTGTAACTCTAATTTGTTCGTTATCTTCTATTGTTGCGGATGCGTATGTGGATTCTGGCGCCGCTTTGAGTCTTATGGATTGGTCCTTTGCCAGGCGCTGTGGGTTTGATCTAGAGCCTCTGGAAGTTCCTATACCTTTAAAGGGTATTGATTCTACACCATTGGCTAGTAATAAACCACAATACTGGACACAAGTGACTATGCGTATGACTCCAGACCATCAAGAGGTGATTCGCTTCCTTGTACTGTATAATCTACATGATGTGTTGGTGCTGGGATTGCCATGGTTGCAAACTCATAACCCAGTCCTTGACTGGAAAACAATGTCTGTACTAAGCTGGGGATGTCAGGGAAATCATGGGGACACATCTTTGGTCTCCATTGCTTCATCTATTCCCTCTGAAATTCCTGAGTTTTTGTCTGATTATCGTGAGGTTTTTGAGGAATCTACACTTAATTCTCTTCCTCCTCACAGAGATTGTGATTGCGCCATAGATTTGATCCCTGGCAGTAAATTTCCTAAGGGTCGTCTATTCAATCTGTCTGTACCTGAACATGCTGCCATGCGAGAGTATATTAGGGAGTCCTTGGAAAAGGGACATATTCGTCCTTCTTCGTCTCCTCTTGGAGCGGGGTTCTTTTTCGTAGCTAAAAGCGATGGTTCTTTGAGACCTTGTATTGATTATAGACTCTTGAATAAGATCACAGTCAAGTATCAGTATCCTTTGCCATTGCTGACAGATTTATTTGCTCGCATTGAGGGGGCGAAGTGGTTCTCTAAGATTGATCTTCGCGGTGCGTATAATTTGGTGCGAATTAAGCAGGGGGATGAGTGGAAAACCGCATTTAATACGCCCGAGGGCCATTTTGAGTATTTGGTGATGCCTTTTGGTCTGTCAAATGCCCCTTCGGTCTTTCAGTCTTTTATGCACGATATTTTCCGTGAATATCTGGATAAATTTATGATTGTGTATTTGGACGATATCTTGATTTTTTCGGATGACTGGGAATCTCATGTTCAACAAGTTAGGAGGGTTTTTCAGGTTTTGCGGACCAATTCTTTGTTTGCTAAAGGTTCAAAGTGTGTTTTTGGGGTTCAGAAGATTTCTTTTTTGGGGTACATTTTTTCCCCCTCTTCTATTGAGATGGATCCTGTGAAGGTTCGGGCTATTTGTGACTGGACGCAACCGACTTCTCTTAAGGGCCTTCAGAAATTTTTGGGCTTTGCTAACTTTTATCGTCGATTCATAACTGGTTTTTCTAGCGTTGTCAGGCCTTTGACTGATTTGACTAAAAAGGGTGCTGATGTTGCAGATTGGTCTCCTGCTGCTGTGGAGGCCTTTCGGGAGCTTAAGCGCCGTTTTTCTTCTGCTCCGGTGTTGTGCCAGCCTGATGTTTCTCTTCCTTTTCAGGTGGAAGTTGATGCTTCCGAGATCGGAGCGGGGGCGGTTTTGTCGCAGAAAAGTTCAGATTGTTCAGTGATGAGACCTTGTGCGTTCTTTTCTCGAAAATTTTCGCCCGCCGAGCGAAATTATGACGTCGGTAATCGGGAGCTTTTGGCGATGAAGTGGGCATTCGAGGAGTGGTGTCATTGGCTTGAGGGTGCTAAACATCAGGTGGTGGTCTTGACTGATCACAAAAATTTGATTTATCTTGAGTCGGCCAGACGTCTGAATCCTAGACAGGCGCGCTGGTCGTTGTTTTTCTCCCGGTTTAATTTTGTGGTTTCGTATCTGCCAGGTACTAAGAATGTGAAGGCGGATGCCCTTTCTAGGAGTTTTGAACCTGATTCCCCTGGTGATTCTAAACCTACGGGTATACTTAAGGATGGGGTGATATTATCTGCTGTTTTCCCAGACCTGCGACGTGCTTTACAAGAGTTTCAGGCGGATCGGCCTGATCGTTGTCCGCCTGGTAGATTGTTTGTGCCGGATGAGTGGACCAATAGAGTCATCTCGGAGGTTCATTCTTCTGCGTTGGCAGGTCATCCGGGAATTTTTGGTACCAGAGATTTGGTGGCTAGGTCCTTCTGGTGGCCTTCCCTGTCTTGGGACGTGCGTACTTTTGTGCAGTCTTGCGATGTTTGTGCTCGGGCCAAGCCTTGTAGTTCTCGGGCTAGTGGGTTGTTGTTGCCCTTGCCTGTTCCTAAGAGGCCTTGGACACACATCTCTATGGATTTTATTTCTGATCTCCCTGTTTCTCAGAAGATGTCCGTCATTTGGGTGGTGTGTGACCGCTTTTCTAAGATGGTTCATTTGGTGCCCTTGCCCAGGCTGCCTTCCTCATCTGAGTTGGTGCCCCTGTTTTTTCAGAATGTGGTTCGGCTGCATGGTATTCCGGAGAATATCGTTTCCGACAGGGGATCCCAGTTTGTGTCCAGATTTTGGCGGGCGTTTTGTGCCAGGATGGGCATTGATTTGTCTTTTTCGTCTGCATTTCATCCCCAGACAAATGGCCAGACGGAACGCACTAATCAGACCTTGGAGACTTATTTGAGGTGTTTCGTGTCTGCTGATCAGGATGACTGGGTCTCCTTTTTGCCGTTGGCTGAGTTTGCCCTTAATAATCGGGCCAGTTCTGCCACTTTGGTCTCCCCTTTCTTTTGCAATTCAGGGTTCCATCCTCGTTTTTCATCTGGTCAGGTGGAGTCTTTGGATTGTCCTGGAGTGGATACCATGGTGGATAGGTTGCATCGTATTTGGGGGCAGGTGGTGGACAATTTGGAGTTGTCCCAGGAGAGGACTCAACGTTTTGCTAATCGCCATCGTCGTGTTGGTCCTCGTCTTCGTGTTGGGGACTTGGTGTGGTTGTCCTCCCGTTTTGTCCCTATGAGGGTCTCTTCTCCTAAGTTTAAGCCTCGGTTCATCGGTCCTTATAAGATTTTGGAAATTCTTAACCCTGTGTCTTTTCGTTTGGACCTCCCAGCATCCTTTGCTATCCATAATGTCTTCCATCGGTCATTATTGCGGAGGTATGAGGTACCACTTGTGCCTTCTGTTGAGCCTCCTGCTCCTGTGCTGGTTGAGGGTGAATTGGAGTACGTGGTGGAGAAAATCTTGGACTCCCGTGTTTCCAGACGGAGACTTCAATATCTGGTGAAATGGAAGGGCTACGGTCAAGAGGATAATTCTTGGGTTACAGCTTCTGATGTTCATGCTTCTGATTTGGTCCGTGCCTTTCATAGGGCTCATCCAGGGCTCCTCAGTCATTCTAATGCTGGCCATCAATGTATCCAGAGTGATTCTGTTGCATGTTCCTGCTCCCAGTTTTCTGCTCAGCTAAGTTGGACACTTTAGTCCTTAAGCCTATTTTTGTATGTTTTGTCCAGTTTGCACTTATGTGAATCTCTGCAGCTGGAAGCTCTTGTTGGGCTGAAATTACCACTCCAGTGGCATGAGTTGTCACATGAGTTAAGGTAATTTCAGGATGGTGTTTTGAAGGGTTTTGCAGCTGACCGCGAAGTCCTCTGTTGTATCTTTCTGCTATTTAGTTAGCGGGCCTCTCTGTGCTAAATCTGCTTTCATACTACATGTGTCTTTTCATCTGCTCTCACCGTTATTATATGTGGGGGGCTGCTATCTCCTGTGGGGACATTCTCTGGAGGCAAGCCAGGACTGTGTTTTCTTCTACCAGGGGTAGTTAGTTCTCCGGCTGGTGCGCGGCATCTAGAGTCAACGCAGGAATGCCCCCTGGCTACTTCTAGTGTGGTGTGTAGGTTTAGCATCGCGGTCAGCTCTAGTTTCCATCACCCGAGAGCTTGTCCGTTTATTCTATGCTTCTGATGTTTCCTTGCCATTGGAAACCATAACAGTACCCCCGAAGCACCTTGCTAAGCCCGACTATCCTTTCCAAAGGCTCCAGGTGGACCACATCACGTTGCCTAAGTCTGGAAGGTATGAATATTGTCTGGTGGTTGTCGACATGTTCTCCAGTTGGTCGAAAGTATTCCCCGTTACCAACATGACTGCAAAGACTACAGCAAAGAAACTGGTGATGGAATTCCTATGCAGATATGGTGTTCCAGAAGTCGTCGAAAGTGACCAAGGCCCGGCCTTTTCTTCTCATGTGTATCAGGAGGTTTTGATAATGCTTGGATCCACTGTAGCCCTCCATACTCTGTACTATCCACAATCCAGTGGGAAAGTTGAGAGGCTGAACGGCACACTGAAGGGACAATTGACCAAAATGATGCAGGAGACTACGGCTCCATGGCCAGAGCTCCTACCCATTGTACTGTACCACATTCGTACTACCCCTAAGGCAAAACATGGCCTGTCCCCATATGAGATACTGTTTGGTCCTAGGCCCACAGTTGCAAATTTCCAGTTTCAGTAGTTGTCAGAAGAAACTGACCGTGCTGTTCAATATGTTATTCTGCTTAGTAAAAATCTTGCTAACACCCATGTTTTAGTTTTTTCTTCCCTTCCAGATTCAGCAGAAACCGTCACTTGTCACAACTTGAAGTCTGGTGGTTTTGTAGTCGTTAAAAGCCATGTCAGAAAACACGGACTAGAACCCTTGTATGACGGTCCCTACCAAGTCCTCATTACTCCTATGTCAGTAAAGCTGGAAGGAAGGTCGACGTGGATCCACGCATTGCAGTGCAAGCTGGTCAAACAGACTAGTAGCAAATAAGGGGACATAATGTTTTGGTTTTTCGTATTTCCATATAATAATATTGGTAACCGCATGGGACGGCCTAAATTCCCCAATATCCTTGAATAATAAGTTTGTACAATATCATGAAAGATTAGTAGTACAGCTGGGTTAGCCAATAAAATTGTCAGTTCTATTTTCATTTACCCTATGATTACACAAATGTGGGATAAATTGCTTAGGGCCACAGATTATTTAGATGATCAAATTTGGGATATATTGGATATACTTAGTACTACTGTTGCTGTCCAAAACCAACTTATTATAGTTACTAATCAATATACTATAGTACTGGATTACTTAACAGCAGCACAGGGTGGTATGTGTCAGGTTATTGGACCCGCATGCTGTCATTACATAGATCCCAATAGCACTATGAAGTTTAAGTTAAAGTTAGAGGACATTCAAAGACTCAGAGATCAATATAATAAAGACAATGACCGTAATAAGGACAGTTGGTGGGCAGACACCTTCTCCTTTCTTAATCCAGCAAATTGGTTTGAGGGACTTGGGGGCTGGATAGCTGGAATCTTGCAAAGTTTGTTACATATCGCTGCCTTTATCCTTGTCATGTATGTAATACTAAAACTTGTTCTTTGGTGTATTTCTGTGTGAATTAGGAAATTCTGCACTAAGACAACTAATGATGAAACCAAAAGCGTTGCCACCCCTGCTCTTCTCTACACCGATTTCACAAAGTTACCTGATGAAGATGTTGAAGCCAAGCGCATGGCTATCTTCAAAAGATCCCCACCACTGTTATCAATAATTGTTATTCGTAAATTCTAGTATACAGGGGGGACGGGTACGCCGCAACAGCCATGGCTGGTAACATGGCACCAGCCATGTGAAGACCAGTACCCCTCGAGCTTATAGCTTGGGATAGTACCTCTGATGCTGGACATTAATTAACAAAATTTATCTAGGGGGGAATGTGAAGGGACAAATTAAGAAAGATTCTCCATTTTGTGCTTTTCGACTCTATTTTGTTGTTTTGATATAAATTTTGTTAGTAGGCTAAAGTTTACAGCTGTTATGAGACCTTGATGAGACTTTGATTGTTGCAACCTGGGCAGAACATGAGACTGAGGGTGCATTGTTCTACGAGACTTTGACGTCCAGACCGTTCCTGTATTCTTATAGGTTAAGAACTGTGAGCGTGTTTTTATGCTGATTGGTTGAAGTATAATTTCTATGACTATGAAAAGTCATACACAATAAACGGGGGCCAGAGAGATCAGCTTGATCCCCCCCAAACAGAGACACACGTCTCCGTCTGGTCATTTTCAGTTGCCGGCAACGCCTTGCAGATTAATTTGGAAATCACTGAGTTTACCGTGAAGGATCACTTTAGATCCTCCCTCAACAATAGTAGTTATATTCTTGTACATAGGAGCAGTATTATAGTAGTTATATTCTTGTACATAGGAGCAGTATTATAGTATTATAGTGGTTATATTCTTGTACATAGGAGCAGTATTATAGTAGTTATATTCTTGCACATAGGAGCAGCATTATAATAGTTATATTCTTGTACATAGGGGGCAGTATTATAGCAGTTACATTCTTGTACATAGCGGGCAGTATAATAGTAATTATATTTTTGTACATAAGGGCAGTATTATAGTAGTTATATTCTCGTACATACGAGCAGTATTATAGTAGTTATATCCTTGTCTATAGGGGCAGTATTATGTTAGTTATATTCTTGTACATAGGGGGCAGTATTATAGTAGTTATATTCTTGTACATAGGGGCAGTATTATAGTAGTTATATTCTTGTACAAAGGAGCAGTATTATTGTAGCTATATTCTTGTACATAGGAGCAGTATTATAGTAGTTATATTCTTGTACTGTACATAGGAGCAGTATTATAGTAGTTATATTCTTGTACATGGGGTAGTATTATAGTAGTTATATTCTTGTACATGGAGCAGTATTACAGTAGTTATATTCTTGTACATGGGGCAGTATTATAGTAGTTATATTCTTGTACATGGAGCAGTATTATAGTAATTATATTCTTGTACATAGGAGCAGTATTATAGAAGTTATATTCTTCTACATGGAGCAGTATTACAGTAGATACATTCTTGTACATGGAGCAGTATTATAGTAGTTATATTCCTGTACATAGAGGGCAGTATTATAGTAGTTATATTCTTGTACATGGAGCAGTATTATAGTAGTTATATTCTTATACATAGGAGCAGTATTATAGTAGTTATATTCTTGTACATAGGAGCAGTATTATAGTAGTTATATTCTTGTGCATACGAGCAGTATTATAGTAGTTATATTCTTGTGCATACGAGCAGTATTATAGTAATTATATTCTTGTACATGGGGCAGTATTATAGTAGTTATATTCTTGTACATGGAGCAGTATTATAGTAGTTATATTCTTGTACATAGGGGCAGTATTATAGTAGTTATATTCTTGTACATAGGGCAGTATTATAGTAGTTATATTCTTGTACATGGAGCAGTATTATTGTAGTTATATTCTTGTGCATAGGGGCAGTATTATAGTAGTTATATTCTTGTACATGGGGCAGTTTTATAGTAGTTATATTCTTGTACATGGAGCAGTATTATAGTAGTTATATTCTTGTACATAGCGGCAGTATTATAGTAGTTATATTCTTGTACATGGAGCAGTATGATAGTAGTTATATTCTTGTACATAGGGGCAGTATTATAGTAGTTATATTCTTGTACATGGAGCAGTATTATGGTAGTTATATTCTTGTACATAGGAGCAGAATTATAATAGTTATATTCTTGTACATAGGAGCAGTATTATTGTAGTTATATTCTTGTACATAGGAGCAGTTTTATAGTAGTTATATTCTTGTACATAGGGGACAGTATTATAGTAGTTATATTCTTGTGCATAGGGGCAGTATTATAGTAGTTATATTCTTGTACATGGAGCAGTATTATAGTAGTTACATTCTTGTACATGGAGCAGTATTATAGTAGTTAAATTCTTGTACATGGAGCAGTATTATAGTAGTTATATTCTTGTACATGGGGCAGTATTATAGTAGTTATATTTTTGTACATGAAGCAGTATTATAGTAGTTATATTCTTGTACATAGGGGCAGTATTATAGTAGTTATATTCTTCTACATGGAGCAGTATTACAGTAGTTATATTCTTGTACATAGGGGCAATATTATATTAGTTATATTCTTGTACATAGGAGCAGTATTATAGTAGTTATATTCTTGTACATAGCGGCAGTATTATAGTAGTTATATTCTTGTACATGGAGCAGTATTTTAGTAGTTACATTCTTGTACATGGAGCAGTATTATAGTAGTTATATTCTTGTACATAGGGGGCAGTATTATAGTAGTTATATTCTTGTAGATGGAGCAATATTATAGTAGTTATATTCTTGCACATAGGTACAGTATTATAGTAGTTATATTCTTGTACATAGGAGCAGTAGTATAGTAGTTATATTCTTGTACATAGGAGCAGTATTATAGTAGTTATATTCTTGTACATGGAGTAGTATTATAGTAGTTATATTCTTGTACATAGGGACAGTATTATAGTAGTGATATTCTTGTACATAGGGGCAGTATTATAGTAGTTATATTCTTGTACATACAGAGCAGTGTTATAGCAGTTATATTCTTGTACATAGGAGCAGTATTATAGTAGTTATATTCTTGTACATAAGGGCAGTATTATAATACTTATATTCTTGTACATAAGGACATGAAGATATCACGTTCACTCATCACTTGTATTGAAGTTGTTTTTGAAAATAAAGGAAAATTATTATTCCCGTGTTGTGATTTCTTCATCCTGTAACCTTTTCTTGTACTTTTATGTCACTTATCCGCCCTCTGTGTAGTCATTGAGTAAGAATTTTGTGTCCTCGTCTCTACAGAAGTGATTAGTCTGGAATATACGTTTCAGCCTTTTTCCTTGATTACATAGAGACGATTTGAAGTCTTACCTGTCGCTGTCCTGACCAGATCCAAGATTATGAAGCAGATCACAACCTCCGCTGTCCCCATCCTGACATCGAGGTTTTGGTCGTCCTACAGATTTGCAGCTTTGTGCCCAAGACGACGCTGTCACTCCGGAGAATGCAGAAGCTTTATCTGCAGAGATACTTTCACTTTCCGATAATTCAGTTCTCTTCTTACAGCTCACGTGAGATTCCTGGAGTTTCTGCTTCAGGGTTAATTATCTGTTATATCTTATACAAATAATATCTGCTCAGACATATGTAATAAAATGCTAATAGTCATGTATGCAGGTAAAAACACATATTGTGCCTCCATAGAGGAGGATGAATATCACCTGTGGCTTTCCACAATTTGTGAAGCTCAAACTCCTGTGTAAATAATAAGCAATAGGCTTAGAAAATATTGGTAATTTCACACCTGTTGTTCCATATTTCACTGTCTTTATGTCTGAAATATCACGAAACCACCATCAGTACATAAATATATCAACAGAACCATCTCTGGCAGATGAATACATCGCCAGAACCACCATCAGTACATGAATACATCATCAGAACTACCATCAGTACATGAATATATAAAAAAGAACCACTGTCAATTTATGTATAGAGATGAATTAATATGTTCGGAAAACGATCGTCAAACATGAATTCGGCATGAATATGGTACATTCGGATTTGTGATCAGTAACACAAGCATTTTTCTTAAAATCGGAAAAAGTCGGTAACATTCGGTAAAAGATAGAATAAAAGCCGGCAATTCATATGCCTCATTCAGTAAAATCACAGAGTGACAGGTTAGAATAGAAAAGATAGAATAGATATACACACATAGAATACATAGATATATAGATGTCAGTGACACACACATATATATGTATACAGTATACTGTATATTACATACATAGAAGAAAAGCCGGCAATCCGTATGCTGTATACAGTATAATCACAGCGTGACAGGTTGGAATAGAATAGATATATACACAGATTGCATAGATATATAGATATCAGTGACACACACATGTACTGTATATATGTATATATATTACATAGATAGGCAGAAGAAAAGCCGGTGATTCATCTGCCGCATACAGTACGCTGTGTGCAGAATTATTAGGCAAGTTGTATTTTAGAGGATTATTTTTATTATTGATCAACAACTATGTTCTCAATCAACCCAAAAGTCTCATAAATATCAAAGATTAATATTTTTGTAAGTTGGAGTGGTTTTTTTTTTTGATTTGGCTATCTTAGGAGGATATCTGTTTGTGCAGGTAACTATTACTGTGCAGAATTATTAGGCAACTTAATAAAAACCAAATATATTCCCATCTCACTTGTTTATTTTCACCAGGTAAACGAATATCACTGCACAAAATTTAGAAATAAACATTTCTGACATGCAAAAACAACCCCCCAAAAAATTAGTGCCCAATATAGCCACCTTTCTTTATGATGACACTCAGTAGCCTCCATCCATAGATTCTGTGAGTTGCTTGATCTGTTTACGACCAACATTGCGTGCAGCAGCCACCACAGCCTCCAGACACTGTTCCGAGAGGTGGACTGTTTTCCCTCCCTGTAGATCTCACATTTTATGAGGGACCACAGGTTCTCTATGGGGTTCAGATCAGGTGAACAAGGGGGCCATGTCATTATTTTTTCTTCTTTGAGACCTTTACTGGCCAGCCACGCTGTGGAGTAGTTGGAGGCATCTG
This sequence comes from Ranitomeya variabilis, assembly GCF_051348905.1. Taxonomy (NCBI): domain Eukaryota; kingdom Metazoa; phylum Chordata; class Amphibia; order Anura; family Dendrobatidae; genus Ranitomeya; species Ranitomeya variabilis. The sequence goes on from NC_135236.1 coordinate 39,871,675, forward strand.
ATGGAGCATTGTCCTGCATGAAAATCATGTTTTTCTTGAACGATACCGACTTCTTCCTGTACCACTGCTTGAAGAAGTTGTCTTCCAGAAACTGGCAGTAGGTCTGGGAGTTGAGCTTCACTCCATCCTCAAACCGAAAAGGTCCCACAAGTTCATCTTTGATGATACCAGCCCATACCAGTACCCCACCTCCACCTTGCTGGTGTCTGAGTCGGAGTGGAGCTCTCTGCCCTTTACTGATCCAGCCTCTGGTCCATCAATCTGGCCCATCAAGAGTCACTCTCATTTCATCAGTCCATAAAACCTTTGAAAAGTCAGTCTTAAGATATTTCTTGGCCCAGTCTTGAGGTTTTATCTTATGTTTCTTGTTCAGAGGTGGTCGTTTTTCAGTCTTCCTTACCTTGGCCATGTCCCTGAGTATCGCACACCTTGTGCTTTTTGTTATTCCAGTAACGTTGCAGCTCTGAAATATGGCAAAACTGGTGGCAAATGGCATCTTGGCAGCTTCACGCTTGATTTTCCTCAATTCATGGGCGGTTATTTTGCGCCTTTTTTGCCCAACACGCTTCTTTCGACCCTGTTGGCTATTTGCCATGAAACGCTTGATTGTTCGGTGATCGCGCTTCAAAAGTTTGGCAATTTCAAGACTGCTGCATCCCTCTGCAAGACATGTCATAATTCTGGACTTTTCAGAGCCGTCAAATCTCTCTTCTGACCCATTTTGCCAAAGGACAGGAAGTTGCCTAATAATTAAGCACACCTTATATAGGGTTCTGATGTCATTAGACAACACCCCTCCTCATTACAGAGATGCACATCACCTGATTTACTTAATTGGTAGTTGGCTCTCAAGACTGAACAGCTTGGAGTAGGACAACATGCATAAAAAGTATTACCCAAAATAAAAAAGTGAATCGCAGAGCAAAATACAATTAGATGTATAACTTTTATTAAGAATTAGTACAAAAAAGTAGCCATTAAAATACATAAAAAGAAAAGTGACAAGGATGGTGACACCTAAGTGCCATGCCCAGCAAAAGTATTAGGGCTCATTTCCACTGGCGAGGAAAACGGACGAGTGCAATCCGATAAAAATTTGGATTGCACTCGGACCAATGTTATTCAATAGGTGTCTTTTCATTTGCGATTTTTTTCTCAGCCGAAATCGGACTGAGAAAAAAATCGCAGCATGCTGCGATTTGCTGCGAGTCTCGGACGAGACTCGCCAATGCAAGTCAATGGGTGCGAGAAAAAAAACGGACGGAATACGGACCATCCGTATTCCATCCGTTTTTTACGGATACATCACCATTCTGTGGCCTAGAACACTGTCCATGGTCCTGTAAATGACTGTATAAAAATAGTTGCAGAGAAAAAAAACGGATTGCATACGGATGTCATACGGATGTAAAACGGATGGTGCGATTAAAAATCGCATTGCACTCGCATTACACTCGCATGACAATCGCATGACAATCGCATACGCTACATCCGTTTTTTCGGTCCAGATTACGGACCGATTTGTCTCTCGCAAGTGGAAATGAGCCCTAAGGGTTAATATTATGGCTTACATAAAAATGCAAGTGCACAGACAATATAGAGAAATAGTCACAGTATATTACGTCAATCAATATGATAAAATATGTCAAGCCATCAGAAATACAACCGTACTATCAGTAGATAGATAGAGTCCCCAAGTCCCACAGTACACACATCGGAGAGTACTGCATAATAATGAAGGTAGTACCGACCTAAATGCCGTGTCCGCTGATAGTATGGTTGTATTTCTGGTGGCTTCACATATTTTATCATACTGATTGACGTAATATACTGTGACTATTTATCTATATTGTCTGTGCACTTGCATTTTTATGTAAGCCATAATATTAACCCTTATACTTTTGCTGGGCATGGCACTTAGGTGTCACCATCCTTGTTACTTTTCTTTCTATGTATTTTAATGGCTACTTTTTTGTACTAATTCTTAATAAAAGTTATACATCTAATTGTATTTTGCTCTGTGATTCACTTTTTTGTTTTGGGTAATATATCGTATATGATGTGATAGAGCTATTTATTCTTGGCCGCTGTTTGGTAAAAAAAAAGTATAAAAAGTATCATGTGATCAAAATACAACTTCCTTAATAATTCTGCACACAGTGTATAATCACAGAGTGACAGGTTAGAATAGAATAGATATCTACACATAGATATATATATATATATATATATATGTCAGTGACACACACACATACAGTGGGGCAAAAAAGTATTTAGTCAGTCAGCAATAGTGCAAGTTCCACCACTTAAAAAGATGAGAGGCGTCTGTAATTTACATCATAGGTAGACCTCAACTATGGGAGACAAACTGAGAAAAAAAAATCCAGAAAATCACATTGTCTGTTTTTTTATCATTTTATTTGCATATTATGGTGGAAAATAAGTATTTGGTCAGAAACAAAATTTCATCTCAATACTTTGTAATATATCCTTTGTTGGCAATGACAGAGGTCAAACGTTTTCTGTAAGTCTTCACAAGGTTGCCACACACTGTTGTTGGTATGTTGGCCCATTCCTCCATGCAGATCTCCTCTAGAGCAGTGATGTTTTTGGCTTTTCGCTTGGCAACACGGACTTTCAACTCCCTCCAAAGGTTTTCTATAGGGTTGAGATCTGGAGACTGGCTAGGCCACTCCAGGACCTTGAAATGCTTCTTACGAAGCCACTCCTTCGTTGCCCTGGCGGTGTGCTTTGGATCATTGTCATGTTGAAAGACCCAGCCACGTTTCATCTTCAATGCCCTTGCTGATGGAAGGAGGTTTGCACTCAAAATCTCACGATACATGGCCCCATTCATTATTTCATGTACCCGGATCAGTCGTCCTGGCCCCTTTGCAGAGAAACAGCCCCAAAGCATGATGTTTCCACCACCATGCTTTACAGTAGGTATGGTGTTTGATGGATGCAACTCAGTATTCTTTTTCCTCCAAACACGACAAGTTGTGTTTCTACCAAACAGTTCCAGTTTGGTTTCATCAGACCATAGGACATTCTCCCAAAACTCCTCTGGATCATCCAAATGCTCTCTAGCAAACTTAAGACGGGCCCGGACATGTACTGGCTTAAGCAGTGGGACACGTCTGGCACTGCAGGATCTGAGACCATGGTGGCGTAGTGTGTTACTTATGGTAGGCCTTGTTACATTGGTCCCAGCTCTCTGCAGTTCATTCACTAGGTCCCCCCGCGTGGTTCTGGGATTTTTGCTCACCGTTCTTGAGATCATTCTGACCCCACGGGGTGGGATTTTGCGTGGAGCCCCAGATCGAGGGAGATTATCAGTGTTCTTGAATGTCTTCCATTTTCTAATTATTGCTCCCACTGTTGATTTCTTCACTCCAAGCTGGTTGGCTATTGCAGATTCAGTCTTCCCAGCCTGGTGCAGGGCTACAATTTTGTTTCTGGTGTCCTTTGACAGCTCTTTGGTCTTCACCATAGTGGAGTTTGGAGTCAGACTGTTTGGGTGTGCACAGGTGTCTTTTTATACTGATAACAAGTTTAAACAGGTGCCATTACTACAGGTAATGAGTGGAGGAAAGAGGAGACTCTTAAAGAAGAAGTTACAGGACTGTGAGAGCCAGAAATCTTGATTGTTTGTTTCTGACCAAATACTTATTTTCCACCATAATATGCAAATAAAATGATCAAAAAACAGACAATGTGATTTTCTGGATTTTTTTTCTCAGTTTGTCTCCCATAGTTGAGGTCTACCTATGATGTAAATTACAGACGCCTCTCATCTTTTTAAGTGGTGGAACTTGCACTATTGCTGACTGACTAAATACTTTTTTGCCCCACTGTATATGTATATACAGCTCTTGCAAATATTAAGAGACAATTGCAAAATGTTCAGTTTGTCTGATTTTTCACTTTATAGGTATATTGAGTAAAATATAAATTGTTCTTTTATTCTATAAACTACTGACATGTCTCCGAAGTTCCAAGCAATAAATTTTGTATTTATTTTCTGAAAATGAGAAATGGTCAAAATAACAAAAAAATACATTGCTTGCAGACCACAAATAATGCAAAAAAAGTTCATAATCATTTAGAAACAACAATGCTAATGTTTATACTCAGTAAGAGTTCATCAATATTTTGTGGAATAACCATGATTTTTAATCACATCTTTCATGCGTCTTGGCATGCTTTCCACCAGTCTTTCACACTGCTTCTGGTGAAAAATGTAAGTAGTTCTTCTTTGTTTGGTGGCTTGTGACTATCCATCTTCCTCTTGATTACATTCCAGAGGTTTTCAATGGGGTTCAGGTCTGGAGATTGGACTGCCCATGACAGGGATTTGATATGGTGGTCCTTCATCCACACCTTGATTGACCTACCTGTGTGGCATGGTGCATTGTCCTGCTGGGAAAGCCACCCCTCAGAGTTGGGGAACATTGCCTGAGCAGAAGGAATCAACTGTTTTTCCAGGATAACCTTGTATGCGGCTTGATTCATACGTCCTTCGCAAAGACAACCTGCCCAATTCCAGCCTTGCTGAAGCATCCCCAGATCATCACCGATCCTCCACCAAATTTCACAGTGGGTGCAAGACACTGTGGCTTGTACGCCTCTCCAGGTCTTCGTCTAACCATTAGATGACCAGGTGTTGATCTGAGGATTTACAACTGTATACTTAGCCTTTACTGGCTATGAAAATGAGGGACTCTAAAAAATGATGTAGGGTCCCCATATAATTAATAACCAGCAAAGGCTATGCAGACAGCTGCAGGCTGATATTAATAGCCTTGGAAGGGGCCATGGATACTGCCCCCCGAGGCTAAAAACATCAACTCTCAGCCACCCCAGAAAAGGCGCATCTCTAAGATGCGCCAATTCTGGCACTTAGCCACACCCCCATTACTAACCCCATAGTCATATTGTATAAAAACACAGACACCCAGAAAAAAGTTCTTTAATTGAAAGAAAGACACAGACTCCTTTAATAATCTTAATTAAACCATACTTAAGACCTCGCCCATTCCCCTGTTGCCCTCGTCATCTGTGAAAGAGGTAAAAAAAACAAAACAACCATATTCCTCACATTTTCGCAGAAATGCTTGTAATTCAATTCTCCCACGACGGGTCTAGCTCTGCTACACCGAGATGGCAGGCTGCATGGTTGAGCTCAGTGTCTGCCTGTGAACTGCTATTCCCTGTCTGAGGACACCACGAGCGTGAGAAAGTTCTCCTGCTCATGGTGCCGTCTGACAGGTCCTGCGAGTTCACGGCCAATAACCTTTCTGACGTCAGCGTTAGTGCCGTGGGGAAATTTAAATAAATTGGAAAACTGTGTTTAGTCTGTGTTTAGTCTTGCAGTATTTCTAATAAAGAACTTTATTCTGGCTGTGTCTTTATTTTCCATACATCTATAGGATTAGTAATGGATAGGTGTCTTATAGATGCCTCTCCATTACTAATCTGTGGGCTTGATGTCACCTGACAATACAAAGGTGACATCAACCCCACAAATATGAACCCCACTTGCCACGGCTACAGGGCATGCGGGAAGAGCAGGGCAAAGTGCCAGAATTTTTGCATCTAATAGATTTTCTGGGTGGCTACTGCCTGCTATTTTTAGGCTGACGGGTTCAATACCCATGGCTCCTTACAAGCCTGAGAATACAGCCCCCAGCTGTTGGCTTTAGCAAGGCTGGTTGTCAAAAATGGGGGGGTCTCATGCCATTTTTTTTTTATTATTTATTTAAATAATTAAAAAATATGTCATGGGGACCCCTCTATTCTTGATAATCAACCTTGCTGAGGGTTGCAGTCCCCAGCTGTGAGTTTTGCCTGGCTTGGTATCAAAAATACATGGGAACCCACACAGGTTTTTTTTATTTATTTACAATGCAGGAGTGGCTGATAAATACTGCCATCTGCTGCTTCTGCTCTCACTGTTATTAGCGGCAGCAGGTGTCAGCTGATGGGAGCTGTAGTCCCATCAGCTGACACCAGTGAACGGAGGTAAAGTTTATACCTCCGATCACAGCTGAGCGCTCACGCTGTCTTATGACAGCGTGGGAACCGTGGCTCTCTGACTGGAGGGGATGGGATTTACATTACTCTTTTGTTCATTCATTTTCCATTTTGTTAATTTATCAAAAATAAACTATTAACACTTCTTGTTTTAGAATTTTCTGGCTTTGCAGCATTTTCTCCTGCCTAAACCTTCAGCACTGTTCTGTACATAGCGACATGTTTTGTTAGGACAGGATCTATAGAAACATTCTCACTGTATACAGACATTTCTGATATATTCTTGTGTTGGCTCCTGGACGCCTTTCTCTGCTCTGAGGAACAATGACAGTAAAACGTTTTCACAACTCTAGAAAGTCCCATCTGTGGGAGAAATGTCATGGGAGCGGCAGACGGTAAATATGTGGACAGAGACATGAAGATCAAGTGTCAAGATTCTGCTACATAGTAACATAGTTCTGCTTTTTTTTTTTTCCTTTTTCTTCTCGTGTGGATTGTATCTTCCATATAAGAATAACCTACTGATTACAGTGAGACTGGCGCAGACTCCTTCCATCTCTCCAGAAAACATTTTAAGGAAGGATTAAGGATAGGCAGTTACTTCAACCTTCCAGTTAAGAACACATGCATGCTCGGTGAAGCTGAGCGTGCATGTATGTGGTGGGACTGAGAGGAACAGCTGTTGGCTGAGGGTAGCTGCAGGTCCATCATACTGTTTATAGGGGATCTGTGGGTCCATAATACTGTGTATAGAGGAACTATGGACTCATTATACTGTGTATAGGGGAGCTGCAGTTCCATCATACTGTGTATAGAGGAGCTATGGACTCATTATACTGTGTATAGGGGAGCTGCAGGTCCATCATACTGTGTATGGGGGGTATAGAGGGGCTGTGGACTCATTATACTGTGCATAGGGGAGCTGCAGGTCCATCATACTGTGTATAGAGGAGCTATGGACTCATTATACTGTGTATAGGGGAGCTGCAGGTCCATCATACTGTGTATGGGGGGTATAGAGGGGCTGTGGACTCATTATACTGTGTATAGGGGAGCTGCAGATCCATCATACTGTGTATAGAGGAGCTATGGACTCATTATACTGTGTATAGGGGAGCTGCAGGTCCATCATACTGTGTATGGGGGGTATAGAGGGGCTGTGGACTCATTATACTGTGTATAGGGGAGCTGCAGGTCCATCATACTGTGTATAGAGGAGCTATGGACTCATTATACTGTGTATAGGGGAGCTGCAGGTCCATCATACTGTGCATAGAGGGGCTATGGACTCATTATACTGTGTATAGGGGAGCTGCAGGTCCAACATACTGTGTATAGAGGGGCTATGGACTCACTACACTGTGTATAGGGGAGCTGCAGGTCCATCATACTGTGTATAGAGAAGCTATGGACTAATTATACTGTGTATAGGGGAGCTGCAGGTCCATCATACTGTGTATAGAGAAGCTGTGGACTCATCATAATGTGTATAAGTGAGCCCTGGGTAGATTGTTGTACTGTGTGTAGGGGAGCTGTGGGCTTTTAAACTGTGTATAGAGAAGCTGTGGGAACATCATACTGTGTATAGAGGAGCTATGGACTCATTATACTGTGTACAGATGAGCAGTGAACTCATCATACTGTGTATCGCGGAACTATGGACTCATCATACTGTGTATAAGAGAGCTGTGGGGGCATTTTACTGTGTATAGGGGAGCTGTGGACCCTTTATACTGTGTATAGAGGAGCTGTGAACTCATCATACTGTGCATAGAGAATCTGTGGACACATCTGTCACAATAATTTAAAAATGCCATGTTCTGAGTAATTTTTTAGAAGGCACCATGGTGGCAGACACCCCTGTGGGCTCTTTGACCCTCTTCTCTCTGCCTGTCAGCACAGTGAAATTCTAAACCACTCTTTTCCCCCTCCCTCTAGAATGTCTTTGTTTGCATATGTCAAACCGAAAGTAAAGAGTAGCAGAGCATGGCAATCCCTTTGTGTAGCTACATTGGTCCTTTAAGACCAAATATATCAAAACAGGATATTCACAGAAATAGGCAGTTCATATTTCCGGAAAACGCGGGGACAGGGCTCCCAACTGGTAGGTTTTGGGAGCTCAGCGCTTAGCAGAAATTGATAAATGCATTACTGCTTAACTGGGGCTCCTAGCCTAGATGTGTTTACACTTGAAGGAATCCCCAGTCCTTGCTGAACATAGTGATAACATTGTCTTTCTTCTACGAGGTTCATACGCAAAGATATGTGTAAAAAAGGCTTTTCATAATTGTAAGAAAGGGGAGCGTTCAGCCTCTGAGTGAGGTCAACCCAATGGGAGTACCTTGGTTTTGGGCACCGGGATAAGTGAGCAAGACCTTTTTCTTCACTAGTTTTTTGTACAGGGTCTAGCTGCGAGACACATCTGTAATGCATCTTGATGTGTCGCCCTTCCCCCGAGCCGCATGGTCAGCCATGATATGAAAGAACCGTAAGTCTATTTTCTTCCATTAATTCCTTTTTATTTGTATTTGTTTGTACATACAATACTTGTCTTCTTTTATAATATCTTTTTACCCTTTTGTGAACACTGCCTACCTTTTGGAGTAAAATATATAAAATTACTAGCTTTGTTTCACCTTGCTCTATAACGCACTGTCACGTTCTCTGAAGTCAATTACGCTACTAATTGGGTTGGCTCCAGACCTGTTATTAAGAAATCAGAGCTGGTGGCAGCGGATTTGTCCTGCGCCTTTGGGAAACCTGGTAGCGATGGACAACATTGATAATTATTGTTCCCGCCTGAGTGGGAGTAGCTAGATTGCCCTCGCTGCAGTGTGCCCATTAGCCAGTACATAGTAAGGCAGCCTTTCTGGCAACTAATTATCCTAGGTGCAGTACCTTGACTGACCTGAGGGTGAGGGGGCGCCAGAGAGCTGCAAGTTCCAAAACGGAACAGGGAAGTGGGATACAGATAAATCCCCTTCAGAAAAGAATCGGGGCAACGAAACAACCCCGATTCAAGACATATTGGGGTCAGCGGGGTGGGATGATAAAGTTATCCCCCTGTGATCCGTGAAAATGTCATACTGAGTATAGAGGAGCTGTGGACTCATCATACTGTGTATAGAGAAGCTGTGGGCCTTTCATACTGTGTATAAGAGAGCTGTGGGAGCATTATACAGTGTATAGGGGAGCTGTGGGCCCTTCATACTTTGTATAGAGGAGCTGTGGACACATCATACTGTGTATAAAGTACCTGTGGACTCATACTGTGTATAGAGAAGTTTTGGACTCATCATACTATGTATAAGGGAGCTGTGGACTCATCACACGGTGTATAGAGGAGCTGTGGACTGATACTTTGCATAGGGGAGCTGTGGACCCATCATACTGTGTATAAGGGAGCAGTGGACTCATCACACGGTGTATAGAGGAGCTGTGGACTCATACTGTGTACAGGGGAGCTGTGGACTCATCATACTGTGTAGAGATGATCTGTGAACTCATCACACTGTGTATAGGGGATCTGTGGACTCATCACACTGTGTATAGGGGATCTGTGGACTCATCATACTGTGAATAGAGGAGCTGTGGGCCCATAATACTGTGTATAGAGGAGCTTTGGACTCATCATACTGTGTATAGGGGAGCTGTGGACTCATCACATGGTATATAGAGGAGCTGTGGACTCATACTTTGCATAGGAGAGCTGTGGACTCATCATACTGTGTATAAGGGAGCAGTGGACTCATCTCGCGGTGTATAGAGGAGCTGTGGACTCATACTGTGTACAGGGGAGCTGTGGACTCATCATACTGTGTATAGGGGAGCTGTGGACTCATCATACTGTGTATAGAGGAGCTGTGGACTCATCATACTGTGTATAGAGGAGCTGTGGACTCATCATGCTGTGTAAAGAGGAGCTGTGGGCCCATCATACTGTGTATAGGGGAGCTGTGGACTCATCATACTGTGTATAGAGGAGCTCTGGACTCATCATAGTGTGTATAGGGGAGCTCTGGACTCATCATAGTGTGCATAGGGGAGCTGTGGACTCATCATACTGTGTATAGGGGAGCTGTGGACTCATCATACTGTGTATAGAGGAGCTGTGGACTCATCATACTGTGTATAGAGGAGCTGTGGACTCATCATACTGTGTTTATGTAGGAGGGTGGTGCTGTTAGGAACAGTAAGCAACACGCTGTTACTTTAAGAGACTGCACCCCCTTCTCTGGCGTGATGAAATGTTCTGCTTCTCCCCTGCAATAGACTGTATGAATGGACTGGACTGTGCAGATAACAGAGGTGGAGCCTGAACTGTGTGTGTGAGCTGATGCTGCTGCAGAGAGAACTTTGTGCTGATAGCTGCAAGAGAGAACTGTGTCCTGATATAGCTGCAAGAGAGGACCCCCAGCCTGTAACGGAGTGGACTTGTGAGATTTAACAGACTTTTCCGGGTGCAGCGAGGGTGGCTGTCCTGTGTTAGTTCAAGGAGCCACGAAGATACCGAGAAAGGGATTTACAGTTTCCAGGAGCACCTCCAGGACCCAGAAGCCAGGAGAAGACCACATTTCACGGAGCTGGCAGAGAGCCGTGCGCACCACCGTACTAGACTGCTGGAGGCCCCCTGGGACTGGATCTGAGTGCCCAACATCATCATGAGTTTGTTCCTGTTTTGTGCACATGTCAGGGCCTAGTGTAGGCTTCAATAGTCGGAACACGGCAGCCGTGTAGCCTGCTTAGTAAAGGCCAGGGAGGTTATACGTAGAGTAGCATAATTCTTTGTTTATTGTTTGCATTTACTTGTGTAACATATATTGAGTATGTAACAGTTGGAGCACCGTGCTATTTTACGGACAAGCTAAAGAATATAACTCTTCTAAATTATCTTTTGCCATTGCATACCCCTGTTTGCATCTTCCTCATCCACTTCATTCCTTGCCTTCCAATAAATCTACCCTTTGTTGTTTGCACCTGATCTTGTGTACGGTAGTCTTCCTGCACCGTGGTGGTCCCCTGGCCATCGCTTCATATAGAGGAGCTGTGGGGACATCATACTGTGTATAGGGGAGCTGTGGACTCATCGTACTGTGTATAGGGGAGATGTACATGGGAGAACTCAAAGGACATAGAATGTTAAACAGGCATTTAAGAAACATAATTGTCAGGGTTTTATGACCGTCAAAGGTGCACATGGGACATTATTACTTTCTAGGAGCGAAATGTGGACACTGTTATTATTATTATTATTATTTATTTATATAGCACCATTGATTCCATGGTGCTGTACATGAGAATGGGCTACATACAAGTTACAGATATCACTTACAGTAAACAAACTAACAATGACAGACTGATACAGAGGGACGAGGACCCTGCCCTTGCGAGCTTACATCCTACAGGATTATGGGGAAGGAAACAGTAGGTTGAGGGTTGTAGGAGCTCCGGTGTTGGTGAGGCAGTATCTTCGGTAGTGATGAGGAGGCAGCGGGGACAGTGCAGGCTGTAGGCTTTTCTGAAGAGATGGGTTTTCAGGTTCCGTCTGAAGGATCCAAATGTGGTTGATAGTCGGATGTGTTGGGGCAGAGAATTACAGAGGATGGGGGATATTCGGGAGAAGTCTTGGAGGTGGTTGGATGAGGAGCGAATAAGTGTGAAGGAGAGAAGGAGGTCTTGGGAGGACCGGAGATTACGGGAGGGAAGATATCGGGAGATTAGTTCAGAGATACAGTACAGACCAAAAGTTTGGATACACCTTCTCATTTAAAGATTTTTCTGTATTTTCATGACTATGAAAATTGTACATTCACACTGAAGGCATCAAAACTATGAATTAACACATGTGGAATTATATACTTAACAACAAAAAAAAGTGTGAAACAACTGAAATTATGTCTTATATTCTAGGTTCTTCAATGTAGCCACCTTATGCTTTGATGACTGCTTTGCACACTCTTGGCATTCTCTTGATGAGCTTCAAAGGTAGTCCCCGGGAATGGTTTTCACTTCACAGGTGCGCCCTGTCAGGTTTAATAAGTTGGATTTCTTGCCTTATAAATGGGGTTGGGACCATCACTTGTGTTGTGCAGAAGTCTGGTGGATACACAGCTGATAGTCCTACTGTATAGACTGTTAGAATTTGTATTATGGCAAGAAAAAAGCAGCTAAGTAAAGAAAAACGAGTGGCCATCATTACTTTAAGAAATGAAGGTCAGTCAGTCTGAAAAATTGGGAAAACTTTGAAAGTGTCCCCAAGTGTAGTGGCAAAAACCATCAAGCGCTACAAAGAAACTGACTCACATGAGGACCGCCCCAGGAAAGGAAGACCAAGAGTCACCTCTGCTTCTGAGGATAAGTTTATCTAAGTCACCAGCCTCAGAAATCGCAGGTTAACAGCAGCTCAGATTAGAGACCTGGTCAATGCCCCACAGAGTTCTAGCAGCAGACACATCTCTACAACAGCTGTTAAGAGGCAGTGGCGTATCCAGGGGGGGCAGCCGGGGCATGTGCCCCGGGCGGAGCCAACAAGTGGGCGCCAGCGGGCCGCCTGATGATGCGGCGGTCCAAGGAGGCTCCTCGTCGAGTCATACCCAGGGGTTGGCAGGGCCAGGGAGCTTGGGCTGTCTAATAATACTCACCTACTCCTGGCGCGGTCCCTGCAGGTCCCTGGCTGCCCGGCGCCCCAGCTTCTTCCTATACTGAGCGGTCACATGGTACCGCTCATTACAGTAATGAATATGCGGCTCCACCTCCCATAGGGGTGGAGCCGCATATTCATTACTGTAATGAGCGGTAATGGTGACCACTCAGTACAGGAACTGCCAGCGCCGGGGAGCAGGGACCTGCAGGGACCGCACCAGGAGAAGGTGAGTATAACGGAGAGGGGGAGCACTGTGCGATATTCACCTGCTCCTCGTTCCAGCCGCCGCTCCATCTTCTGCAGTGATGCTGAGGTCAGAGGGTGCGGTGACATAGTTAGTGCGCGCCCTTTGCCTGAACGTCAGTGCAGAGGAGGCGGAAGATGGAGCGGCGACTGGAACGAGGAGCAGGTGAATATTGAAAGTGCCGGGGGCCTCAGTGACGGAGAGGTGAGTATGTGATTTTTTTTTTTATCGCAGCAACAGCAAATGGGGCAAATATCTGTATGGAGTATCTTACGGGGCCATAAAGTTTGTGCAGCGCTATAATGGGGCAAGTGTCTGTATGGAGCATCTTATGGGCCATTATTAACCTTTATGCAGGATAATATGGGGCTCCTGATTCAACATGGATATTCAAAAACACTTAACCTACTGATGTCTCAATTAATTTTAATTTTATTGGTATCTATTTTAACATGGAGATTCAGGAATGTACCTTGGCTTGGTCATACAGTTTCAATAGAGTTAAGGTTCAAATGGGGGAGGTTTGGGGGGGGGGGCACCAAACTGATCCTTAGCCCCGAGTGCAGGAAAGGCTAGATACACCTCTGTTAAGAGGAGACTTTGTGCAGCAGGCCTTCATGGTAAAATAGCTGCTAGGAAACCACTGCTAAGTACAGGCAACAAACAGAAGAGATTGTTTAGGCTAAAGAACACAAGGAAGTAAAGTAATGATGGCCACTCGTTTTTCTTTACTTAGCTGCTTTTTTCTTGCCATAATACAAATTCTAACAGTCTATTCAGTAGGACTATCAGCTGTGTATCCACCAGACTTCTGCACAACACAACTGATGGTCCCAACCCCATTTATAAGGCAAGAAATCCCACTTATTAAACCTGACAGGGCACACTTGTGAAGGGAAAACCATTCCCTGTGACTACCTCTTGAAGCTCATCAAGAGAATGCCAAGAGTGTGCAAAGCAGTCATCAAAGCAAAAGGTGGCTACTTTGAAGAACCTCGAATGTAAGACATATTTTCACTTGTTTCACACTTTTTTGTTAAGTATATAATTCCACATGTGTTAATTCATAGTTTTGATGCCTTCAGTGTGAATGTACAATTTTCATAGTCATGAAAATACAGAAAAAAATTTAAATCAGAAGGTGTGTCCAAACTTTTGCTCTGTACTGTATATGGAAGAGACAGGTGACAGATGGCTTTGTAGGTCAGTATTAGTAATTTGAACTGGCTACGCTGAGGGAATGGGAGCCAGTGAAGAGATTTGCAGAGGGGGGAAGCGGAGGAGTAGCGAGGAGAGAGATGAATTAGTCGGGTAGCAGAGTTAAGGATGGACTGAAGAGGTGAAAGGGTGTTAGCAGGGAGGCCGCAGAAAAGGATGTTGCAGTAGTCGAGGCGGGAGATGATGAGGGCATGCACAAGCATTTTAGTAGATTGACGGTTGAGAAAAGGATGGATTCTGGAGATATTTTTGAGCTGGAGGCGACAGGAGGTGGAAAGAGCTTGGATGTGCGGTTTGAAGGACAGGGCAGAGTCAAAGGTTACTCCGAGGCAGCGGACTTCCGGTACGGGGGAAAGCGTGATGTCGTTGATTGCGACTGTTTACATATAGGCTGAACTGGATGGACAAATGTCTTTTTTTGGCCTTGCTATGTTACTATGTTACTGTCCTCTAGGGCATGCGCACAGGACGTTATTATATTCTAGGGGTCTGTTTTAACATCTAGAAGGGAGGCATTGTACTATGTAAGGGGCACAGTGGTGGCATTGTTATGTGGGGCTGTAAGAGGAGCACAGCTTTTGTAGTGAAGTAATAGGGACACATACGGCAGCATACATATCAGCACATACATATCAGCAAGTTGAGGAGTTTGTGCAGGTTGGGAATAGATGGAGACGGTGCTGAAAATTTGAGAAAAGAAATGTGCCTTTGTTGTATTCTCTGCAGCCGAGTCGTGGCTGGAAGAAGTTGTCATGTCGGTCTGGGCCAGATGGAAAAGACGTGAAAAGTGAAAGATTCCATCAGAAAGAACGTCTGCTGTAAGTCATTATCTATAACTATGCTGTGATCTCCTATATGATCTGCAGGTCTGATATCTGCCAATATATGGTCGCCATATGGCAATAATATCAATGTTGGTATTTGTGTAGAGATTTATTTTCACTAACAGCATTATTATCTGCTGAAGTTCCCCTATACTCACTATTAGGGGGCATCACCATAGTTGTAATCACGGTCAGGGCCAAGAAAAGGTACTTTGGTGCCCTAGGCAGATGAAGTCAATGGCACCCCCATGAACCCTCAGCCCCCATGTAAAGGAATGGATCTGAGACTAAAGTAATAGGACCCCTAACACATATGCACCCTTTTTGATGGGTCAGGTGACATGCTCAGACGACCACTTCAACTAGAATTGTCACCTGCTTCACCCAAAATTACCAACAAAAGTAAAAGAAATGGTGCACTTTAGAGATGAGGCTCAACAGGGAGTGTTTTTTCATAGTTAGATATGGAATCTTTCATTGCTTGCGGACCATTTACACGATATCAGGGAAAAATAGCGGCATTCATCCCTGACATACTATATTATAAATATCAAACCCAAGGACAGTCATGGAAACTAATAATACTTAACTATACTGGGGGTCGTTTGCTTTCAGTTAAGGTGCGCAGCATTTGAAGCATACCCCAAGGGAAGCTAAACAGACCCCATTATAAAGGGATACGTATGATGGTTTTTATTTCCGTCATGCAACAAATACAGTTTGGAACAAACTGATGGTGGTTCTGGTGTCATATTTCTGTATAGATATTGGTTCTCGTGACATATACATGTACTAATGGTGGTTCTGGTCTTGTATTCCTTTACTGATGGTGGTTATGGTGACATCTTCACCACTTGCCTTCTGGAAGAGAGGCTGAAGTTTGTAAGTTGTATTTGTTTTATGTGATGTGTATTGGTGTCTTCCAGGTGTCTGAATGGTCGAGGACAACCATTGTTAAAGAGGGGGGAATGTAAGGATGATGGACCACTGGGTCACATTCCTACTCCTGAATACATCAATCTCGTCAATGTTGTGTATTGTAAATAATGTCTTGCATCTTTTGTATATACCATGTCATGTGAATAGTAATGTAAGTTGAATATGAATAGTGTGAGATCCAGGGCGCCAGTAGTGGAAGAAAGAGGATGAGGAACAGCTGAGCAAGTAAAGGAGACTTATGAATCAGGACTGTAGCGTTACAGCTGGGTTGCTGTGAAGTAGGGAGAATGAGTGTGCCTAGAAAGCCCTGTAGTAAGCTACAGAGGAAGGATAGTGTGTGGAATAATTGCTTCATGCTGTAAAGAAAACGTCCATAAGACTTTGTGCCCGCTATCCCTTGTGTATAATCCTTATCAAGTTATCGTTCAGTAAAAAGTAAATTTTGGAATGGTGGTCTCTCTCATTGAACTGTGAAACATCTGCTCCTGGCAAACCTGCAATGTCAGTAACATGCGTTGTGCACACGCTTAAGGCCCTCACAGCACAAGTCCACACACCCAGCAGGACCCACACTGTCATGTAGTGTGTCGGGCGCTGAAGACAAGTGCCTTCCCGGCAACTACCGCTGCGCGCCATGTAACATCCCCATAGCCAACCCCTAATGTCCCCACAGACAGCCCATCTTATGTCTCCATAGCCAGCCCCTTATGTCCCCATACCCATGTCCCCACAGGCCCTCTGTATAATAGCCTCCATTCATTAGGAAAATAATATAATCAAAATAAAAAAATCTGATACTCCCCTAATCCCGGCTCCCTGTCCAGCGCGTTCCGTCCCTTCTTCCATCTGGTGCAGCAGTGGGCGCTGGACGGCACGGTGACCTCACTGCATCCTCAGACATCCAACGTCCTCTCCATGCGCCGTAGACCGCTGACTACAGCTCCTGCGCAACTGTGAGTCGCCCGCCAGGGCCGTGGGGTACCTGGTACCGGTGTTCACAGGGGGATGTCACGGTGGCGACCCGGTCCGTGGCCCTGGGCGCCCATGTAAAAGGGAAATTGAATAAAGTTTATGTTCGTGATGCCACCTGTGGTATTTGGTCAATGGGGACCGACGTTGCTTTACGGGGTCCTCTGGGGTGATGTTATGGCAGCTAGATGGTATAACTTCCCACAGGTGAAGTAGGTCCCCAGGGCTCCTGGTGTGTAGATGGAAGATGGTGGTGAACGGTGTGGTAAAGAACGAGGACACAGGTTTGCAGTCCCTTTACCTTGTTTACTGAAGACTTCAGGCAGCCACAGTCCAGGGCACCAGATCACAGGGCAGGCAGGGTCCAGCCAGCTTGGAAGCAAATCCAGAGTCCCCTTTACAAGGTGGAGTTGGAAGCCTTCCTCTAGTGTGGTGGTGTTGTAGTCCCTTACTGCCTATGGCTTCAGATAAGGTCCTGACAGTTCTTCTCTCTGTCCCCCATATAGGAAAGGCCAATACCTGTATGACAGGTAACTCGAGCCTTTTTACAGGGACTCTATCACGCCCCGGGCTCTATGTGTTACTGTGTCTTCAGGTGTGTGTGGTGGACAGGTAACTTGCAGTCCAGCTGTCCTGCCGGTCTCTGCTGTAAGTCGTAGAGTCCCTTACAACCTCGGTGGTCCGGCTACCGGTTATCTGCGCCTCAGAAGGAGGCAGCCTGCTCGTAGCTGGTCTCCCCTGATGTTACTCTCCTGTGCTTCGCTCTCCTTCACGCTCACTGAACAATGTTCTTTCCTTCTGTATGTCTCGTTCTTTAGGAGCTGCAGTTCTTCAGACTACACGGCCCCTTCAGACCTTCTGACACTCTATGTCGGTCTGCTTCCTCCTCTGTCCTCTGACAGAATCCAACTCACTTCCCTCCAAACCACAATATATATATAGGGGAGTCACCTAGAAATAGGATCAAAAGCTCCCCCTTGTGGCCTGGAGTGTGAACATGTTGTGTGCATTGTGGTTACCCGATAAAGAAGATCTTTCATCGCTTCCAAACGTAACATCACGCTCCCCGTGAGGAAAGCAATATTACTGTGACGACCAGGACACTGGGGCGCCAAAACTGAGTGCGGGGAAGGAGCGACGGCCGGAGCGCAGGCAGAGAGGGGTTAGGGGTGTCGGCGACTGCTCCCCTGTGTGCCCGTGCCTCTGCCGTCACTGGGCTGAATGCCTGCGGTCGGAGGAAGGTGACAGACGGCCACCGCGGTTGACGGCCCCCTGACCTCACAGTGTGTCAGAGCTCTGCCTGAGGGGCCCAATAAGATCCAGACTGAGGAGACTGCAGCCATGATAAATCATCAGGACAAGCCACCCTTCAGTTGGCTCGTTGGTCTAGGGGTATGATTCTCGCTTTGGGTGCGAGAGGTCCCGGGTTCAAATCCCGGACGAGCCCTGTTTTTTTTCCTTTTATATCTCTTTTTTATAAAATAATATAATAATGAAATATTGATATAACATAGCACCAATTTTGAAGAGAAACCTATTTTTCAATAAAAATGTTGCATTTTTCCTATTTAAATCACAGGAAAAAAGTAAATAAGAATCGATACAAAACGTTATAAAATGCAGTGAAGAGCCAGGGTCTGGAGATGATTGTTTCACACAGGAATTACCGGATAAAATGGAAATTTAGGAGGACAAAAAAAAACATTCCTGGCAGCGGTGGGATTCGAACCCACGCCCCCGAAGAGACTGGAGCCTTAATCCAGCGCCTTAGACCGCTCGGCCACGCTACCGTGGTGACAGGATCTGTCACAGGAGGCTCAGACTGGTGTAATGGTCGCAGGCAGACAGATCAATATTAGTTTTCGGACTTTTTTTTTTCTAATTTCCATTCATTATTTTTATTCCATCTTATAATAAACACAGAAGGAGCCGCAGCTTCTCAGTTTATCTCGGGTTGTACCATACGAACCTCTGCAGTCCCGCCATGAATGTCATCGGAAGCAGATCTGCTGGGCCTAAGTCGCTGAAAGTCCCCGGAATGTCACTCTTTGTCTATTCTGAGCGCCATTTCTCCTGCGCTTTAACCCCTTAACGACCGCCGATACGCCTTTTAACGGCGGCCGCTAAGGGTACTTAAACCACAGCGCCGTTAATTAACAGCGCTGTGGAAAAAGTGAATAGCGCCCCCCAGAGTCGGATTTTCTCTGGGGTCTCGGTTGCCGAGGGTAGCCGAGACCCCAGAGAACATGATTCGGGGGGTTTTTACCGACCCCCGAGTTGCGATCGCCGGTAATTAACCGTTTACCGGCGGTCGCAAGAAAAAAAAAAAACGCGATTTGCCATTTAATTTCTCTGTCCTCCAATGTGATCGCACATCGGAGGACAGAGAAATAGGGTCCCCGATGGCCCCCAATAGCCCCCCAATACTCACCTATCTCCCCCGGTGCTCCTCGTGGCTCCCGATGGGCGCCGCCATCTTTTTTCCGGGAAAAAATGGCGGGCGCATGCGCAGTGCGCCCACCGCCCGGCACCCGGAAGATCTTTGGGGTCTCGGCTGCCGGGGGTAGCCGAGACCCCAAAGAACATGATCGGGGTCGGTTTTTACCGACCCCTGTTTTGCGATCGCCGGTAATTAACTGTTTACCGGCGACCGCAAAAAAAAAAAAAAAGCGATCTGTAATTCTCTGTCCTCTGATGTGATCGCACATCAGAGGACAGAGAAATAGGGGGATCCGGGGACCCTATCATACTCACCCGGTGTCCCCAGGTCCTCCTGCGTCTCCTCTTGCCGGCCGGCTTCTTCCTCTGCAAAGAAAATGGCGGGCGCATGCGCAGTGCGCCTGCCATCTGCTGCCATCTGCCGGCCGGCAGGAGAGACGAGTTGGGGCTAAAATTAGGGTTAGGGTTAGGGCTAGGGTTAGGGCTAGGGCTAGGGTTAGGGTTAGGGCTAGGGTTAGGGCTAGGGTTAGGGCTAGGGTTAGGGCTAGGGTTAGGGTTAGGGTTAGGGTTAGGGCTAGGGGTAGGGCTAGGGTTAGGGCTAGGGTTGGGGCTAAATTTAGGGTTAGGGCTAGGGTTAGGGTTAGGCTACTTTCACACTAGCGTTTTTTGGCTTCCGTCGCAACGCGTCGTTGGAGAAAAAACGCATCCTGCAAAAGTGCTTGCAGGATGCGTTTTTTTCTCCATTGACTTGCATTAGCGACACATTGCAACGGATTGCCACACGTCGCATCCGTCATGCGACGGATGCGTCGTGCTTTGGCGGACCGTCGGCACAAAAAAACGCTACATGTAACTTTTTTTGTGCGACGTGTCCGCCATTTCCGACCGCGCATGCGCGGCCGGAACTCCGCCCCCGCCTCCCCGCACCTCACAATGGGGCAGCGGATGCGTTGAAAAAACAGCATCCTCTGCACCCTTTGTGCGGCGCTTACAACGCTAGCGTCGGTACGTCGGCCCGACACACTGCGATCCAGTGCATGATGGACGCGACGTGTGGCCATCCGTCGGTAATACAAGTCTATGGGCAAAAAAGGCATCCTGTGGGCACATTTGCAGGATCCGTTTTTTGTCCTAAACGGCGGATTGTGACGGATGCCACACGACGCAAGTGTGAAAGTAGCCTTAGGGTTAGGGTTGGGGTTAAAGTTAGGGCTAGGGTTAGGGTTAAATTTAGGGTTAGGATTGGGGCTAAAGTTAGGGTTAGGGCTAGGGTTGGGGCTAAAATTAGGGTTAGGGTTAGGGTTGGGGCTAAAGTTAGGGATAGAGTTGGGATTAGGGTTAGGGTTTGGATTAGGGTTGGTATTAGGGTTACGGTTGGGATTAGGGTTACGTTTGGGATTAGGGTTGGGATTAGGGTTAGGGTTGGGATTAGGGTTAAGGTTAGGGTTGGGATTAGGGTTAGGGGTGTATTGGGATTAGGGTTAGGTTTGAGGTTAGGGTTGAGATTAGGGTTAGGGGTGTGTTGGATTTAGGGTTTTGATTAGGGTTATGGTTAGAGTTGAGATTAGGGCTGTTTTGGGGTTAGGGTTGTGATTATCGTTAGGGTTGTGATTAGGATTATGGATCGGGTTGAGATTAGGGTTAGGGGTGTGTTGGAGTTAGGGTTGGAGTTAGAATTGGGGGGTTTCCACTGTTTAGGTACATCAGGGGGTCTCCAAACACGACAGACAATTTTGAGCTAAAAAAGTCAAATGGTGCTCCCTCCCTTCTGAGCTCTGACGTGCGCCCAAACAGTGGTTTACCCCCACATATGGGGCATCAGCGAACTCGGGATAAATTGGACAACAACTTTTGGGGTCCAATTTCTCTTGTTACCCTTGTGAAAATAAAAACTTGGGGGCTAAAAATCTTTTTTGTGGAAAAAAAATATTTTTTATTTTCACGACTCTGCATTATAAACTTCTGTGAAGCACTTGGGCATTCAAAGTTCTCACCACACATCTAGATAAGTTCCTTTGGGGGTCTAGTTTCCAAAATGGGGTCCCTTGTGGGGGGTTTCTACTGTTTAGGTACATCAGGGGCTCTGCAAACGCAACATAACACCCACAGACAATTCTATCAAAGTCTGAATTCCAAAATAGCGCTCCTTCTCTTCCGAGCTCTGCCGTGTTCCCAAACAGTGGTTTACCCCCACATATGTGGTACCAGCATACTCAGGACAAATTGGAGAACAAATATTGGTGTCCAATTTCACTTGTTACCCTTGTGAAAATAAAAACTTGGGGGCTAAAAAATCTTTTTTGTGGAAAAAAAAAATATTTTCTATTTTCACTACTCTGCATTATAAACTTCTGTGAAGCACTTGGGCATTCAAAGTTCTCACCACATATCTAGATAAGTTCCTTGGGGGGTCTAGTTTCCAAAATGGGGTCACTTGTGGGGGGTTTCTACTGTTTAGGTACATCAGTGGCTCTGCAAACGCAACATAACGCCCGCAGACCATTCTATCAAAGTCTGCATTCCAAAATGGCGCTTCTTCCCTTCCGAGCTCTGCGGTGCGCCCAAACAGTGGTTTACCCCCACATATGGGGTGTCGGCGTACTCAGGACAAATTGTACAACAACTTCTGGGGTCCATTTTCTCCTGTTACCCTTGGTAAAATAAAAATTTGGAGGCAAAAAGATAATTTTTGTAGAAAAAATGTGATTTATTTATTTTCACGGCACTACGTTATAAACTTCTGTGAAGCACCTGGGGGTTTAAAGTGCTCACCACACATCTAGATAAGTTCCTTAAGGGGTCTAGTTTCCAAAATGGTGTCATTTGTGGGGGGTTTCCACTGTTTAGGCACATCAGGGGCTCTCCAAACGCGACATGGCATCCGATCTCAATTCTAGCCAATTCTACATTGAAAAAGTAAAACGGTGCTCCTTCTCTTCCAAGCTCTGCGGTGCGCCCAAACAGTGGTTTACCCCCACATAAGGGGTATCAGCGTACTCAGGAGAAATTGCACAACAAAATTTGTGGTTAAATTTCTGTTTTTACACTTGTGAAAATTAAAAAAAATGGTTCTGAAGTAAAATGTTTGCAAAAAAAAGTTAAATGTTCATTTTTTTCTTCCACATTGTTTCAGTTCCTGTGAAGTACGTAAAGGGTTAATAAACTTCTTGAATGTGGTTTTGAGCAGCTTGAGGGGTGCAGTTTTTAGAATGGTGTCACACTTGGTTATTTTCTATCATATAGACCCCTCAAAATGACTTCAAAGGTGATGTGGTCCCTAAAAAAAACATGGTGTTGTAAAAATGAGAAATTGCTGGTCAACTTTTAACCCTTATAACTCCCTAACAAAAAAAAAAATTGTTTCCAAAATTGTGCTGATGTAAAGTAGACATGTGGGAAATGTTATTTATTAACTATTTTTCGTGACATATCTCTCTGATTTAAGGGCATAAAAATACAAAGTTTGAAAATTGCAAAATTTTAAAAATTTTCGTCATATTTCCGTTTTTTTCATAAATAATCGCAAGTAATATCGAAGAAATGTTACCACTAACTTGAAGTACAATATGTCACGAAAAAACAATCTCTGAATCAGCGGGATCCGATAAAGCATTCCAGAGTTATAACCTCATAAAGTGACAGTGGTCAGAATTGTAAAAATTGGCTCGGTCATTAAGTACCAAATTGGCTCTGTCACTAAGGGGTTAATGTTTTCGAGGTTCTGTGAATTGGGTGCACTTCATATTTTGACCACCAGGTGGCAGGAGATTAGATGTAACTGCGTAGTTTGGACACCAAGTGAGGATAAAGGTTCACTGTAGTTAGTAAACAAATGTAATTCACACTTCTCAACACTAGGTGGCGAAATTCCGTTTATTTTCTGGGCAAAGTAAGATATTGTAGTTTGCATATCTGGACACGAGGTGGCGAGCGTTCCCAGGTTAGTACTATACTGACACAGCAGGGAATGCAGTTCACATTTTTAACCGCTTGATGGCGACGGTACCACAGACGAGCACTTCCGCCAGTGAATGATGCCTGGTGATGTCGTCACTTCCGGGATTTTTATTGCCAGTACTTCCTGAAGTTTGTAAAGCATGGAGTGAGGTTGGGGCAGGAAAGTGTCTGGTTGCCATGGAGATTCCGAGGTCTCAGGTGGGTGTCGGGCTGTGATGGAGGAGATGATGGTTGTCAGCAGGTCCTGACTCTTTCTGGTTGCAGGAAACCTCCTGGCTGCAGGCGGCGGAAAAACACATCCAGGAGCAGCTGAGAGCGGGGGAAGGGAAGGAGCTGATCCCATGTGTGCGGGCGCGGAGCCCCCGACTGCCCCTGAGCTACAGGTGCGGTCCTAGAGTCCCCGGCGGAGGCGCACAGTCTCCAGGAGCTATACCCACGGTGCGGCGGCCTCCCCACAGAGTTACCGGAGGAGCGGTGTCCCCCCGCAGCGTCACCGCATGAGCGTCATGCCCCACAGCGTCCCCGGAGGAGCAGCGTCCCCGGAGGAGCAGCGTCCCCGGAGGAGCAGCGTCCCCCCACAGCGTCCCCGGAGGAGCGGCGTCCCCCCGCAGCATCCCCGGAGGAGCAGTGTCCCCCCACAGCGTCCCCGAAGGAGCGGCGTCCACCCGCAGCATCCCCGGAGGAGCGGCATCCACCCGCAGCGTCCCCGGAGGAGCGGCGTCCCCCTGCAGGGTCCTCGGAGGAGCGGCGTCCACCCGCAGCGTCCCCGGAGGAGCGGCATCCACCCGCAGCGTCCCCGGAGGAGCGGCGTCCCCCGCAGCGTCCCCGGAGGAGCGGCGTCCCCCTGCAGGGTCCTCGGAGGAGCGGCGTCCACCCGCAGCGTCCCCGGAGGAGCGGCATCCACCCGCAGCGTCCCCGGAGGAGCGGCGTCCCCCTGCAGGGTCCTCGGAGGAGCGGCGTCCACCCGCAGCGTCCCCGGAGGAGCGGCATCCACCCGCAGCGTCCCCGGAGGAGCGGCGTCCCCCCGCAGCGTCCCCGGAGGAGCGGCGTCCCCCTGCAGGGTCCTCGGAGGAGCGGCGTCCACCCGCAGCGTCCCCGGAGGAGCGGCATCCACCCGCAGCGTCCCCGGAGGAGCGGCGTCCCCCCGCAGCGTCCCCGGAGGAGCGGCGTCCCCCCGCAGCATCCCCGGAGGAGCAGCGTCCCCCCACAGCGTCCCCGAAGGAGCGGCGTCCCCCTGCAGGGTCCTCGGAGGAGCGGCGTCCCCCCGCAGCGTCCCCGGAGGTGCAGCGTCCCCAATAACTCCCTGCAGGAGTGTTGTGTGTGGCAGTTCTCTGCCTGTCCTGTAGGGGTCAGTGTGTACTGATGGGTTTCCCTCTGTGACTATCTCGTTTCTTCTCTCGCAGTTTCACCCCAATCTCGCAGCTTCTCGCCCTTCAGCGCTCGCCCTGTGTCTCCCTCCTGGGCTGGGACACTGAGCAGTTCCAGCAGTGGAGCCGTGAGGGGTTGGGGCGTGGGACAGGATCGGGCGGTGCACCCCCCACCATACTGCCGCGGGCACGTCTCCTCCTGGTGGGGTACATCACTGACCAGTCCACTGATGGGAACCTGTACATCCAAGATGCCAGCGGCTGTGTGCCATGTGAGGTGAAATGCCACAGACTTCACTGGGGGCCCATAACCTGCAGTGCCTGAGAACACCACGAGAGGGCGCCACTCCTCACCAGCGATACATTGACAGTGATTGTTTCTCTACAGATGTCTCGGTTTGATTACTCCTGTCTGGGCTCGCTGCACGTCTTCCCCTGCTGGACTTTTATCCCGACTTCTCAGACAGGAGGCTACGTGGAGGTCCTGTGCCCCCCGGTCCCTGTTATCCGTCCCGAGGTTCCAACAAAAGTCCCAGTAGAGTCCTCCTCTATCTCCCCTGAGTCTGCAATTCTGCTTCTAGGTGACAGGTAATGAACCTCTCCTGTCACCTCTCTCCCTTCTCCTACTGACACCCTGCAGCTTCTCGCCTCCTCCTATCCCCCTGCAGCTTCTCTCCTCTTCTCCTCCTATCCCCCTGCAGCTTCTCTCTTCTTCTCCTCCTATCCCCCCTGCAGCTTCTCTCCTCTTCTCCTCCTATCCCCCTGGAGCTTCTCTCCTCTTCTTCTATCCTCCTGCAGCTTCTCTTTTCTTCTCCTCCTATCCCCCTGCAGCTTCTCTCCTCTTCTCCTCCTGCAGCTTCTCTCCTCTTCTCCTCCTATCCCCCCTGCAGCTTCTCTCCTCTTCTCCTATCCTCCTGCAGCTTCTCTCCTCTTCTCCTATCCCCCTGCAGCTTTTCTCCTCCTCTCCCCCTGCAGCTTCTCTCCTCCTATCCCCCTGCAGCTTCTCTCCTCTTCTCCTATCCCCGTGCAGCTTCTCTCCTCCTCCTAGCCTCCTGCAGATTCTATCCATTTCTCCTCCTATCCTCCTGCAGCTTCTCTCCTCTTCTCCTCCTATCCCCCTGCAGCTTCTCTCCTCTTCTCCTCCTATCCTCCTGCAGCTTCTCTCCTCTTCTCCTCCTATCCCCCTGCAGCTTCTCTCCTCTTCTCCTCCTATCCCCCTGCAGCTTCTCTCCTCTTCTCCTCCTATCCTCCTGCAGCTTCTCTCCTCTTCTCCATCTATCCTCCTACTGCTTCTCTCCTCTTCTCCTATCCCCCTGCAGCTTCTCTCCTCTTCTCCTCCTATCCTCCTGCAGCTTCTCTCCTCTTCTCCTCCTATGCTCCTGCAGCTTCTCTCCTCTTCGCCATCTATCCTCCTGCTGCTTCTCTCCTCTTCTCCTATCCCCCTGCAGCTTCTCTCCTCTTCTCCTCCTATCCTCCTGCAGCTTCTCTCCTCCTATCCTCCTACAGCTTCTCTCCTCTTCTCCATCTATCTTCCTGCTGCTTCTCTCCTCTTCTCCTATCCCCCTGCAGCTTCTCTCCTCTTCTCCTTCTATCCTCCTGCAGCTTCTCTCCCCTTCTCCTCCTATCCTCCTGCAGCTTCTCTCCTCTTCTCCTCCTATCCTCCTGCAGCTTCTCTCCTCCATCTATCTTCCTGCTGCTTCTCTCCTTCTCCATCTATCTTCCTGCTGCTTCTCTCCTCTTCTCCTATCCCCCTGCAGCTTCTCTCCTCTTCTCCTATATCCCTGCAGCTTCTCTCCTCTTCTCCTCCTTTCCCCCTGCAGCTTCTCTCCTCTTCTCCTATATCCCTGCAGCTTCTCTCCTCTTCTCCATCTATCCTCCTGCAGCTTCTCTCTTCTCCTATCCTCCTGCAGCTTCTCTCCTCTCCTCCTATCCTCCTGAAGCTTCTCTCCTCTTCTTCTCCTCCTGCAGCTTCTCTCCTCTTCTCCTATCGCCTCTCCCCATTATATTTCCTGTATCCATCCTCTTCGTATCCCCATGTCTCAGGTGACTTCTCTCTTTTCCCTCTGCAGCCATCATCCCCGTGGAGCCCGAGTGTCAGTAACCGGTCACCTGTTGTCGGTCACGTCATTGGTCACCATCCGGAGCAAAACCTTCTTCTTCTTCTTCCTTCAAGATGCAAAACAGTCCATACCTGTGATCGTACATGTGAGTGATCGCTGTATCACCCTGCAGGGGGAGGAGACTCACAGCTCCTATCTGTATCACCCTGCAGGGGAGGAGACTCCTAGCTCCTCCTATCTGTATCACCCTTCAGGGGAGGATACTAATAGCTCCTCCTATCTGTATCACCCTGCAGGGGGAGGAGACTCGTAGCTCCTCCTATCTGTATCACCCTGCAGGGGGAGGAGACTCTCAGCCCCTCCTATCTGTATCACCCTGCAGGGGGAGGAGACTCGTAGCTCCTCCTATCTGTATCACCCTGCAGGGGGAGGACTCATAGCTCCTCCTATCTGTATCACCCTGCAGGGGGAGGAGACTCACAGCTCCTATCTGTATCACCCTGCAGGGGGAGGAGACTCGTAGCTCCTCCTATCTATCACCCTGCAGGGGGAGGAGACTCTCAGCCCCTCCTATCTGTATCACCCTGCAGGGGGAGGAGACTCCTAGCTCCTCCTATCTGTATCACCCTGCAGGGGGAGGAGACTCCTAGCTCCTCCTATCTGTATCACCCTGCAGGGGGAGGAGACTCCTAGCTCCTCCTATCTGTATCACCCTGCAGGGGGAGGAGACTCGTAGCTCCTCCTATCTGTATCACCCTGCAGGGGGAGGAGACTCTCAGCCCCTCCTATCTGTATCACCCTGCAGGGGGAGGAGACTCGTAGCTCCTCCTATCTGTATCACCCTGCAGGGGGAGGAGTCTCCTTTTGCCTCCATTTTGTTGTGCCTCTTTTCTGCAGGTTCCCTCCAAGCTCTTCTGGTTTCGGGTGTTGGAGGTCGGTGAGACGTATGAAGTCACCTCGCTTTCCTTGTCGTCTCTCCGCGGGTCACCTCGGCGGGTGTTCGCTGTGACCTCCTCTTCCCTCATCGCCCCACGCCCTCCACTTTCTCCGTCTTGTTCCTCTACTCCCGTTATGGAAAATTCAGAAGAACTGACAGAACCGAGTGAGACCAAAGCGTCTGATTGTGGCCCCCGGGAGCGAGGGACGGGAAAGCGAAGTAAAGAATCCAAGACCTTAACCTACAAGGTGAGGCGCGAGGGTGGCACATGCTGGGAGTTGTTGTCCAGCCTCTTGTTACTTGATGTAGTACCGTCGTCGGTCTCTAGTGAGCGCTGATGAGTTCTCCAGTGGTTGTGCACAGATCAGCGGTGCCCGGCGGCTGCTCGTCTCCTCCGGGGTGAGGTGTGACTCCTGATCTCTCTCTCAGGGGGTCGTCACACGGGTGTTGAATGCCCCCGCGGGCTTATATGAGCTGGACGGGGTGCTGCTCCTCTGCACGGCGTACACCCAGCTGCAGAACGGAGGTAGAGGACTGAGAGTTGGCGCCAGGGTGGAGGTGAGGTGACGGCACGGATGAGGGGTTGTGTGCCGCTGTCCCCCGCTCATGTCTCCTGTCCCGGTGTTTAGGTCTGTGACGCCCACCTGCAGCAGTCTCCCAGCCCTCTCTTCCCCTCGCTCGTCCTCTCCTGCTGTCTCAGGAGCCGGGTCCGAATCTGCGACTTCTCCCGTCTTGACGCCCCGTGCGCCCTGTTCTCCGGGTCCGGGAACCTCTACCTCCACCTGCTGTTCCGCTACCGCCTGCGGCTGCCGGAGTTCCTGTGGACGTGTCATGTCATTGACAAGCTGCAGGAGAAGTGAGCAGGGCAGCGGGGCCGGACATACCCTGGGGGCTCGGGCAGGAGTAACGTCATGGGGTCTTCTGGCTTTCAGATTGTGTCCACGTTTGGTCAGACAGAACTGCGTCACCCGACCCCTCAGAGACGGAGCCCACGGTCCGGCAGAGAAACTCCTGTTCCCCACCCTGTCCGCGTGGTCCGGCGGCCGGAGAGAGAGGGATTTACAGGAAGAGATGGTGGCAGATCCACATGACTGTCCTCTGCGGCAGGTAGGCAAGGGTTAATAGGGGTGTCGGGGTGAGCGTCCCTGACCTGCTGATGGCCTGTCCTCCTTCCTCTTCAGTACTCTCCGCTGCCGCCCCCATGGTGCCTCCCACCTCTCTCTATCGTCCCCTCTTTGATCTGCTCCGCTCAGAACCTGCGAGAAGAGGAGTCAAATCGCCGCCTTCACTGGTCCCGTTACTGGCTGCGATCCGGAGATCTGTTCCCACCTCACGTGAGCATGAGAGCGTTTACCTGAGGGAACGTAGAAGTTAGTGGAGTGTCCCTTTAAGTAGGGGGATGTGGGACTGGGCATCCACCTAATCGTACTTTTGAGAATTCAGGCGACTTTCCCTTTAAGCAGTGACTTCACACGTCGGGCTGACGGCTACACGTCTGTGTCCTACCTGCCCTCTTGTCTGTCTCCTCAGGTTCTCCTCGGGGTTCTTCAGGCTTCTTCTTCAGGATCTCTCCTATTAAAGGATCAGTCGTCTTCTCTTACCTGCCTGGTTCTGCCGGCTCCTCCGATCGCCTGGATCGGTACGTCTTCTCCGGGCGCTCGCCCTGATGTTACCTCTCCCATCGTTCCACATGGTGACATCGGCCAGTGTCTAGATCTCAAAGAAATTGGCAATTATCTAAGATCACAGGCTCCACCTGTTGGGAGTCACTTATCAGGCGATCACATTTACTCACTCCCCTTATAAAGAAGACCTCACAATAAATATGTAATTATTTTTACCTGGTGTGAATGCCGCTGTTCTCCTGAATCCAACGATGTTTTTCTTTTCTTTCTACGCCTCTTCGTTCCTGAGATACGGCCTCCTCTTCCCTGGATATAAATCTAGCCTTTTTGTCTAACTGGGCGGAGTTCTAGACTCTGCTTTTTCTTACGGTCACGCCCACTAAGCAACACGACCCGATTTGCATCCAGAGAATAGAAGGCCATATCTCAGGAACGGAGAGGGGCAGGAACAAAAGAAAAACATCGCCGGATTCAGGAGAACAGCGGCATTTACATCAGGTAAAATAATTACGTATTTATGGGTAGTGATGAATCCCCTTTAAGCTTCCAGGGCTTTTGTTTTCTAGGCTGTGTCCTCGTAGTTCGTCACTATCAATTAGTGACGGAAAACATAAGGGATAAAGACAATGACGAGGATGCACGGAGCAAGTAAGAGTCTCCTCACAACTACATGCCACGTATGTGCGGAGGTCCTTCTTCTCAACTCCCGGCCTTCTTTCTCAGGACTTACGCCGTGTTCCTCACACAAGATGTGACGGTCCTTCACTCCTCCCATTCCTCATCTTCCTGCCCAGTTCTGAGATCCAGTGATCAACCGCTGGTTAAAATTCCGAGACTGGAGACCTCCTGGCCTCAGCGCCACCTAGTGGTGGATAGCCTGGAGGGGAGGCACGTGAGACACGGCCATGACATGGGACTTCAGTTCCGGGCTACAGTTTCATGGGTGGACATCACAGAGACGTCTCCGGAGAAAGTGGACGGAGATGCCAGAAGATCGGGTAAAGGTGACTCCAAGGTATGAGTAGTGGGAGCTGTTGTCCTGTGATTCTCTGTTATCTGTCAGTGACCCGGAGTAACTGATTCCGTTTGTGTAGGTGATACTCCTCTTCTCCTCCTCGTCTGTCCGCTGGTTCAGTTTCCTCCGACCTAACCGCTTGTATCGTCTGACTGCAACAGGTGTAATGGTGAGCGCCGCCATCTTTTCCTGCACTTTCCGCCCTACCGATGATCACTTTTCACCTTTTGGTCATTGAATTAGGACTCGGGGATATTTGACGGTGTCTCTGCTCCTCCGGGGTATATCGTCCATGCTCCTCGGTGTCTCCAGGTCCACGCTGACTGGACGCTAGAAGATGTCGAGGTGACGTATCCGCTGTCTCTTCCGCTCTGTGCTGGGTCTTCTCCACATGCTCATATGTCTTGGCTGTGTGTTTAGGGCACCGCGGTCTCACCAGGTCCGGCTGATGGCTTGTCTATAGAAGAAGCGCTGAGGGACAAGTAAGTTGCTCCTCAGACGTGGCCTCGTGTCTCAGCCGCCATGTTTGATCCTCATGCATTCGTGCTGTCTCTTCCAGCTCCAGCGGTTCTCTGCTGACTGTGACCGGCGTGGTGTCCAGCCGAGCCATGTGCGATACACAGATGAGGGCAGTGCCGTCTAACCATGGTGAGCATGGTGGCCCATCTACTGCCACAGGGTAACGTCTGGTGTGACCCCCTGTCGTCCTCCACAGATGGCTTCCTGCCTCCCGGAGCCTCCATCAAAGTGATCCTAACCCAACCCCAGAGCCATTCATCTGCCTCTGTATATCTGGATGTCTCAGGTGGCCCCTACCCTCTGGGGCTTCTCCCGGGGACCACGGTTATGCTGCAAGGACTGGAGAGGAAAGTGTCCAGGTATTGTCAGATCTCCCCTTACTGCTTAACATTGTAAGATGAGCATCAGCTCCTATTATTCAGCACAATATCTGGGAGTATACAGTATATATGAGAAATGCATGAAAATATCGCTATAAACACACATTACTGATCCTGAGTTACATCCTGTATTATACTCCAGAGCTGCACTCACTATTCTGCTGGTGCAGTCACTGTGTATATACATTACATTACTGATCCTGAGTTACATCCTGTATTATACTCCAGAGCTGCACTCACTTTTCTGCTGGTGTAGTCACTGTGTATATACATTACATTACTGATCCTGAGTTACAATCTGCATTATACTCCAGAGCTGCACTCACTATTTTGCTGGTGCAGTCACTGTATACATACATTACTGATCCTGAGTTACATCCTGTATTATACCCCAGAGGTGCACTCACTATTCTGCTGGTGCAGTCACTGTGTACATACAGTACATTGCTGATCCTGAGTTACCTCCTGTATTATACTCCAGAGCTGCACTCACTATTCTGCTGGTGCAGTCACTGTGTACATACAGTACATTACTGATCCTGAGTTACCTCCTGTATTATACTCCAGAGCTGCACTCACTATTCTGCTGGTGCAGTCACTGTGTACATACATTACATTACTGATCCGGAGTTACATCCTGTATTATACCCCAGAGCTGCACTCACTATTCTGCTGGTGCAGTCACTGTGTACATACATTACATTACTGATCCTGAGTTACATCCTGTATTATACTCCAGAGCTGCACTCACTATTCTGCTGGTGCAGTCACTGTGTACATACATTACATTACTGATCCTGAGTTACATCCTGTATTATACTCCAGAGCTGCACTCACTATTCTGCTGGTGCAGTCACTGTTTACATACATTATATTATTGATCCTGAGTTACCTCCTGTATTATACCCCAGAGCTGCACTCACTATTCTGCTGGTGCAGTCACTGTGTACATACATTACATTACTGATCCTGAGTTACATCCTGTATTATACCCCAGAGCTGCACTCACTATTCTGCTGGTGCAGTCACTGTGTACATACATTACATTACTGATCCTGAGTTACATCCTGTATTATACTCCAGAGCTGCACTCACTATTCTGCTGGTGCAGTCACTGTTTACATACATTATATTATTGATCCTGAGTTACATCCTGTATTATACTCCAGAGCTGCACTCACTATTCTGCTGGTGCAGTCACTGTGTATATACATTACATTACTGATCCTGAGTTACATCCTGCATTATACTCCAGAGCTGCACTCACTATTCTGCTGGTGCAGTCACTGTATACATACATTACTGATCCTGAGTTACATCCTGTATTATACCCCAGAGGTGCACTCACTATTCTGCTGGTGCAGTCACTGTGTACAGACATTACTGATCCTGAGTTACATCCTGTATTATACCCCAGAGGTGCACTCACTATTCTGCTGGTGCAGTCACTGTGTACATACAGTACATTACTGATCCTGAGTTACCTCCTGTATTATACTCCAGAGCTGCACTCACTATTCTGCTGGTGCAGTCACTGTTTACATACATTATATTATTGATCCTGAGTTACATCCTGTATTATACTCCAGAGCTGCACTCACTATTCTGCTGGTGCAGTCACTGTTTACATACATTATATTATTGATCCTGAGTTACATCCTGTATTATACCCCAGAGCTGCACTCACTATTCTGCTGGTGCAGTCACTGTGTACATACATTACATTACTGATCCTGAGTTACATCCTGTATTATACCCCAGAGCTGCACTCACTATTCTGCTGGTGCAGTCACTGTGTACATACATTACATTACTGATCCTGAGTTACATCCTGTATTATACTCCAGAGCTGCACTCACTATTCTGCTGGTGCAGTCACTGTTTACATACATTATATTATTGATCCTGAGTTACATCCTGCATTATACTCCAGAGCTGCACTCACTATTCTGCTGGTGCAGTCACTGTATACATACATTACTGATCCTGAGTTACATCCTGTATTATACCCCAGAGGTGCACTCACTATTCTGCTGGTGCAGTCACTGTGTACAGACATTACTGATCCTGAGTTACATCCTGTATTATACCCCAGAGGTGCACTCACTATTCTGCTGGTGCAGTCACTGTGTACATACAGTACATTACTGATCCTGAGTTACCTCCTGTATTATACTCCAGAGCTGCACTCACTATTCTGCTGGTGCAGTCACTGTGTACATACAGTACATTACTGATCCTGAGTTACCTCCTGTATTATACTCCAGAGCTGCACTCACTATTCTGCTGGTGCAGTCACTGTGTACATACATTACATTGCTGATCCTGAGTTACCTCCTGTATTATACTCCAGAGCTGCACTCACTATTCTGCTGGTGCAGTCACTGTGTACATACATTACTGATCCTGAGTTACCTCCTGTATTATACTCCAGAGCTGCACTCACTATTCTGCTGGTGCAGTCACTGTGTATATACATTACATTGCTGATCCTGAGTTACCTCCTGTATTATACTCCAGAGCTGCACTCACTATTCTGCTGGTGCAGTCACTGTGTACATACATTACATTACTGATCCTGAGTTACCTCCTGTATTATACTCCAGAGCTGCACTCACTATTCTGCTGGTGCAGTCACTGTGTACATACATTACATTACTGATCCTGAGTTACATCCTGTATTATAATCCAGAGCTGCACTCACTATTCTGCTGGTGCAGTCACTGTTTACATACATTATATTATTGATCCTGAGTTACCTCCTGTATTATACCCCAGAGCTGCACTCACTATTCTGCTGGTGCAGTCACTGTGTACATACATTACATTACTGATCCTGAGTTACCTCCTGTATTATACCCCAGAGCTGCACTCACTATTCTGCTGGTGCAGTCACTGTGTACATACATTACATTACTGATCCTGAGTTACCTCCTGTATTATACCCCAGAGCTGCACTCACTATTCTGCTGGTGCAGTCACTGTGTACATACATTACATTACTGATCCTGAGTTACCTCCTGTATTATATTCCAGAGCTGCACTCACTATTCTGCTGGTGCAGTCACTGTGTACATACATTACATTACTGATCCTGAGTTACATCCTGTATTATACCCCAGAGCTGCACTCACTATTCTGCTGGTGCAGTCACTATGTACATACATTACATTACTGATCCTGAGTTACCTCCTGTATTATACTCCAGAGCTGCACTCACTATTCTGCTGGTGCAGTCAATATGTACATACATTACATTACTGATCCTGAGTTACCTCCTGTATTATATTCCAGAGCTGCACTCACTATTCTGCTGGTGCAGTCACTGTGTACATACATTACATTACTGATCCTGAGTTACCTCCTGTATTATATTCCAGAGCTGCACTCACTATTCTGCTGGTGCAGTCACTGTGTACATACATTACATTACTGATCCTGAGTTACCTCCTGTATTATACCCCAGAGCTGCACTCACTATTCTGCTGGTGCAGTCACTGTGTACATACATTACATTACTGATCCTGAGTTACATCCTGTATTATACCCCAGAGGTGCACTCACTATTCTGCTGGTGCAGTCACTGTGTACATACATTACATTACTGATCCTGAGTTACATCCTGTATTATATTCCAGAGCTGCACTCACTATTCTGCTGGTGCAGTCACTGTGTACATACATTACATTACTGATCCTGAGTTACATCCTGTATTATACCCCAGAGGTGCACTCACTATTCTGCTGGTGCAGTCACTGTGTACATACATTACATTACTGATCCTGAGTTACATCCTGTATTATACCCCAGAGCTGCACTCACTATTCTGCTGGTGCAGTCACCGTGTACATACATTACATTACTGATCCTGTATTATACTCCAGAGCTGCACTCATCATCTTAGTCTCGCACTCCAGAGATGGCTGCTCTGACTATAACCTGTGTGCGATTGGTGCTGTGGATGCTGACGTTTTTTCCTCTCTAAGGTCCGGCAGTGTGTACCTCCGCAGCGTGCCCACCACCCTTGTGAGCATCGTGAGCCCACCATCGGAGAATGTGTGAGTTGGATAACGCTGACAACCTCCGCAGGCTGTCAGTTGTTCTCGTATTCATGTTACATTTTGCCTGCACTGATACATTGCAACAACCCCTCAGCTGTAAAAAAAATATCTATTTCTATAATAGCTGCCAGCAAGCAGATATGGTAAGAAGGGTGACTACACTGAGCGTGATGATCTCGTCCTCTGTGCTTTCAGTGATGATGTTGCTGCGCCCCCCCTTATACTGTTCAGGCATCTGACAGGGACCCCCATTCCTCAGCGTGCGCTGTGCTCCGTGACCTGTGTCCTCAATATGACGCTGCGCTGGGACTGCTCGCGGTGTGGGGACACATTCATGCAGGTAATCCCACCGTGCGCCCGCTTGGTACACCTGCCGTCGCTCACCCTCCACTTGTTACCCTGCAGGGAGCCTGTGAACGCTCGCCCTCCTGCACCGCCCAGTCCGGGGTCTTCAGAGCGAAAGCCTGGTGAGCAGACAGCGACCCCCGATCTCCTCTTACCTGGAGGAAGAGCACAACTGTGGTTACCTTGTCCTTCTCAGGGTGAAAGCGGAGGACGGATCTGGAGAGGCGCAGGTGTTCCTGCAGGACGAGGCGGTCTCCGTAATGCTGGGGATCTCCCGCCGGCTCTGGGAGGCTCTGCAGGGGCGGGTCTTATCAAGAGGGAAAGTGATGGTGAAGAGCAGAGGAAGGAGCGAGATGCCGGTATGTGGAGAGACCCTCATAGTGCGGGATTGTAGATGG
Organism: Ranitomeya variabilis; assembly: GCF_051348905.1. Lineage (NCBI taxonomy): Eukaryota > Metazoa > Chordata > Amphibia > Anura > Dendrobatidae > Ranitomeya > Ranitomeya variabilis. The sequence goes on from NC_135236.1 coordinate 39,907,651, forward strand.
TGACCAGAAGACTTACACCCATCCTCTCCTGCAGGGTGAGGAGGACAGCACAGACCCTCTGGTAGACCACCTAACCTTCCTGATGACCCGGCCAGCCATCGCCCGGCCTTTGCTCCTCACCTTCAAGCAACGGGTGGAATCTGTAGGATCCGTGACTCCAGGTGAGACCCCGTAGCGCTTCTACTAGTTCCTTCCCAACCCTTTATTTCTTCAGGGCGGGGGCCACAAATCCTGATCTATGGTCAGGAGGTGTATGGAGTACGCACCCGCCTCTAACAGCAGCGACCGGAGCAAGCTGCCGAGACAAGGGCGTGCGGGGACATGGACATTGCAGGGTGTCAGTGTGTGACCATGGTAGCCAGGGTCAGCTGCCATCTTGATGCGTCTGGAAAGCCAAACCACAGGCTGGGTTTTCAGAGGACACCGTGATTTGTACTACCGTATTTCCCCAAAAATAAGCCCTACCCTGAAAATAAGCCCTAGTGTGATTCTTTATGGGCCCCCAGCATTTCTATTCCGAGGCTCAGACTGTTCAGGGACCTTTTGGTGACATCTCGATCATGTGACTAAAATGACACCAAAGGTCCTTTAACTGCATAAGTTTAGAAGAACTGAAGAGAATGCAGGCTGGTCTGTACCGTATGGGACGTGTGTGTATACACCCGTGTATGTATGTGCAGTGTGTGTATATACCCGTGTATGTATGTGCAGTGTGTGTATATACCTGTGTATGTATGTGCAGTGTGTGTATATACCTGTGTATGTGTGTGCAGTGTATGTGTATATACCCGTGTATGTATGTGCAGTGTGTGTATATACCTGTGTATGTATGTGCAGTGTGTGTATATACCTGTGTATGTGTGTGCAGTGTATGTGTATATACCCGTGTATGTGTGTGCAGTGTATGTGTATATACCCGTATATGTATGTGCAGTGTGTGTATACCCGTGTATGTGTGTGCAGTGTATGTGTATATACCCGTGTATGTATGTGCAGTGTGTGTATACCCGTGTATGTATGTGCAGTGTGTATATACCCGTATATGTATGTGCAGTGTGTGTATACCCGTATATGTGTGTGCAGTGTATGTGTATATACCCGTGTATGTATGTGCAGTGTGTGTATACCCGTATATGTGTGTGCAGTGTATATACCCGTGTATGTATGTGCAGTGTGTATATACCCGTATATGTGTGTGCAGTGTGTGTATAGCGTGTATGTGTGTGCAGTGTATGTGTATATACCCGTATATGTGTGTGCAGTGTACAGTCATGGCCAAAAGTATTGACACCCCTGCAATTCTGTCAGATAATACTCAGTTTCTTCCTGAAAATGATTGCAAACACAAATTCTTTGGTATTATTATCTTCATTTAATTTGTCTTAAATGAAAAAACACAATAAGATTTGTCCTAAAGCCAAATTGGATATAATTCCACACCAAACATAAAAAAGGGGGTGGACAAAAGTATTGGCACTGTTCGAAAAATCATGTGATGCTTCTGTAATTAGTGTAATTAACAGCACCTGTAACTTACCTGTGGCACCTAACAGGTGTTGGCAATAACTAAATCACACTTGCAGCCAGTTGACATGGATTAAAGCTGACTCAACCTCTGTCCTGTGTCCTTGTGTGTACCACATTGAGCATGGAGAAAAGAAAGAAGACCAAAGAACTGTCTGAGGACTTGACAAACCAAATTGTGAGGAAGCATGAGCAATCTCAAGGCTACAAGTCCATCTCCAAAGACCTGAATGTTCCTGTGTCTACCGTGCGCAGTGTCATCAAGAAGTGTAAAGCCCATGGCACTGTGGCTAACCTCCCTAGATGTGGACGGAAGAGAAAAATTGACAAGAGATTTCAACGCAAGATTGTGCGGATGTTGGATAAAGAACCTCGACTAACATCCAAACAAGTTCAAGCTGCCCTGCAGTCCGAGGGTACAACAGTGTCCACCCTTACTATCCGTCAGCGTCTGAATGAAAAGGGACTGTATGGTAGGAGACCCAGGAAGACCCCACTTCTTACCCCGAGACATAAAAAAGCCATGCTGGAATTTGCCAATACTTACCTGAAAAAGCCTAAATCATTTTGGAAGAATGTTCTCTGGTCAGATGAGACACAAGTAGAGCTTTTTGGGCAAAGGCATCAACATAGAGTTTACAGGAGAAAAAAAGAGGCATTCAAAGAAAAGAACACGGTCCCTTCTGTCAAACATGGCGGAGGTTCCCTGATGTTTTGGGGTTGCTTTGCTGCCTCTGGTACTGGACTGCTTGACCGTGTGCATGGCATTATGAGGTCTGAAGACTACCAACAAATTTTGCAGCATAATGTAGGGCCCAGTGTGAGAAAGCTGGGCCTCCCTCAGAGGTCATGGGTCTTCCAGCAGGACAAGGACCCAAAACACACTTCAAAAAGCACTAGAAAATGGTTTGAAAGAAAGCACTGGAGACTTCTAAGGTGGCCAGCAATGAGTCCAGACCTGAATCCCATAGAACACCTGTGGAGAGATCTAAAAATGGCAGTTTGGAGAAGGCACCCTTCAAATATCCGGGACCTGGAGCAGTTTGCCAAAGAAGAATGGTGTAAAATTCCAGCAGAGCATTGTAAGAAACTCATTGATGGTTACCGGAAGCGGTTGGTCGCAGTTATTTTGGCTAAAGGTTGTGCAACCAACTATTAGGCTGAGGGCGCCAATACTTTTGTCTGGCCCATTTTTGGAGTTTTGTGTGAAATGATCAATGTTTTCCTTTTTGCTTCATTCTCTTTTGTGTTTTTTCATTTAAGACAAATTAAATGAAGATTATAATACCAAAGAATTTGTGTTTGCAATCATTTTCAGGAAGAAACTGAGTATTATCTGACAGAATTGCAGGGGTGTCAATACTTTTGGCCATGACTGTATGTGTATATACACTACGGTTCCAAAGCTTCGGGTCACCCAGACACTTTTGTGTTTTCCATGATAACTCATACTTTTATTAATCCAATGAGTTGCCAAATGAATGTAAAATCTAGTCCAGACATTGACAATGTTCGAAAAAAAGATTTTTCTTTGAAATAATAATTTTTTCCTTCAATCTTTGCTCCCTTTGCAGCAATTCCAGCATTGCAGACCTTTGGCATTCTAGCAGTTAGTTTGCTGAGGTAATCTGGAGAAATTTCCTCCCCATGCCTCCAGAAGCTCCTCCACAAGTTGGTTTGGATGATGGGCACTTTTTGCACCATACGGTCAAGCTGCTCCCACAACAGCTCAATGGGGCTGAGATCTGATGACTGTGCTGGCCGCTTCATTACATATAGATAGATAGATACCAGCTGCTGCTTCTTCCCTAAATAGTTCTGGCATAATTTGGAGTTTGCTTTGGGTCATTGTCCTGTGGTAGGATAAAATTGGCTCCAATCAAGCGCTGTCCACAGGGTATGGCATGGCTTTGCAAAATGGAGTGATAGCCTTCCTTATTCAAAATCCCAATTACCTTGTACAAATCTCCCACTTTACCAGCACCAAAGCAACCCCAGACCCTCACATTACCTCCACCATGCTTGACAGATGGCGTCAGACACTCTTCCAGCATCTTTTCAGTTGTTCTGCGTCTCACAAAGGTTCTTCTGTGTTATCCAAACACCTCACACTTGGATTCTCCTGTCCATAACACTTTTTTCCAATCTTCCTCTGTCCGATGTCTGTGTTCTTTTGCTCATATTAATCTTTTCCTTTTATTAGTCAGTCTCAGATATGGCTTTTTCTTTGCCACTCTGCCCTGAAGCCCAGCATCCCGCAGTCACCTCTTCACTGTAGACGTTGACACTGGCGTTTTGAGTGTACTATTTAATGAAGCTGCCAGTTGAGGACCTGTGAGGTGTCGATTTCTCAAACTACAGACCCTAATATACTTGTCTTGTTGCTCAGTTGTGCACCGGGGCCTCCCACTTCTCTTTCTACTCTGGTTAGAGCCTGTTTGTGCTCTCCTCTGAAGGGAGTAGGACACACCGTTGTAGGAAATCTTCAGTTTATTGGCAATTTCTCACATGGAATAGCCTTAATTTCTAAGAACAAGAATAGACTGTGGAGTTTCACTTGAAAATTTTTTTTCTAGCCATTTTGAGAGTTTAGTGGAACCAACAAATGTAATGCTTCAGATTCTCAACTAGCTCAAAGGAAGGTCAGGTTTATAGGTTCTCTAATCAGCCAAACTGTTTTCAGCTGTGCTCACATACCTGCACAAGGGTTTTCAAGGGTATTCTAACCATCCATTAGCCTTCTTACACAGTTAGCAAACACAAAGTACCATAAGAACACTGGAGTGATGGTTGTTGGAAATGGGCCTGTATACACCTATGAAGATATTGCATTACAAACCAGGCGTTTGCAGCTAGAATAGTCATTTACCACATTAACAATGTATAGAGTGTATTTCTGAATCATTTCATGTTAGCTTCATTACAAATCTCCTTATTTTTCAAAGAAAAGCAGTTTTTTTTCCAAGTGACCCTAAACTTTTGAATGGTAGTGTATGTATGTATGTATGTATATATATATACCGTATTTCGCGGACTATAAGACGCACCGGACCATAAGGCGCACCCCAAATTTGGGGTGAAAATTGCAGAAAAAAAGATTTTTTATAAGATGGGGGTCCGTCTTAGGGCTTGTTTCCACTTGCGAGAAACACGTCCGTGTCTCGCATGTGGAAACCAAGCTCTGGCGCCGGCACTTTGGAGCGGAGCTGTGCAGCTCCATGTGTTACTATGTGGCCGCACGCTCCGCTCCCAAGTGCCGGCGCCACAGCTTGGTTTCCACATGCGAGACACGGATGTGTTTCTCGCAAGTGGAAACAAGCCCTTATTGTCCGAATTTACAGTATCTTACCTGAGGGCTGGCGGTGGCAGAGCAGGGTCACAAGAGGCATGGTGTCGGCAGAGGTGGGGTGATGCGGTACGGCGTGCACCTGAGCAGGGTCCCTTCCTGCTTAGGTGGGCGACGCCACGGCCTGGTATCCATGGGAGGGTTGCAGCAGTGGTTACCGGCACAGGTGCTGGGATGAGGAGGAGCAGTGAGAGGTATGGCGTGAGAGGGGTCCCTTTCCCCGGGGAGGTGATGCAGCAGCCCGGTAATGCAGCAGAGCCGGGTGAATCCTGTTGTTACTGGTGGTGGCGGCCATCTTCTTGAGGCCGCCCGTGCGCAGATGGAGCGCTCTGCTGCTCGGGGCTTCAGGAAAATGGCCGCGGGATGCCGCGCGTGCGCAGATGGGGATCGCGGCGGCCATTTTCCTGAAGCCGAGTTCGCATCTCGGCTTCAGGAAAATGGCCGCCGCGATCCCCATCTGCGCACGCGCGGCCTCAGGAAGATGGCCGCCACCACCGGTAACAACAGGATTCACCCGGCTCTGCTGCATTACCGGGCTGCTGCATCACCTCACCGGGGAAAGGGACCCCGCACCTCTGCCGCCACGGTAAGCCTGCATTGCGACTATTAGACGCACCCCCCATTTTCCCCCCTTTTTTGGGGGGGAAAAAGTGCGTCTTGTAGTCCGAAAAATACGGTGTATATGTATGTATGTATGTATGTATGTATGTATGTATATATATGTATGTGTATATATATATATATACACACACACACACACACACACACACACACACACACACACACACACACACACACACACACACACACACACACACACGTATTTAAGCGGAGTGGGTGTGTATATACATGTTTGTATGAGCAGTGTGTGTATGTATATATATATATTATGTGTAGTGTGTATACGTGTATGCGCAGAAAAACTACGCTACATTTCTAATTGGAGGTATTTTCTGATATTATTATTACACCTACTACATACTGGGATGGGATTGGTCCTTTAGAGTCTTGGGATGGGATCTTGGGGATGGGAATGGTCCTTTAGAGTCTTGGCACCGACCTTTGTCTCTATGTAAATCTTCTTGTCCCGCACTCATGTTGTTACTACTGATCCCCAGCCTCATCGCAGCTGACGCGCTTCACGCGGGCAGAGAGAGAATACGTCACCCGTGTCCCGGCCGCCCCTATGGTCACCTGTGTACAGCTCCAGGAGGTGGAGCCTCGGACCATGTGTCACATGATCAGAGATCGCAGCCAATCAGACGTTAGGTAAATGACGTTGTAAAGAATTATTTGTAATTAAATAATTTATATCTAACATTTCCTTGTGGTCATTAAAGGGGAACTCCAGCAAATCCGCTGCTCTCACAACTGACTTCTATGAGGGCAACAAAAATTCCCGCACAGACTCGTTCACCAGTTAAGAGCTCCCATAGAAAGCGAGATCATGGCCACCTCCATTTCTGACAGCCACCGCCCGCGTTCCATTCTCCTTCCCGCCACTGTCATCTATCGGATGTGCTTCCGAGACAGATTCAGATCTCTGCAGTTGAAAAACATCATGGCGCTCAGGGACCGGTTTTGAAGAAGTAGATTTGCGTTATCATCTCTGATCATTTTTCTGATCTCAAAAACCGCGTAAACTTGTGTGTACTGGCATGTAAGACACAGATGTGCCCATTGATGACAGATTCAGCGCAGTCTAATGAATATCGGGCCTCTGACTGATGATTTCAGGGGCAGATAAGGATCTGGATTATCTGATTTCAGACTGTGGATCCTTTTGTTCTCTAAGTGATAAGCAGCCGCCAGAGATGTCTGGCAGCGCCCCTCTCATGGTGCACATAAGCGCAATTGGCAGAGTGAGCGCTCCGGTGTATGGGAGAGTCGGGCGAATGATTGGAGAGCTGTCTGTAGTGGATGGGGGATTTCAGTCCAGCACATTGACCCTATAATGATCTAATAAATTAAAAGGGACATTTAAGTGCACCTTGCCATCTGCTTGTTTTCCCTCTATCTATAACCCCCCCTCTTCTTTGATTGACAGCTCTGGTTCATAAAGGCAGAGGACAGATTGATGAAACACAAGCTGGTAGGAAGGTGCATTTAAATGTCTGACCACACCACTGTGCACCGAGCGCCTGTACTTGGCTTGAACAGTCATGTGTTCCCTTTAATGATTATGATATCTACTTGAATAAAGCACCAGAACCACCATCAGTACAGGAGTACAACACCATTATTATATGTAAACATCACCAGACTCATCATCAGTATATAAATAAATCAACAGAACCTCCATCAGTATGAATATATAGCAAGAACCGTCATTAGTACAAGAATACATCACCAGAACCATCATCCGTACATAAAAACAGCACAGGAACCACCATCAGTACATGAGTACATCATTATCAGTATACACTACTCACAAAAAGTTAAGGATATTTGGCTTTCCGGTGAAATTTATGCAAAACATAATAAGTTCACGTTACATGTTTTATCATGAAAGTAGGGCATGGAGATTTCCTCATCTGAAACAAACGCCAGCAACAGTGGTGGGTATACCCCCAACAAAAAAAGTCAGTGTATCAATAACTTGTTGTGTGGCCTTGAGCATCAATTACAGCTTGACAATGATGTCTCCTGCTGTTCACAAGTGGAGTTATTGTCTGCTGAGACACGGCATCACACCCTTCTTGAAAGGTGGCGCTCAGGTCCCTGAGGTTCTGGGGTCCAGTTACGAGCCTCTATACGGCGACGCAGCTGATCCTATAGGTTTTCTATGGGATTCAGGTCTGGATAAAGTGCAAGCTGCTCCATTTGAGGTTCCCCAGTCTCCAACAGTCATTCCCCAATGATGCGACCTCGATGAGCTGGAGCATTGACGTCCATGGAGACGACATTAGGCCGGTGTTGTCCGCACAAGAGGCACAATGGCTGGATTCATGATGTTATTCCAGTAGTATGGACTTGTGACTTTGTACCATTCACACAGTGTAGGGCAGTTCTGTATTGACTAGACACACCAGTCCACACTGCGGCACCACCAAAGGCTTGGCTGGTGACCACAGTGGCTGATGCATAGCCCTCTCAATGAGGTCTAGAACCTCGTTGGTGGCAATCATTTTGCAGATTTGCCTGCGGATTTTTCTGCAGTAAATCCGCAGCTCTTGGCAAAAAACGCAGGTGCGGTTTTGAAAGCTAAAGAAAGATTTGTCATGTCTTGTCCAACCTCCTCTTTTAGATTTGCCCAACACCCACTCCATTACACACATAGACGGATATAGATAGATAGAAGGAAGATATAGCTATCTCATATCTACATCTATGGATAGATGTAGATAGATATATGGATTGTTAGGCTACTTTCACACATCAGGTTTTTGCAGTCAGGCACAATCCGGCGAGTTTTGAAAAAACGGATCCACTTTTATTTTCACCGGATCCGTTTTTTTCTCAGAGTTGTATTAGCGGCCGGATTGCGCCTGATGGCCTCACGTTTCATCCGTTTTTTTGCTGAATCCGTCAAAAAAAGCTTTTTCCGGCGGACGGAGAAAACGTACAGAGGAAAGTTCTTTTCTGTCTGGCGAAAAAACGCTCAGCGATGGATCCGGCTAAAAATGTATGAAACTGAGATGTGAAATGATGAATCCGGCCTCCGAATCAGTTTTCTCATGCATTTTTGCCATTAAAATCATGCACATTTTCCGTTCTCTCTCTCTAAAAAAAAAAAAAAACGGATCAGTTGCATCAGTTTTTCACTATTTGCAACGGATCCGTTTTTTCAAAAATTTGCCGGATGCTGCCTGACAGAAACAAACCGATGTGTGAAAGTAGCCAAACTATCCATATATCTATCTACATCTATCCATCAGGCAGGATCTGGCGAATTTTTGAAAAAACGGATCCGTTGCAAATAGTGAAAAACTGATAAGGTTTTTTTAGAGAGAGAGATAATGGAAGATGTGCATGATTTCAATGGAAAAAATGCATGAAAACCAGATTCAGAGGCCGGATTCATCATTTCACATCTCAGTTTCATACGTTTTTCGCCGGATCCGTCACTGGGCGTTTTTTCGCCGGACAGAAAAAACGTTCTTCTGTACGTTTTCCGTCCGCCGGGAAACAGCTTTTCTAACGGATCCGGCAAAAAACGGATGAAACGTGTGGCCATCAGGCGCTAATACGACTGAGAAAAAAACGGATCCGGCGGAAAAAAAAAATCCATTTTTTTCAAAACTCACCGGATTGTGCCTGACGGCAAAAACCTGATGTGTGAAAGTAGCCAGATAGATATATCTATAGATACATAGATGTATCTATCCATATATCTATCGATACATATAGCCATAGTTATCCATCCATAGTTATATCTATACATATATCCATCCATAGATATATAATAGCAAGGCCTATGTTTCTTAACGTTTAATTTAAAAAAAAAAAAAAAACGGAAAAAAATGGCGTGGGCTCCGCGCAATTATCTGCGCCAGAGGGGGGAAAAGCCGACGGCCAATATTTGTAGCCTGGGAAGGGGGTAATACCCATGGCCCCTTCCCAGGCTATGAATATCATCCCGCAGCTGTCTGCGTCGCCCTTACTGGCTATTAAAATAGGGGGACCCCCCCAAAAGATTCAAATGAAGCCAGAAAGGCTACGCAGACAGCTTCGGGCTGATATTCATAGCCTAGAGAGGGGCCATGGATATTGCCCCCCCCCCCCCCCCCCCCCCCCCAACTACAAATACCAGCCCGCAGAAATCTGTAAGATGCACCAATTTTGGCACTTAACCCCTCACTTCCCACTCCCAAGTAGCGGTGGGATGTGGGGTAATAAGGGGTTAATGTCACCTTGCTAATGTAAGGTGACATTAAGCCCGGTTAATAATGGAGAGGCGTCAATAAGCCACCTATCCATTATTAATCCGATAGTAGTGAAAGAGTTGAGTAAAGAGTATTTTAAGGTTCTTAATTTAACCATACTCGATCGCCTGCAAAAAATTAAAAATAATAAACCGTATACTCCCTGTCCGACGCAGTCCAATTAATAACAAGTGTCCCACGACGATCTCCCCTATAGAAGAGTGACATCGGGTGATATCACTGCTCTATAGGACCTTCAGTGACACACTGACCGGACACAATGGCTCCTGCAGTGCATCACTGAGGTTACCTGAGTTCAGAGTCTCACTTTATGGCAATGCTGCGTGGGAAATTTCTCACACAGCAGTGCCACAAGTGAGACTAGGGACTATTTTTTACAGTGGCGGAGGAAAACAGAGCAGAAGGATACCTTCCATCATTGTATTCCTGGAGCCCCTGGAGAGCGGACGCATCAGCTGATGTGGCTGTTCTCCACGGGAGATCGTCGTGGGACACTCGTATTAATTGGATTTCTGCGGATCAGGGAGTATATTGTTTGTTTATTATTTTAATATTTTTTTACAGGTGACAATGGCTTCGGGTAATCAAGGTGATGGTGAGTATGTACTGTATGTCTATATGTATTGTATGTAATGTATGAATGTACTGTATGTATTGTATGTTGTGTACTGTTATATGTTGTATGTTACAGTACATACAACATGCAACAGTACATAACAGAACATACAACATATATGTTGTTTGTTCTGTTACATGTTTGTGGTTTTTGTTTTACAGTCAACACTACTGTCCCATCATTGGCTAATGTGTCAATCACGGTCACTGCAGCAAGCATAGCCCGACATCAGACGATGCCTACACACACACACACACACACACACACACACACACACACACACACACACACACACAGCAGCCCGCAGACCCCGCCCACACATACACGCAGTCTCCGCCCACACACTTCCCCTCTCCCGATCTGCAGCGTTTCACCTGCAGCTAAACTGCAGATCCTTTTTACATCTGCGGTTTTGCTGCGGATGTGCCCGACTCAATGCAAGTCAATGGATGCAGAAACGCTGCAGATCTGCACAAAGAATTGACATGCTGCGGTAAACGCTGCGTTTCCGTGCGTTTTTTGCCGCAGCATGTGCACAGCAGATTTGGTTTTCCATAGGTTTACATGGTACTGTAGACCGCATGGGAAACTGCTGCAGATCCGCAGTAAAAACCGCAACGCTTGTGCCTGGTGGTGGGGTCATTTAGGATCATTCTGAAATTTCACTCAAAAGCCAAATTTACCTAACTTTTGTGAGTAGTGTATGTAATCATCTCCAGAACCATCTATATAATCGTCTAAGGGGCACTTCCGTCTGTCTGTCTGTCACGGAAATCTCGCGACGGAAACAGTCTGGCCGCGAATTCGCCCCTTCCTACTCTCCGTCAGTGCCCCCTCCAGTCAGCGCTCACACAGGGTTAATGGCTGCGTTACACTGTGTTATGCCACGGTGTAACGCAGTCCGTTAACGCTATTAACCTTGTGTGACCAACTTTTTACTATTGATGCTGCCTATGCAGCATCAATAGTAAAAAGATCTAATGTTAAAAATTATTTAAAAAAAAAATAAAAAAATAATATTCTCACTGTCCGGTGCCTTTCCCGCTGCTCCTCGCGACGCTCCGATCCACGCATTGCGGTCTAGCGAGATGATGATGTAGCGGTCTCACGAGACCGCTATGTCATCTCGCGAGACCACAATGCATTCTTGAGACTGGAGCGTCGCAAGGAGCATCGGTAAATGCCTCGCCTGGATCCGGGGGCCGACGGAAGGTGAGTATATAACTTTTTTATTTTAATTCTTTTTTTTTTTTTACAGGGATATGGTCCCCACATTGCTATATACTACGTGGGCTGAGTTAAAATACTGCATGGGCTGTGTTATATACTACATCTCTGTGCTGTATACTACGTGGCTGTGCTCTATACTATGTGGCCTGTGTTATATACTACGTGGCTGTGGTATATATTACGTGGCTGGGCAATATACTACATCGCTGTGCTCTATACTACGTGGCCTGTGTTATATACTGCATGGGCTGTGTTATATCCTACGTCTCGGTGCTATATACTACGTGGGCAGTGTTATATACTATGTGGGCAGTGTTATATACTATGTGGGCTGTATGCTACTTGGCTGTGCTATATTTATCTGCTGTATCTGTGCATCATGAATCGTGGTATTTGTTAAAGAGGGACGGGCCCACTGAGATTCTTTCGTCCAGGGCCCTCAAAAACTTGAATTTGAACCACACTTCGCTAATTGGTCGCACCCGGCCGGCCGAATCCTATGTATAAATTGCATTATGCTGAAAACTTCATAAACTACATGCATATTCTAGAACACCCGATGCGACCAATCAGCGATGGGCACAGTCCTGCAGCGATATGCCCGCTCCCTACTCCCCTGCAGTCAGTGCCCCCTCCATACTCTCTCCCCCCCCCAGTCAGCGCGGCATAACGCGGTGTAACGCAGTCTATTAACGCTACTATTAACAGTGTGACCAACTTTTTACTATTGATGCTGCCTATGCAGCATCAATAGTAAAAAGATATGGTAAAAATAATTTAAAGAAAATTTTAAATGGCGCTATTCTCACCTTCCGCTGTCCACCGATGCACGCGAGCGGCGAGGCTGCCGCCAGCTTCCAATCCCAGAGGTGCATTGCGAAATTACCCAGATGACTTAGCGGTCTCGCAAGAATGCTAAGTCATCTGGGTAATTTCGCAATGCATCACTGGGAACGGAAGCCTCGCACGCATCGGGACAGCTTCGCTGGACGACGGAGGGTGAGTATAACACTTTATTTTAATTTTTTTTTACAGGGATATGGTGCCCACACTGCTGTATACTATGTGGGCTGTGTTATACACTACGTCGCTGCTATATACTATGTGGCTGTCTGTGTCATATAGTACATGGGCTGTTATATACTACGTGGCTGTGCTATATACTACATGGCTGTACTATATCCTGCACCCTGAACCCCCGACATCCTGCGACCAATCAGCGACACAGTCCAGCCGCGAATTGACACGGGATTTAAACCACGCTTTGCTGATTGGTCGACCAAATCAGCGATATTGGCTCGGTATTTAAACACCGCTTCGGTCATTGGTCGTGCCCGGCCGGCCACAACCAACCAGCGATATTGGCGGGGGATTTAAACATAGCTTCAGTGATTGGTCGCATCCGGCCAGCCGCGACCAATCAGCGACAGGCGCAGTCCAGCCATGAATTGGCGCCAGATTTGAACCATGCTTCGCTGATCGGCCAGCCGGGCGCGACCAATCAGCGATATTGGCGTGCAATTTAACCCCCACTCACAGCGCAACGTACATACATACACACATTCTAGAATACCCGATGCGTTAGAATCGGACCACCATCTAGTTATCAATATATAAATAAATCAACAGAACCTCCATCAGTACAAGTATATCACCGAACCTATCATTTGTACAAAAATACATCACCAGAACCACCATGAGTACACGAGTATATCACCAGAACCACTAACAGTATGCGAATACAGCACCAAGCTTAGTACAACTAATTGTCATGTTAGCTCAGCCACATATACAGTTGTAGCTCATGAAATTGCAACTCCCAGTATGTCCTTAAAAACAGCTAGGAGTTATTATTACTATCAGACTGAGGACCATACAGGAACCACAGTACAGATTAGATGCAGGCAGTAGCACTATTAAATATTTAAAGAGTAGCTAGGTAAAAAGGAAAATATCTGCCTCAGTGTAATATGTGGAGAAACCTCTCACATCCAAAACCACTTCCATCCGAAGACACCGCTAACCATCGTTAATAGTAGAAAGTCATTTTCCGGGCTCCTGAGCTTTGCGCATCTAACAGGTCTTTTGAGCGATTGGTGGGGGAAGGGGGGGGGTCTCACACAATTCTGAAAAGTAGTGAGTCTTAAAAGGCCTAAAACCTATGAAAAATCTACCAAAAGTTTATTAATTACTCTTTAAAAGGTGCATTTACACTGTGGGTGATAATTGGAATAATCTAAACAGGTTGTTTGTTCGTAGGGTGAAATGATTTTTAAGCTTAAAGTATCCTCATGCTCGGCAGCACATCATCCTGTGTACACATGTGCTGCCTAGAACAGTTCTGTAAGCACAGACCAATCATGTTACTAATCATTTTATGCACATAAAAATGCAGTTGACCGGTCTATAAATCTAAAACTGCTGATCGGCTTCATGTACTAGAGCTGTGCTCCTGAATAAGTAATTGCCCCTCACTGTGGTCCATGTAAAAGAAAAAAAAATTTTACAGAATGACCTCAACACTGTCTTCCCCTGTAGAATACCGACTCCACACTATCCGCCCCTATAGAATAAAGTCACCACACTGTCCACCCTTGAGAACTACATGCCGCACACGCCTTGCTCCTTAGTGAGCCCTTCCCCCCCACTCGATGATGGTCCCTTCGTCATACAGACCCCCCCCCATATTGCACCATCTCCATACAGACACCCCCCCCCCATATTGCACCATCTCCATACAGACACCTGCAGTGTGATGAGGTGGTCATTGTCTGCATTCAGGCCCCCCAACCTGGGGTGTGGAGACCCTCCGTATCCGGCTCTGTATACAGACTCCATAGTAGAGGAGATGAGATTGTGCAGTAAGAAACAAGGGGCGTCCTGGGTCTTATGGTGGGGGGGGAAAAAACTCCAATGTAACTGCATAAAAAGCAGAACAGAAGATATTTTCTTTTTATTTACAGAACTGTACAAATGTCGGACATAAGACCACGACCAGCCCGTCCCCCGCCCGTCACACACGGCCAAGATAATAAATTAAGACAGTTTACAAAAATATATATATAAAGACACATCCATCCTGTTCTTCATATTTAAAAATGGCAGCACTCGCGTATCTGCAGTCCGCACAGATCACGTTCGATAAAACAGTTTTTTGAGGGTCCTGTGTTTCCATGTCTAAGTCACATAGGAGGAGTTGGCGGTGTAGTAAGAAGTCTTCACGCCCCCTTCCTCCCGCCGCTCCTGGCATGAATCACTGTAGCATGGATATATGCATAAGGCAGCTTGGAATGGAGAAATGGGTGGAGGGGCTCAGCTCGTCACCGCCATATCCCTTGTGGCTTCTTCGCCTCCCGCTCTGCACTCCTCGCCCTCCTCCATCATTATGGACAAATCCAGATCTTCCTCGTAATTGGGGGCATCCGGGGAGCAGCCTGTGCAGGACTGAAGAGGACAACACCGGGTTAATACGACTAAAGCATGTAGGTGGGTGGAGGTCTCTGCGTGTCTGAGGGCTAGGACAAGAATCAGATGGGCGACATCTGAAAAGGCAACATTGTAGGGGGGGGGGGGATACAACCGCCGCTCTAGATAACTAGAGACAGAGCCTCCCGCTCACATCCAGGTGTAAACTCACTGTGATGTTGATGACGTGGGGTAACCTGCCCTTACGGACCCAGGTGTGGACCTCCCCCAGCTCCCTCTTCTGCTCCTCGTTGAACCTCGGCTGGTTCCTCTGCAGCTGTCGAAGCTTCTCACGATCTTCCTGCAGGACGCTCTCCAGGTCTCTGTGAAGAAGGATTTATCTTACGTAAGAAGGCGCCGTCCCAAGACCACACCTTGGCAACGAGCAGTCGTACTTCTAAAGGGTCTAACCTCGATGGAAGCTGGTAGGACATCATGACCTCGTGATCCGCGTTGGCCATTAGAAGCCACAGAGGGTCCTGCATGACGTATCTGATCACTTTCTGCTCCACCTCTTCCCTCTCAGCCTTTTTGACTCTGAGGTCGGTCTCCGAAGAGTCGATGCTACCAAAATATTTGCTGGTGTTGGTGCTCTCGCTGCTTCCTAGGGGAAATTAGAAAGGATTCGATTAGGCATAAAGTTCTGAAAAGTCAAATATGTAAATTAGTAAAATAATTTTCTACGTCTCGGGATCACGTCTTGGCACACAAGTCCATACATTGGAGAGCTTTTGGCTTCGCACCACATGCCATTGTGGCCAAGCAATTTCTCCTGACGATACTCACGGGTGCCACAAGCCGATGTGCTGCCTCCGTTAGAGCCCATTGATCCTGAGGCAGCGGATCCGGTGCCAGACCAAGATTCCTCATGGAGAAGCAAATCCAGATCGCTGGAGCTGGAGAGAGCGTCGTTGTGCGATGAGGACTCTTGCAGATCGCCCTGAGAGGTTGAGGAGTGAAGGTCATGGACAAGACGAAGTCCAGACAACCAAAAGGGGTCATCAGACAGGTGGAAACGTAAGTGATATGTGAAAGCCTCACCATGCAGTTCTCGGGCTGTCTGACGTCTTCTCCATTCCCAGCTTTGGTTCCGCCGGCGGTGGTACTCCCAGGGATCGCTCCTCCTTTATTATCTTCTTCAGTCTCCCATTCCCCTCCAGGAGCAGCGGCGACTCCTGCTCCTCCACTGCTCGGCTGCGGGAGCTCCTCCATCTGCAGCAGGTCTAACTGCAGCGGGGAGCTGCACCGTGATGGGAATAATCGCTGGGGAGGGGACGAGGAGCGCGATGGAGGTGGGCAAGTCGCCATGGGTTGTGCAGGAGGAGGAGCCGGAGTCTGAGGTGGAACTTCAGAAGCTGCGGTCGGCGTGTCGGGTGTGGGATTAAAGGGAGGAAACCCAGAGACTCCGGGATAAAAAGGAGGTGGCACTGGCGGAGGCTGGAAAAGATAATTGGGCAGCACAAGGGCTACGATCGGGGTGACAAGAGGGTATCCAGGGAGTGAAGGTGTAGGTTCAGGAGCAGGGGCCCGGGGAGGAAACATGGGAAGGGGATAACTAGGAATGCCTGGGGGCGGAGGAGGAAGGAGCTGCAGCTCCGGATGAGGGGCTGTAGGAATGGTGCTTGGCGATGCCGGTTTGCCTTGCTTTGGTCGCTTGGCTTTTGATTTCCTGCTTTTGCTCCGACGTCCCCCTGTATTCCCACCTTCCTGTGATGGGGTAGAAGGGTTGTGAGCGGCATGCTGCTGGTGGGAGAGTGAAGCCTTAATGCCTGTAGAATTAGGAAAAAAAATTTGAAAAAAAAAGTACGAAAAATGTGCCAAAATAGAAATATCAAACCAAATAAAGAACTGACCTCTCTGAACGCGTTGGTTCTGCTCGTCCCAAACACCAACAGGGATCGGCTCAAAAACCCTGATCTGGCTGAGATTGTGGACTCGGGTGAGGAAGGCCTGCTCTTCACGCTGCGTGTGGGCCGACAGAACCTCTTTGGTCAGGCCCAGTGGGCGTATCGGAGGTGCCACAGGGCATGAGGGCTCTTCCAAAGGAACCATTTCGCCTGCGGATGTTTGTCAGCAATAGAGGAGATGAGGGAAAGAGATGATGAAACTTGTTAGTACGTATCCAATATGGATGACACCACCGCACAATTATTGGCACAGACTCCTGCGGGAATTCCACTGCCCCCCAATCCACGGTATTACGTTAGAGATTTACCCGAGTCTGGTGGCTTTTTGTCTCCTACATGGACGATTGTGCTGCTAAAGCTTCCTTGGCTGGTGATGGAAACCACGCTCTCCGCCTTGCTGGGCGGTAATGGAGGCAGCGGAGCGAGAGAAGCAGACCCGACTGCGGAGGGCGTAGGAGGAGGGCGCAGTTCTGGCCGTTGCCGTGGACCGTTTGAAGGGTCTGCAGAAACATACAACAGGGCGTATGAAACCTCATTTCTCTTCTCCTGCGTCTTCCCGGTTCCAACTGTCCGGATTCTCACCCTCTTTGTCCCTCTCGCCGGTTTTTTGCTTCTCCTCCTCCGAGGTTGAGGACGTGTAGGACGAAGAGCCACATTTCCTTTTCACAGTGCTGGGAAGGTTACAGCTTTCCAGGTACCTAGAGGAGAGAAAGGAAGAGTGAGAGGAAAGGGACGACGTCGGTGCGCAAGGGGATAACGGCGGAGCGGAAAGGGATGGCGTAGGTGCGCAAAGGGACGACGGCAGTGCGCAAACGGAGCATTGCTGGGGTCTGCCCTCACCGGATGATGCTGTCTAGGCAGTTGATCTGCTGATACGAGTAGTTTGAGGTCTCCTTCCGCGTCAGCTCCTCGGGGACACACTGAGGGCGGCTGGGCGCAGTATCGGGCGGTGCATTGTCTGCACCAGCGAGAACGGTGCGAGGAGGGGCGAGAGCTAAGAGAAAAGGAGCAGTGTAAAAAATAGATAAATGTCTCAAACGGACAACGATTCTCTGAAACCGCACATACCCTGAAAATGTCCTCTGTGGTGCGGGCGGATCACCCGGGACCCCAGAAACATCTGCTGACCCTGACTCTTCACCTTATGCACGTTCTGACAGAACTCCTGAAATGTCATCTGCAACGTAAATACACAAACCTATAACTTTACCGCCCTACAGTGGGCGGGGCAGACAGCTGTATCACCCAGCAATGGAAGGAGACTGCTAGCGCTCGGTTTTATCAATGGCCACAGGTATGTTGTGATTTCGGAGTCTCCCACTCACAGGTTTGGGGTCTGTGCCCTCTTCGATGACCATGGCGTTGCTGTCAGTGGATGAAGCGTTGCAGTGAAATGGTTCCTGGGAGGTGTTGCTGCCGCCGCTGCCGTTACCGCCAGGATTAGCGTTGTGCACGGGCTGCAAGAGATAAGGGGGAAAACGATTGAAGTCAATCATCCAAATGTCAGAAAACCAAGCGCTCACAACTTCATGACCGGACTCGTCAGACTGTGGCCCCCACGATGAGATGACCACTGAATGTAAGGTGCGAGCCCCCCATAACGCCGTACCTGCATCAGGATCCGGTGGATCTGCTCGGACAGCTCCTGAATATCAGGATCTAGGGACTTCATCTCTGCCCCTTTGGGTGCTGTAAAGACGTCTTCATTGAGAGGGCTCCTGCAGAAGAACGGTCGGGTGAGACGGTGCAGAAAAGGGGAAAGAGGATATGGGCCCCCCGACCTCGTGGGGAGGGGAGATTACTCACGTACGGGTGAGACTATGCGGAAAAGAGGATATGAGCCCCCCGACCTCGTGGGGAGGGGAGATTACTCACGTCCGGGTGAGAGTACGCGGAAAAGAGGATATGAGCCCCACGATCTCGTGGGGAGGAGAGATTACTCACGTACGGGTGAGACTATGCGGAAAAGAGGATATGAGCCCCCCGACCTCGTGGGGAGGGGAGATTACTCACGACCGGGTGAGAGTACGAGGAAAAGAGGATATGAGCCCCACGACCTCGTGGGGAGGGGAGATTACTCACGTACGGGTGAGACTATGCGGAAAAGAGGATATGAGCCCCCCGACCTCGTGGGGAGGGGAGATTACTCACGTCCGGGTGAGAGTACGCGGAAAAGAGGATATGAGCCCCACGATCTCGTGGGGAGGGGAGATTACTCACGTCCGGGTGAGAGTACACGGAAAAGAGGATATGAGCCCCCCGACCTCGTGGGGAGGGGAGATTACTCACGTCCGGGTGAGAGTACACGGAAAAAAGGATATGAGCCCCCAGACCTCGTGGGGAGGGGAGATTACTCACGTCCGGGTGAGACTACGCAGAAAAGAGGATATGGGCCCCCCGACCTCGTGGGGATTACTCACGTCCGAACTTTATGTCTTCCAAGTATGAAAGAAACTTTTCTGCTCCACGGATTCACAAAGCAGCTCCAGCTGGTATCGATGGTGACATACTCCCCGGAGCGGGCGCACAGACGAATGGGCGAGTGGTCGAAAGGCTGCCCCGCCTGCTGCAGAACTGGAGAGTGAGAAGACAACAGGTCGGTCATTATGACGCCCAGTGCCCTACTGGGCGACTACCCTAAGGGAACCCGCTGGACGAGCGGCAGGCGTCTGGCAGAGTTACCTTTCTTGTGAATGGCCAACACGAGCGGCCGGTCCTCGGGATGGATGAAGAAGAGGATGGGCATCCCGATGAGGTCCTGCGGGAGGTATCCGAGCAGAGGGACCGCCCTACCACAGATAATAAGGAGAGGGTGAGGCCGGTGGTCGCTGGGATGGGGCGGACTGAGGAGGACGGAGGCGTAATACACTCACCTCTCATCCACCTCCTGGAACACGCAGCTCGGCGTATGTCTGGTGGTGAAGATCCTCTTATCTGCAGGGATGCGGGGGGCTGCGGACGACAGGCGCCGGTCAGGCAGAAACCACACTGGGCGTCCTCCCTCCCAAATCTCTTATATTAATCCCCCAGCTATACTCCAGTCACATCCAAATCTGCAGAGACATTTCTGGCACCATGAACTGCAGCCAGAGACTGACAAATGGTGGATGCGGTTACCGGCCTCAGTAGCTGACCCTGCGCCATACGTGGGGAACACGGCCGAGGGTATGCTTATACACCTTACGTCGGGAAGGGGTTAAATGCAGCTATGGTTGTGACTGGAGAGGAAATAATCACTTGGCATCAGTATAACATATTTGGCGTCTCACCCTCGTATCCAGAGTGGATTTTCTCGGCGATCAGCAGACAGCACGGCTGACCCTCGGCGTGCTCCGAGTCTCGTACCTTCATCAGGTACGGGGTGAGGCGGAACGGGTGATAGCGGAGATTCATATCCCGCTCTCGGCCCCCACTGAAAACACACACCTGCAATAAGACCAGAGCCGGGGAGACCACAGCAGCAAAGGGGGCACGATAACGTGGAGGGCGACAGTGGAGGGGCAGAGATGGGACACAACGGGGTGAAATGGAGACACAGAGGAGGGAGAATAGGGGGCTGTCGTGTGTGTGCCGCCGCCGCTCCAGCCCGGTCTGCAGGACACTGGTGTGACTGGCGGTGCCAGAGCCGGTGCCCTCCGCGTACATGTGTCAGCGACACGGATACACCCACCGGGGCGGAGAGAGGAGCTCACACACAGCGATCTGCAGAGGGGGCGAGCGAGGGGAGAATGATGCACGTCGTGTCTCTGTTAATTACAGGGTCCTTTGTGTCGTGGCAGAAGGAGACCGATTAAGTGAGAAAGAGGTTCTTCCAGAGCGTGGGGGGATGAGTGTATGTATATGGCCGTGTGAATGGCGTCCTCCCCACCTCTGTACAGTCACCCTTCTTCATACACACCGGTGTGAGAATACGTACACCGCGCTCACATCACCGGGGAAGGCCGGACCTCCCTCCGTCCACAGATCACTAACGAGACCACTAGGGTCTATACTAATAGATCCCTCCATCCACAGATTACTGACGTGACCACCAGGGTCTATACTAATAGATCCCTCCGTCCACAGATCACTAACGAGACCACCAGGGTGTATACTAATAGATCCCTCCATCCACAAATCACTAATGAGACCACCGGGGTCTATGCTAATAGATCCATCCTTCCACAGATCACTACCGAGACCACCAGGGTGTATACTAATAGATCCCTCCATCCACAAATCACTAATATGAGACCACCAGGGTCTATGCTAATAGATCCATCCTTCCACAGATCACTAACGAGACCACCAGGGTGTATACTAATAGATCCCTCCATCCACAGATTACTGACGTGACCACCAGGGTCTATACTAATAGATCCCTCCGTCCACAGATCACTAACGAGACCACCAGGGTGTATACTAATAGATCCCTCCATCCACAAATCACTAATGAGACCACCGGGGTCTATGCTAATAGATCCATCCTTCCACAGATCACTACCGAGACCACCAGGGTGTATACTAATAGATCCCTCCATCCACAAATCACTAATATGAGACCACCAGGGTCTATGCTAATAGATCCATCCTTCCACAGATCACTAACGAGACCACCAGGGTGTATACTAATAGATCCCTCCATCCACAAATCACTAATATGAGACCACCAGGGTCTATGCTAATAGATCCATCCTTCCACAGATCACTACCGAGACCACCAGGGTGTATACTAATAGATCCCTCCATCCACAAATCACTAATATGAGACCACCAGGGTCTATGCTAATAGATCCATCCTTCCACAGATCACTAACGAGACCACCAGGGTGTATACTAATAGATCCCTCCATCCACAAATCACTAATATGAGACCACCAGGGTCTATGCTAATAGATCCATCCTTCCACAGATCACTACCGAGACCACCAGGGTGTATACTAATAGATCCCTCCATCCACAAATCACTAATATGAGACCACCAGGGTCTATGCTAATAGATCCATCCTTCCACAGATCACTAACGAGACCACCAGGGTGTATACTAATAGATCCCTCCATCCACAAATCACTAATATGAGACCACCAGGGTCTATGCTAATAGATCCATCCTTCCACAGATCACTACCGAGACCACCAGGGTGTATACTAATAGATCCCTCCATCCACAAATCACTAATATGAGACCACCAGGGTCTATGCTAATAGATCCATCCTTCCACAGATCACTAACGAGACCACCAGGGTGTATACTAATAGATCCCTCCATCCACAAATCACTAATATGAGACCACCAGGGTCTATGCTAATAGATCCATCCTTCCACAGATCACTAACGAGACCACCAGGGTGTATACTAATAGATCCCTCCGTCCAGCACTGTATTACTACTCTACTAGACCACCAGGGCTGGCAGTGTAATTAGTAGCCAGGAGTGGGGCTGGCACACACTGCGTATACTGGTCAGTCCTGCTCCGCCTCTGTATACACTGGGCTTGTGTCGTCAGTATCTAGGGGGCGCAGTATAACGGGGGCAGCACTTCTCTCTGTGTAAAGTAATTATAAATGAGTGAATTCACTTTCCATCACTCCCAGATTGTACAATACCCACCTGATCCGGCAGAACACAGACTTCTCCTGCGTGTAGTCCATGGACGCCGTCTCTGTAGTAAAGAGAAAAAAAGGATGAGAGTAAACCGATCGCTGTCATCATTATCTCACACCATTCCAGGGACTGAATCTAGATAACAACCACTAGGCCACCTGGGAATGTATCATCCCGTTACACCAAGAAAAGTATTATTAACCCACTAGACCAGACGTTAATCATAAACCACTAGACCACCAGGAATAATACTCACTAGGTAACTAGAGTACCAGGGAGATTATTATAAGTCACCAAAAATAATCCAAACTAAGCAACTAAAGCACCAGGGAAATTATTACAAACCACCAGGGATAGAACTCGCAGGACAACTAGAAAACCAGGTAAATATATTAGAACTCGGAAAATAAATTAGATCGTCTACAACAGGGGATCGAAAATAGAAGCAAGTGTGTGTCTGGACATAAAAATTAAAAATAGAGGTATTTGGGCACCGCATAGCAGTATTCTATTTATAATGTGAAAAGTACATTTGAGGTGTGGCACTAATTTACTCGGGGGTGTGGCGCCAATGTACTCAGGGGTGTGGCGCCAATGTACTCGGGGGTGTGGCGCCAATGTACTCGAGAGGGAGGGCACTAATGTACTCGGGGGTGTGGCTTAGACAGGGAATGTGGAGAACAGACAAGCTTTACCTCCAGAGGTGCAGCTGCTCCAGGATGGAAGGTGATAAGGTGCTGTGGATCCATAAAACACGCTGACGTCCTGCGGAGCCAGAAACTCTGCAAAGATGGCACCTTTGAACACGTCCCGTTTGCAGTGCAGGATCAGGGAGGCCTGGTCTGAGATGTACACGATGCGACCAGAGATGAAGGAGACCGCCACCGAGAAGGTGTCCTGTGATACGGGCATAGAAGAGTCAGCACAAATGTTTCCTACTGCTCTCACTTCACTGCACTGTTCTCTCCACTCCTCTACCCATGTCAGCCTCTGAAGGGCGCTACAAGACACGCATGAAGGGTTGGTTTTCTACTCCAACAAGGATCTTCTTCACACTTACTGGGTTTTTTAGCGTGTACTCTGACGTGACGCTCTCCACCTCCTCGATGGTGAAGCTGGACATGTCCAGGCTGCAGGGCTGAGATTCATCAATGGTCCATTGCTGGTAATATTCCTGATTTGCTGAGAGGAGAAGTAAGAAATGGCATAGATATTCCCAAATATTTTTAGGAAACTCGATAATTAATACATAAACTGTACGACTTTCTGATTAAAGAAAAATAAATAAATAATACACTGTAGAGCTCAATGTCAACAAGCTGCTCAGAAAGCCCAACAGTTGCCACAGCTCAAACAAGGTTGCACTCCACGACTACTGACCTCGGACTTGTTTAACGCAAGAAAGTGCGTACTGGAGCGTAGCGAGGGTCCCCGATTTTCCTTTTCCCCCCTTTTCAGATGGGAGACGAATCTTCAGCTCTTTCAGGGCCTTCATCAGCTCTTTCTGATTTTTCTCGCGGGCGGACTGCTCACTACTGTGGGTAGAACAGTGGAAAAGTGACGTGAGAGGAGATAGAAGAGACCGGAGGTCTTGTGATGACTCGAGGGGAGATACTGTGCAGGACCATCACCGGCTTTACACTCAGCCGGCAGCCTACTGGTACTGAGCGAATATGTCCTCATCTACAAAGTCTGAAGCTTCCGGAGAGCATTTCAAGATATTGGCTAAGCTGAATTGTGACTACAGCTCTGAATATTCGGTTTGGAGACTTACCTGCAGCCGCTGGTGGAGGGGTTGTCTTGCTCGGAGCTGGCACTCAGGAGGCTGTAGGCGATGGAGCTGCTCGGAGGCGACAGGCTTTGAGAGTTTGTACTATAGAAGGAGAGGACAATACGTTTCTATACAGTGAAGAAACCTATGGGACAACACTTGACCAAAACCCAAGGACCCCCATGCCGACCATCCAGCCCACCTTATACTGCTCTCTGTGGTCTCCAGCATGGCGGAGTCCTTGCCGTTGCCGCTTGTGCTGCTGTGGGAGCTGCGGCTTTGCCGTGACTCGTTCCCGTTGGATTCGTTCCCGCTGGAGCCGTGGCTATTTGTGTCGGTCTCATCTTGTTGGGTTCCTTCCATCTCCCGATTCCCCCGTGTTCTCCTCGCCCTCTCCCCGAGAGGAGGAGGAGGTTCACATGGCCCATTCATCCCCTGCGTGTTGGCCGGTCACAAGCGCTAACCAAGTGAAGAAAGGAGGCGTTCTGCTGAGGAGGAGAAGAAGGAGGATGCAGGTGAGGACCTGGGCAGACACCGCCTAGGACACTGTGCACATTACTACCGGGTGCACACTGCGGTATTACATCTCATAATCCCAACCTGGTTATGTCACAAGGCAGGCATCTGCCCGCGACACCGACGGCTACACAACACTGCCTGCATAACCCTTATATAACGCACAGCCTGCAATACAGCGAGAGAGGACATCTAATCTGCAGGGACAGGTAACACGCACATCCCACACCAGCGATGTAGACCCCAAATATACCGCAGCGGTACAGACCAACCAGCCACAACAATAAAACCACCGACAGGCGACACAAGAGCATCAATTGTCTTCTGCAGATGGAGTCCGTCAGGGGGTGGGACACAGGAGAAGAAGGAACAGAGGGCGAGGACAAGACCACACCATATCCAAAACAGCAGGACGAGTGGGTATTACCGCTATGATCTTACATCTACACAAAGTGCAGTATTATAGTAGTTATATTCTTGTACATAGGAGCAGTATTATAGTAGTTATATTCTTGTATATAGGGGGCAGTATTATAGTAGTTATATTCTTGTACATAGGAGCAGTATTATAGTAGTTATATTCTTGTATATAGGGGGCAGTATTATAGTAGTTATATTCTTGTACATAGGGGGCAGTATTATAGTAGTTATATTTCTGTACATAGGGGCAGTATTATATTAGTTATATTCTTGTACATAGGGGGCAGTATTATATTAGTTATATTCTTGTACATAAGAGCAGTATTATAGTAGTTATATTCTTGTATATAGGGGGCAGTATTATAGTAGTTATATTCCTGTACATAGGAGCAGTATTATAGTAGTTATATTCTTGTACATAGGAGCAGTATTATAGTAGTTATATTCTTGTACATAGGAGCAGTATTACAGTAGTTATATTCTTATACATAGGGGCAGTATTATAGTAGTTATATTATTGTATATAGGAGGCAGTATTATAGTAGTTATATTCTTGTACATAGGAGCAGTATTATAGTAGTTATATTCTTGTATATAGGGGGCAGTATTATAGTAGTTATATTCTTGTACATAGGGGGCAGTATTATAGTAGTTATATTTCTGTACATAGGGGCAGTATTATATTAGTTATATTCCTGTACATAGGAGCAGTATTATAGTAGTTATATTCTTGTACATAGGAGCAGTATTATAGTAGTTATATTCTTGTACATAGGAGCAGTATTACAGTAGTTATATTCTTATACATAGGGGCAGTATTATAGTAGTTATATTATTGTATATAGGAGGCAGTATTATAGTAGTTATATTCTTGTACATAGGAGCAGTATTATAGTAGTTATATTCTTGTACATAGGGGGCAGTATTATAGTAGTTATATTCTTGTACATAAGAGCAGTATTATATTAGTTATATTCTTGTACATAAGAGCAGTATTATAGTAGTTATATTCTTGTATATAGGGGCAGTATTATATTAGTTATATTCTTGTACATAAGAGCAGTATTATAGTAGTTATATTCTTGTATATAGGGGCAGTATTATATTAGTTATATTCTTGTACATAAGAGCAGTATTATAGTAGTTATATTCTTGTACATAGGAGCAGTATTATAGTAGTTATATTCTTGTATATAGGGGGCAGTATTATAGTAGTTATATTCTTGTACATAGGAGCAGTATTACAGTAGTTATATTCTTGTACATAAGAGCAGTATTATAGTAGTTATATACTTGTATATAGGGGCAGTATTATATTAGTTATATTCTTGTACATAAGAGCAGTATTATAGTAGTTATATTCTTGTATATAGGGGGCAGTATTACAGTAGTTATATTCTTGTACATAAGAGCAGTATTATAGTAGTTATATTCTTGTATATAGGGGCAGTATTATATTAGTTATATTCTTGTACATAAGAGCAGTATTATAGTAGTTATATTCTTGTATATAGAAGCAGTATTATAGTAGTTATATTCTTGTATATAGGAGCAGTATTATAGTAGTTATATTCTTGTACATAGGAGCAGTATTATAGTAGTTATATTCTTGTACATAGGGGCAGTATTATAGTAGTTATATTCTTGTACATAGGAGCAGTATTATAGTACTTATATTCTTGTATATAGGGTCAGTATTATAGTAGTTATATTCTTGTACATAGGGAGCAGTATTATAGTAGTTATATTCTTGTACATAGGGGCAGTATTATAGTACTTATATTCTTGTACATGGGGCAGTATTATAGTAGTTATATTCTTGTACATAGGAGCAGTATTATAGTAGTTATATTCTTGTACATAGGGGCAGTATTATAGTATAGTCTTGTACATAGAGGCAGTATTATAATTACTTTATTAATGTACAGAGAACACAGACCACTCCCTCCAAAGCTGATCCTGTCCTGGACACTTCTGTTCCTATCAGTAGTGGATAAACCAGTATAATAAGTGCAGTACAGATGACGGTATACACCAACAATTCCCTGATGTGCCAGATTTAGGAGCTTTCCTTAACAGAGGTTATAGTCTGAGTCCTGTCAGTGTCACCTCACCCCATCGGTCAGCCTTTAGGATCCACTAGCTTACTCTCACCGTCCTGATACATATGAGCAGCCATTGGTGATGTGAATAGCCCCACACATTCCTCGGCAGCCTGTCAGGTGCCCCGGACTCTTCCGGTGTCAGTGCGGTGACGGTCAGTGCTGTGTGTGTGTGTGTGTGATGAGCCAGGGGTGGGGGGGTAGCAGCCATCATTGTTATCTAGTGTTGCAGACTGGAGCCTTTGTATTTCAAGCTGATGGGAAACCATAACCCACAGCATGCACTGACATCTGCCATACATGTAAGCTCCAGCCCCGGACAGAGGCCCCCCAGGTATGAACCGATGCAGCCAGCGACCCCCCCCCATGTGTCAGCGGTGCAGCCAGTGACCCCCCCCCATGTGTCAGCGGTGCAGCCAGTGACCCCCCCCCCCATGTGTCAGCGGTGCAGCCAGTGACCCCCCCATGTGTCAGCGGTGCAGCCAGTGACCCCCCCCATGTGTCAGCGGTGCAGCCAGTGACCCATGTGTCAGCTGTGCAGCCAGTGACCCCCCCCCCATGTGTCAGCGGTGCAGCCAGTGACCCCCCCCCCATGTGTCAGCGGTGCAGCCAGTGACCCCCCCCCATGTGTCAGCGGTGCAGCCAGTGACCCCCCCCCCCCCCAATGTGTCAGCGGTGCAGCCAGTGAACCCCCCTCCCCTGCACAGAGAGTGAAATAAGTATTGAACACCTCACCAACTTTCTAAGTAAATCTATTTCTAAAGGTGCTATTGACACAAAATTCACATCCAATGTCGGTAACAGCTCGTCCAATCCACACAAGGAAAGAGATCACCATAGGTGTCCAGACGTTATGTGTAATAATGAGAAATGACAACGGGAAAAGGCATTGAACAGGTTACTGAAATATAGTACTTCAGTATTTAACGTGGCCTTTGTGACGAAACTTCAATAAGCCTTCTGTATGGAGAAACTAGTTGCAGGCATTGCTCAGGAGTGATTATGATCCATTATTCCAACACAAACACTCTTCACATCCTGAGGGCCCCGTGGGCTCCTTCTATGATCTCTGAGCTTTAGTTCCCTGAATACATTTTCTCTTGAATTCAGGTCATGATCGGCTCGGCCATTCTAGGCTGTGTGTTTGAGATCATTGTCTTGCCGAAATGTCCACCGTCGTTTCATCTTCATCATCCTGATAGATGGCAGAAGATTGTTATCAAGAATGTCTCTGTAGATTTGTCCATTCATCATTACTTCAATTACATGAAGTTTGACAGTGTCGGATGCTGAAAAACAGCCCCACACCATGATGTTCCCACCTCCAAGCTTCACTGTAGGTATGGTGTTTTTTTGGGGTAATCTGTAGCGCCTTTTGGTCTCAAAATATGGTGTATTGGTGTATTATGGAATCTAACAAGTTCAATTTTGGTCTGATCTGACCAGATTATATCCTCCCAGTATTTCACAGATTTGTCTAAATGTTGTTGAGCAAACTGTCAACGTGCATGAACATACTTTTTGTTCAGCAATGGAGTCTTGAGAGGTGAGCGTGCATACAGGCCATGGAGGTGGTGTGCATTACTTACAGTTTGCTTTGAAACAGTTGTATCTGCTGATTCCAGGTCTCTATGTACCTCTCCACAAGTAATCCTTCACTCTTGGACAACTCTTCTGATAATTCTTTTCACTTCTCTGTCTGAAATCTTGCATGATCCATCTGGTCATGGCCGGTTTATGGTGAAATGAGGTTCTTTCTACTTCCAGATTATGGCCCCAACAGTGATCACTGGAACCTTCAGTAGTTTAGAAATTCTTCTGTACCCAATGCCATCAGAATGTTTCGCAACAATAAGGTCATGAAGGTGTTGAGACAGCTCACAGAGGTTTCTTGTGTGGCACCTTGGTAATGAGGCAGCTCTCTATAGGCCATCAGGTGAAGCAGCTGATGTTATCTGTCACTACGGTAAGTGGCAGGACTGCTCACTGCGGAGGTCGCATTATTACATAACTTATCGTGATGACATCTACGGTGATTTATTTCCCTGCGTGGATTGGACGGGTCGTTACCGACAGCTGGGGAGAATTTCATGTCAGCAGGACCTTTAATTAGATTTAGTTAGTAAAATGGTGAGGTGTGCAATACTTTTTTTCACCCGTTGAATGTGAGCGATGCAGCCGGTGACCCCCGTGTATGTCAGCGGTGCAGCCGGTGACCCCCGTATATGTCAGCGGTGCAGCCGGCGACCCCCGTGTACGTGAGCGGTGTAGCCGGTGACCCCCGTGTATGTGAGCGGTGCAGCCGGTGACCCCCCTGTGTGTGAGCGGTGCAGCCGGTGACCTCCTGTATGTGAGCGGTGTAGCCGGTGACCCCCGTGTATGTGAGCGGTGCAGCCGGTGACCCCCCTGTGTGTGAGCGGTGCAGCCGGTGACCTCCTGTATGTGAGCGGTGTAGCCGGTGACCCTCCTGTATGTGAGCGGTGCAGACGGTGACCCCCCGTGTATGTGAGCGGTGCAGCCGGTGACCCCCCTGTATGTGAGTGGTGCAGCCGGTGACCTCCTGTATGTGAGCGGTGCAGCCGGTGACCCCCGTGTATGTGAGCGGTGCAGCCGGTGACCCCCCTGTGTGTGAGCGGTGCAGCCGGTGACCCTCCTGTATGTGAGCGGTGCAGCCGGTGACCCCCGTGTATGTGAGCGGTGCAGCCGGTGACCTCCTGTATGTGAGCGGTGTAGCCGGTGACCCTCCTGTATGTGAGCGGTGCAGACGGTGACCCCCCGTGTATGTGAGCGGTGCAGCCGGTGACCCCCCTGTATGTGAGTGGTGCAGCCGGTGACCTCCTGTATGTGAGCGGTGCAGCCGGTGACCCCCGTGTATGTGAGCGGTGCAGCCGGTGACCCCCCTGTGTGTGAGCGGTGTAGCCGGTGACCCTCCTGTATGTGAGCGGTGCAGCCGGTGACCCCCGTGTATGTGAGCGGTGCAGCCGGTGACCCCCCTGTGTGTGAGCGGTGCAGCCGGTGACCTCCTGTATGTGAGCGGTGCAGCCGGTGACCCCCCCTGTATGTGAGTGGTGCAGCCGGTGACCCCCCTGTATGTGAGCGGTGCAGCCGGTGACCCCCCTGTATGTGAGCGGTGCAGCCGGTGACCCCCCTGTGTGTGAGCGGTGCAGCCGGTGACCCCCCCTGTATGTGAGTGGTGCAGCCGGTGACCCTCCTGTATGTGAGCGGTGCAGCCGGTGACCCCCCTGTGTGTGAGCGGTGCAGTCGGTGACCTCCTGTATGTGAGCGGTGCAGCCGGTGACCCCCCTGTATGTGAGCGGTGCAGCCGGTGACCCCCCTGTGTGTGAGCGGTGCAGCCGGTGACCCCCCCTGTATGTGAGTGGTGCAGCCGGTGACCCTCCTGTATGTGAGCGGTGCAGCCGGTGACCCCCCTGTGTGTGAGCGGTGCAGTCGGTGACCTCCTGTATGTGAGCGGTGCAGCCGGTGACCCCCCCTGTATGTGAGCGGTGCAGCCGGTGACCCCCCTGTATGTGAGCGGTGCAGCCGGTGACCCCCCTGTATGTGAGCGGTGCAGACGGTGACCCCCCTGTATGTGAGTGGTGCAGACGGTGACCTCCTGTATGTGAGCGGTGCAGCCGGTGATGGTGAGAGCGCCCTCTGCCCCGGTGTCACACACCTGTCCTCATACCTGTGCGCCGCAGAGGACGGCACCGTGTAACATCCGGGGCTCAGTGTGGGGCTGCTCTGCACACACTGTAACGCACCCTCCGCTGTGCTCACTGACAGCTGTACTGATAGCAGGCAGCGCCCCCACAGACCGGAGCCAGCCCCGCAGGAGCCCCCCAGAGTCTCTCACCGGCTGCTCCGCGCCTCCTCGTTCTCTGCCCGTCGCCGTCTTCTTCTTCGCTAACCTCCAGTCCCTGCCCTCCTATAGGCTGCTGCTGCCGTGACGTCCCGGCCCCGCCCAGTGAAGTAATCGCCCCCACACGTGGATCGCAGCGTTGCTGGCCCCCCTCCTCCGAGTGCTCCGATTGGAGGAGACAAAGCGGCCAATGGCAGAGCGGCTCCTGCATAACATGCAAATGTGGAGCGTGCGGCTGTCAGCGGTTAACCCCTCAGCTGCTGCAGCGCGCCTGTCATTAACCCTGTGCAGTGCCGGCAGCACAGACCCCTCACTGTGCCGGGCCCGGAGAAGACAGACTGTACTGTAGCCTCTGCAGGTCTGGGTACAGTAGGGAAAAATGAAAAATAGAGGATCTATCAAGTCATTTTTCATGATTTATTTTAATAACATTGTTGTTTTTGTTTTTTTTTGTTTGGTTTTTAATTAAAACCAATCTTTAACGTTTTTCATCAAATTCTACATTTATCACGTTCATACTTGGATTTCACTTTTTTTTTTACAATAGAGATTTCCTTTTATACCTTTTGTCTAGAAAATATATATCTATATATATCTATATCATCAGGCTGGACTGGCCCAGAGGGTGAGAGGGGGGTCCCCGGGGGCCCCCAGCCCCACTGTACGGGCAGCACTCGGCAGAATGCACTTGGTTCTCTCTGTACAGAAAACAGCAGCATCTCATCATTCATTAACCAAACGGCCCAGATTATTATTATATAGAGATATAGGTAAATGTGTGAACGGGGGTCGTGTAATATGTGTCTGCAGGTGAGAAGTGGCCCCCACAGTCAGTGTTACTGGTGGCCCTAGGCACCCCCATCCGACACTGTATTACATGGAATAACCCTCCTGCCACGGACAATGTGGGGTCTCCCGACAGTGTGGGGGTCTCCCGGCCGGCGCCAACGCTTCTGCCAGCGTCTGAGCACAAGGACTTTGGCGCAGAGAGAAGCCAGGACTGGGCAGCGGCCAGCAACGGAGGCGGTGCCAAGAACATCGTGTTCTCGCCTATGAAAACACAGACTGAGGAGAGAGACCGCCGGGAGGAGATCCGGGGGGGAAGAGACCGCCGGGAGGAGACCGCCGGGAGGAGATCCGGGGGGGAAGAGACCGCCGGGAGGAGACCGCGGGGAGGAGATCCAGGGGGGAAGAGACCGCCGGGAGGAGGGGGGGGGGAAGACCGCCGGGAGGAGATCCGGGGGGGGAAGAGACCGCCGGGAGGAGACCGCCGGGAGGAGATCCGGGGGGGGAAGAGACCGCCGGGAGGAGACCGCGGGGAGGAGATCCAGGGGGGAAGAGACCGCCGGGAGGAGACCGCGGGGAGGAGATCCAGGGGGGAAGAGACCGCCGGGAGGAGACCGCCGGGAGGAGATCCGGGGGGGAAGAGACCGCCGGGAGGAGACCGCGGGGAGGAGATCCAGGGGGGAAGAGACCGCCGGGAGGAGATCCGGGGGGGAAGAGACCGCCGGGAGGAGACCGCGGGGAGGAGATCCAGGGGGGAAGAGACCGCCGGGAGGAGACCGCAGGGAGGAGATCCAGGGGGGAAGAGACCGCCGGGAGGAGACCGCGGGGAGGAGATCCAGGGGGGAAGAGACCGCCGGGAGGAGGGGGGGGGGGGAAGACCGCCGGGAGGAGATCCGGGGGGGGAAGAGACCGCCGGGAGGAGATCCGGGGGGGAAGAGACCGCCGGGAGGAGATCCGGGGGGGGGGGGGTTGAGAGACCGCGAAAAGACCACCGGGAGGAGACCGCAGGGAGGAGATCCAGGGGGGAGGAGACCGCCGGGGGGGGGGGGGGAAAGATCGCCGGGAGGAGATCCGGGGGGGGGGGGGGAAGAGACCGCCGGGAGGAGATCCGGGGGAGGGGGGGGGGAGAAGAGACCGCCGGGAGGAGATCCAGGAGGAGATACGGGGGGGGCATATGGGGGATCTTCCACTGATATCACAGCCCCTTACATAACGAGCCCCCCACACGCAGGTGACGCGCGCCGGCTGCTCTCAGGTTACCGCTCCCTTACATAAAGCCCGGTGTCATGATAACGGCTTATATAAAGGCTTATTATGTAAAAGTGTGCGAGGCAGTGTGAGCCGCAGAGCCGCCGCCAAACCAGATTACCTCCGTAATGTGGGGGCTATCAATTACAAAGTTATCTAATCATACAAGGTAATGGCCAGGGGTTCCAGAGTTGTCACAGGAAGGGAACAGGGTCCCAGGGTATGGTCAAATTGTGATTTTCACTCACATCCTCATGGCGCCCACCAGCTTTTTTTCTGAAGCCATGACCTGAACACCCTGCTGGATCGGAGCAGGACCGACAGCCTGCTGTGCTTCCTGGAGGATGAATCCGTGCCCGCATCCTCCACCAAATGCGGCAGAAATCCAGATGGATGAAGCTTATTCTTATTGGAGAATCCCCCACACTGCACACAGGGTGTGATCGGTCATTATTGTGGCAGAATCAGGAGTGGATAAATCTACATGTGCGGCAGCGGAGACTGCACAACAAGCGTGTGAAAGCCACCCTACCGTGGGCACGAAAAGCAGAGTCAAAAGGGGTCCGGGTCCAGCCATAATGCACAGAGGGGTCCAGGCCCAAATGCAAACAGTGCTCCCCTCAGATTCCCAGGAAGAATCCAAGTGATGAACCCCCAAATCTATGTGCAGGGTGTAAAACAGACACTTAAGGAGTGGAACCTCCAAGTCCGATTTTCCAGGGTGACCATAAAGCATAGTGCCCTCCTGCCGTTCACAGCACGGCCATCTCTCCAGTCTCTCATATACTCCATCACAGCCAGCATCCATCCTTCTGTCTAACCAGCTGTATCATCCTCTGAAACAGGAGCGGCGGCCACAACAGACGCTCCTCATCAATGTCTAATATCCGGCGTCTCCCCTGTGCCAGGCCGAATGCTGCTCATCTATTCAAACAAGCCCCCAGGACCCCAGAACATGACGCATCAGCCACCACCAGCCAGAGGAGAAAAACATAAATAGACTCATTTCTAACATCGGCTCAGTCGAGGTCCCACTCATTACGTAAAGAGGTGCAATGTCTTCTATCCCCTCCTGGAAAACCACACCAAGTCCTACTCTAGTGGAAACAAAGAGTGGGGGTCCGAGTGATGGAAAATATCTGCAAGGAGGTAGAGGAAAACTGTAGTTGCTGTAGTTATCCTAGCGCAACCGCGACCATATGCACAACACATGGCAATCTGTGACCTCCTCATGCTCGTCCGCAAGGATCCTCCTCGTGATCGTCCGCAAGGATCCTCCTCGTGATCGTCCGCAAGGACCCTCCTCACGCATCCCTCGCAAGGACCCTCCTCATGGCCATGACGCTTCCTTCCGTCATCCCATCTTGTTATCACCCATGCAAAGTTCTTCTCAAACACAGTTCAGGGGGTCCATGCTGGGTGGTTAGACACTAGTGTGTGCATCCAGGCCCATTATCAGGATTTCAGGTGACTCCTCGTGAAGTACTGCCATGCATTCCTCACAAGAAAAGCGATTCGTACACATGTTTTTTTTTCTGAGTTCCTGGTGAATATTACTTCGGACCATTAATGACCCCTTTTTTAGGTTTCTGTGTTAAGAAGCTTGAGATGTGAACTCCTTGGGCACAGCCAGGGGAACTAGAGGGCACCTAAGCGTCCCACCCACCACTGGGGTGGTTCCTGCCCTCGGAGACCAAATATTCCCAGGCTTGGCTATTGAGTAATGTGGGAGCTGGAGTTGTACCAAAGCCTTATGACCCTTACCTTGGGGTCCATACTACTCGCCCTGTAGCTGGAGCTCTCAGACAACAGTACTAAAACAGCATCTGGCGCCGTCACCCATGTATGATGGAGTCTAGCTGTTCATAGGGTGGATCAACAACTTCTTGCCCAGACGTACGATCAATGGGGAATCCATCGTGGCATAGTCCGCATCATACGTCTCCGCGCCCATGCGCCATCCACAGCCAACCACGGAGGTGACAGTCACAGGGTCAGGCTGAGATGCTAACTCTTATTAGATTACCACTGCCGTCAGTTACAAGTAGAGGAATCGCACGGCCAGAATGCAGGATATAGGTAACGGAGGAGTGTGTGACTGACGGCTGAGGAGGACAAGAAGGGGAGGGAAATGTGCAATCAACAGGGGATTACTCTCCAGAGTACAGCGAGGATCCCTCCCAAACAATCGGCACCAGTGACCCAGAAACCACCTGTGAATGGGGGATTCTCCACAAGGTGTCCCGAGGGGCAGCAAGTTCTGTGCGCTGCTCGGTGCGGCCTCTGGGTCGGAGACGTTTCCCCAGCAGATCCCACAGATGATCGATCGCAACGAAATCCATGGAATCTGGAGACGAGTCATCACATGGATCGTTGTCACGTTCCTCTGACCACTGCTGACAGATCACACCATGACTGACCACACCGGAAAAGGCACTGGCATTCGGGAATATCGCTGCCATGTAGGAGGGTATTGTGCGGTCACATCCACATGATGCCAGGACACAAGGTTTCCCGCAGAACATTGCCCCATCGCACTGCCTCCGCTGGCGTGTCTTCCCATAATGCATCTCCTCCATGCCATCTGGTGACACCCCGGGTTGACCACATGATGGGAAACGAGATTCATCAGACCGAGCTGCCTTGTATGGTGCCAAAGTCCGGATATTACCATATCCCACAGGGCCCGCCGTCTGCACCCGAAACGCCACACAGGGCCCGCCGTCTGCACTGGAAACGCCACACAGGGCCCGCCGTCTGCACCGGAAACGCCACACAGGGCCCGCCGTCTGCACCGGAAACGCCACACAGGGCCCGCCGTCTGCACCGGAAACGCCACACAGGGCCCGCCGTCTGCACCGGAAACGCCACACAGGGCCTGCCGTCTGCACCGGAAACGCCACACAGGGCCCATCGTATACCGGGAACACCACACAAGACCCGCCCGTACACCGGGAACGCCACACAGGGTCCGCCGCCTGCACGCGAAACGCCACACAGGGCCCGCCGTCTGCACGCGAAACGCCACACAGGGCCCGCCGTCTGCACCGGAAACGCCACACAGGGCCCGCCGTCTGCACCGGAAACGCCACACAGGGCCTGCCGTCTGCACCGGAAACGCCACACAGGGCCCATCGTATACCGGGAACACCACACAAGACCCGCCGTACACCGGGAACGCCACACAGGGTCCGCCGTCTGCACGCGAAACGCCACACAGGGCCCGCCGTCTGCACCGGAAACGCCACACAGGGCCTGCCGTCTGCACCGGAAACGCCACACAGGGCCCGCCGTCTGCACCGGAAACGCCACACAGGGCCCATCGTATACCGGGAACACCACACAAGACCCGCCGTACACCCGAAACGCCACACAGGGCCCGCCGTCTGCACCGGAAACGCCACACAGGGCCCGCCGTCTGCACCGGAAACGCCACACAGGGCCCATCGTATACCGGGAACACCACACAAGACCCGCCGTACACCCGAAACGCCACACAGGGCCCGCCGTCTGCACCGGAAACGCCACACAGGGCCCGCCGTCTGCACCGGAAACGCCACACAGGGCCCATCGTATACCGGGAACACCACACAAGACCCGCCGTACACCCGAAACGCCACACAGGGCCCGCCGTCTGCACCGGAAACGCCACACAGGGCCCGCCGTCTGCACCGGAAACGCCACACAGGGCCCGCCGTCTGCACCGGAAACGCCACACAGGGCCCGCCGTCTGCACGCGATAAGCCACACAGGGCCCATCGTATACCGGGAACACCACACAAGACCTGACTGTCAGGAGACGCTCTGCTCCCATCTCATTATCGGCCTCATTTTTACTGTAACTTCAGGACCTGACGTGACTCGCAGTGAAATATGTCGCAGGTGTAACCAAGTGATCGCCCCTCAGGCTGATGGGGTCTACGGATGCAGCTGTATTAACACTTGGCTTTATGATTTCTCATTCTCTGAGCGCTCTGCTTGCCGTCAGTGACTGGAGACCTTCCTTATCTCCTCAGCTCCTGCACACGTCACTCGCCAGTGACCTCAGATGCAGAGGAGGCCATTTTGCGAATGGGCAGGGAAATGAGGTGATTGGCTACTTTGAACGCAGTGGGTGTGGTCTTCAGCCCTGCACGCTCGGGGACACGCGTCTGCGCCGATACTTCTCACCTTCCTTCTGTGATGTTCTCTCCCTGGCCCTGGGGCATGAGCGAGGTTAGTGGGGCAACCAATGAGGGCGCAGCCAATGAGGATCCACACACGACCCGAGCATACGTTGGGGCAGGATACGAGTGGGGGGATGTTCTGTGCGTCACTGCTTGGATCAAACCCATACTGGGCAGAGAAAGAAACCTAGATACACAACGTGGTGGCGGGATAGCGTCGCCCGCGATCAGCCCTGATGTCATCAGCACAAGGGGTCCGGTCTGATGACATCATAAAAAGCCCCCACCTTCTGAGACCCAATGGAGAGAGAGGGCACTTACATAGGCAAACTACATGATCAATACACCTAGACGTATCACATGACAGAGTGACGCCCGAGTCCTCAACCCACACAGGGACAGACCTGCCGTCCACGTACAACCGCTGTAACATAGGGATGAGCGGCAAGAAGGCGTGCGGTGACATAATACTCTGCCACCTGACTCCACGTTATGTAATAACAGCATCACATAATAACAGGGAGGATGGAACCGAGGACAGCAGCTACATTACCACAAGGGGGCAGTATTATAGTTATATTCTTGTACATAGGAGCAGTATTATAGTAGTTATACTCTTGTACATAGGGGCAGTATTATAGTAGTTATATTCTTGTACATAGGGGCAGTATTATAGTAGTTATATTCTTGTACATAAGGGGCAGTATTATAGTAGTTATATTCTTGTACATAGGAGGCAGTATTATAGTAGTTATATTCTTGTACATAGGGGCAGTATTATAGTAGTTATATTCTTGTACATAGGGGCAGTATTATAGTAGTTATATTCTTGTACATAGGGGCAGTATTACAGTAGTTATATTCTTGTACATAGGGGCAGTATTACAGTAGTTATATTCTTGTACATAGGGGCAGTATTATAGTAGTTATATTCTTGTACATAGGGGCAGTATTATAGTAGTTATATTCTTGAACATAGGAGCAGTATTATAGTAGTTATATTCTTCTACATAGGGGCAGTATTATAGTAGTTATATTCTTGTACATAGGAGCAGTATTATAGTAGTTATATTCTTCTACATAGGGGCAGTATTATAAGACACAAAAGAGCACAGTGAGGTCAAAGATACTCTGTTGTAAAAAAAAAAAAATCACAGTAATAAGCAAGTGCTATTCAAAAGATGGAAAAAAACAGGGTATTTAGTTGATACTTTTTTTTTTGCAAAAAAATGTATACTAAGCTGCTCCACCAAACGTCAAGGTATACCCGTATCAGAGCAGTCCTAACTAATGTATATAATAGGGGCAGTATTATAGTAGTTATATTCTTGTACATAGGGGCAGTATTATATTCTTGTACATAGGAGCAGTATTATAGTAGTTATATTCTTGTACATAGGGGGCAGTATTATAGTAGTTATATTCTTGTACATAGGAGCAGTATTATAGTAGTTATATTCTTGTACATAGGAGCAGTATTCAGTAGATATAAATCCAATATCACAATAATAAACACACTGCAGTGAGGAGCCCTGATGTGAATACATCTAACAGCAGCTACAAAGTGTATAAAACAGGCACAAAAATGGGCATCAAAGTGGGCAGTGAAGGGCACGACATGACTTTGGGCCACCGATCTCACACTGCAGACACAGACAGGGATGCAAACACAGGTAAAAGCGGTTGGCACCAGCGGGTCCTGGGCATCAAACTGGGCAAAAAGCCAATTCTCCCAGATTAGAGTTAGGCCATGTGCACACGTTCAGTATTTTTCGTGTTTTTTCGCTATAATGTGATAAGTTAACGCAAAAAAAACGCTTACATATGCCTCCCATTATTTAAAGTGTATTCCGCATTTCTTGTGCAAATGTTACATTTTTTTCCGCGAAAAAATCGCATCGCGGAAAAAAAAGCAACATGTTCATTAAAAATGCTGAATTGCGGGGATTCCGCACACATAGGAGTGCATTGATCTGCTTACTTCCCGCACGGGGCTGTGCACACCATGCGGGAAGTAAGCAGATCATGTGCGGTCGGTACCCAGGGTGGAGGAGAGGAGACTCTCCTCCACGGACTGGGCACCATATAATTGGTAAAAAAAAAAAAAAAAAGAATTAAAATAAAAAATCATGATATACTCACCCCCGGAGTCTTCCCGCCTCTTATCGGTGCGTGCGGCCGCTTCCGTTCCTATAGATGGTGTGTGTGAAGGACCTTCCGTGACGTCGCGGAAGGTCCTGCGCGCACACACCATCTATAGGAACGGACGCCGCTGAGGAGATCAGCTGTCTGCAGAAGGTGAGTATTAACCATTTTTTTTATTATTTTTAAACATTCTATCTTTTACTATAGATGCTGCATAGGCTGCATCTATAGTAAAAAGTTGGTCACACTTGTCAAACGCTATGTTTGACAAG
This sequence comes from Ranitomeya variabilis, assembly GCF_051348905.1. NCBI lineage: Eukaryota > Metazoa > Chordata > Amphibia > Anura > Dendrobatidae > Ranitomeya > Ranitomeya variabilis. Next base: position 39,947,494 of record NC_135236.1, read on the forward strand.
TGTGACCAACCTGTCAGTCAGTTTTCCAAGCGATGCTACAGATCGCTTGGAAAACTTTAGCATTCTGCAAGCTAATTACGCTTGCAAAATGCTTAAAAAAAAACGCGAAAAAAACGGGGAAAAAAACGCAAAAAAAAAATGCGGATTTCTTGCAGAAAATTTACGGTTTTCTTCAGGAAATTTCTGCAAGAAATCCTGACGTGTGCACATACCCTAAGGCACCTATTTTTCTAAAGGTACCTTCACACTCAGCAACTTTGCAAGGAGAACGACAACGATCCGTGACGTTGCAGCGTCCTGGATAGCGATCTCGTTGTGTCTCACAGTGAGATCGGTGGCCCAGAGCCGCTGACCCTTTGGCGGCCGCCTGTAGCGCCTCCTCGCGGTCATTTATTATTGGGATTTTTGTTGCTTAACATGTAAACAAAAAACTAAAGAAAAAAACCCCAAGTGACCCCCCATCAATGCGGCAGAGGAGCGGAGCCGGTCAGCAACCTGCACACCCTCACACCTGCCCCAGATCACTGTGGAGCTGCAGTAACTATGACAACAGACGATCGGCCGATCTGTGAGCGATAATGATTGTGCGATGTCTTACCTGAGCCGTTATCTCCGTGTCGCCCCCTGCAGGCGGTGCTGGTAACTGGCGCAGACCTGTCCGGTCACCGGAAGCCTGCGAGGACCAGTGACGTATCGGGTCACAGTCTGCGGCCAGCAATCCGGGTCACTGCGTCCGCGCGTCGCTATGTTCCCGGGCGTCTCTCCGGGTGTCTCTGTGCTCCGGGTTACCAGTTGTCCGGACGTCTCTCGGTCTCCGTCGCTTCCTCCTGTGACAGAACTGACTGTACCATTCCTCGCTCCACGTGAGGGAGAAGCACAGAGACTCCTCCCAAATGCTGATTGGCTGTCCCAGATCTCTATCCCCGCCTCCTGTATGGTGATTGGTTGGAAAAGAGGCGGGGACAAAACGAGGTGAGGAGACACGAGACCAGGAGTGTGTGGTACACAACAGTCACCGCGGCGACGATGCTGAAGTTGGTTTCTTATTCGTTCAGTTTCTTATTCGGCTATTTTTTATTTTCTGTTTTTTTCAGGTTTTTGTATAAAAATAAACCATTCTGAGTATATAATAATATGCGGTCATGTGCCCTTTTGTGAGTACACTTAAAAACAGATACAAAATTTAGAAGGCTGGCACAAAAATGGGCATCAAAGTGGGCACTGAGGTATGGTATTAAAGGTGTTAAATGGCTTTGTGCCACTGATCTGACACCTGACTTGCATACCTTGTGATGCCACACATCAAGTTCCTGTCAATCCAGCCTGGCACAAATGGGTTCTGGGCATCAGAACTGGCATCAAAGTGGGCAGAGAACCAATTTTCACACATGCGAATAAGTAACAGCTATTTTTGAGGGGTTAAATGCCTTTGTGCCACTGATCTAACACCTGATTTACATACCTACTGATGCCCCACATGAAATCCATGTCACTGCAGCCTGGCACAAATGGGTTCTGGGCATCAGAACTGGCATCAAAGTGGGCAAATTGCACATTTTCACAGATTTGAATAAGTAACAGCTATTTTTAAAGGGTTAAATGCCTTTGTGCCACTGATTTAACACCTGATTTACATATTTCCTGATGCCCCACATGAAATCCATGTCACTCCAGCCTGGCACAAATGGGTTCTGGGCATCAGAACTGGCATCAAAGGGGGCAAATTGCACATTTTCACAGATTTGAATAAGTAACAGCTATTTTGAGGGGGTTAGATGCCTTTGTGCCACTAATCTAACACCTGATTTACATACCTACTGATGCCCCACATGAAATCCATGTCACTCCAGCCTGGCACAAATGGGTTCTGGGCATCAAAACTGGCATCAAAGTGGGCAAATTGCACATTTTCACAGATTTGAATAAGTAACAGCTATTTTTAAAGGGTTAAATGCCTTTGTGCCACTGATTTAACACCTGATTTACATATTTCCTGATGCCCCACATGAAATCCATGTCACTCCAGCCTGGCACAAATGGGTTCTGGGCATCAAAACTGGCATCAAAGGGGGCAAATTGCACATTTTCACAGATTTGAATAAGTAACAGCTATTTTTAAGAGGTTAAATGCCTTTGTGCCACTGATTTAACACCTGATTTACATACCTACTGATGCCCCACATGAAATCCATGTCACTCCAGCCTGGCACAAATGGGTTCTGGGCATCAGAACTGGCATCAAAGGGGGCAAATTGCACATTTTCACAGATTTGAATAAGTAACAGCTATTTTTAAGAGGTTAAATGCCTTTGTGCCACTGATTTAACACCTGATTTACATACCTACTGATGCCCCACATGAAATCCATGTCACTCCAGCCTGGCACAAATGGGTTCTGGGCATCAGAACTGGCATCAAAGGGGGCAAATTGCACATTTTCACAGATTTGAATAAGTAACAGCTATTTTTGTGGGGTTAAATGCCTTTGTGCCACTGATCTAACACCTGATTTACATACCTACTGATGCCCCACATGAAATCCATGTCACTCCAGCCTGGCACAAATGGGTTCTGGGCATCAGAACTGGCATCAAAGGGGGCAAATTGCACATTTTCACAGATTAGAATTAGTAACAGCTATTTTTGTGGGGTTAAATGCCTTTGTGCCACTGATCTAACACCTGATTTACATACCTACTGATGCCCCACATGAAATCCATGTCACTCCAGCCTGGCACAAATGGGTTCTGGGCATCAGAACTGGCATCAAAGGGGGCAAATTGCACATTTTCACAGATTTGAATAAGTAACAGCTATTTTGAGGGGGTTAGATGCCTTTGTGCCACTAATCTAACACCTGATTTACATACCTACTGATGCCCCACATGAAATCCATGTCACTCCAGCCTGGCACAAATGGGTTCTGGGCATCAGAACTGGCATCAAAGTGGGCAAATTGCACATTTTCACAGATTTGAATAAGTAACAGCTATTTTTAAAGGGTTAAATGCCTTTGTGCCACTGATTTAACACCTGATTTACATATTTCCTGATGCCCCACATGAAATCCATGTCACTCCAGCCTGGCACAAATGGGTTCTGGGCATCAAAACTGGCATCAAAGGGGGCAAATTGCACATTTTCACAGATTTGAATAAGTAACAGCTATTTTTAAGAGGTTAAATGCCTTTGTGCCACTGATTTAACACCTGATTTACATACCTACTGATGCCCCACATGAAATCCATGTCACTCCAGCCTGGCACAAATGGGTTCTGGGCATCAGAACTGGCATCAAAGGGGGCAAATTGCACATTTTCACAGATTTGAATAAGTAACAGCTATTTTTAAGAGGTTAAATGCCTTTGTGCCACTGATTTAACACCTGATTTACATACCTACTGATGCCCCACATGAAATCCATGTCACTCCAGCCTGGCACAAATGGGTTCTGGGCATCAGAACTGGCATCAAAGGGGGCAAATTGCACATTTTCACAGATTTGAATAAGTAACAGCTATTTTTGTGGGGTTAAATGCCTTTGTGCCACTGATCTAACACCTGATTTACATACCTACTGATGCCCCACATGAAATCCATGTCACTCCAGCCTGGCACAAATGGGTTCTGGGCATCAGAACTGGCATCAAAGGGGGCAAATTGCACATTTTCACAGATTTGAATAAGTAACAGCTATTTTTGTGGGGTTAAATGCCTTTGTGCCACTGATCTAACACCTGATTTACATACCTACTGATGCCCCACATGAAATCCATGTCACTCCAGCCTGGCACAAATGGGTTCTGGGCATCAGAACTGGCATCAAAGGGGGCAAATTGCACATTTTCACAGATTTGAATAAGTAACAGCTATTTTGAGGGGGTTAGATGCCTTTGTGCCACTAATCTAACACCTGATTTACATACCTACTGATGCCCCACATGAAATCCATGTCACTCCAGCCTGGCACAAATGGGTTCTGGGCATCAGAACTGGGATCAAATTGGGCAAATTGCACATTTTCACAGATTTGAATAAGTAACAGCTATTTTTAAAGGGTTAAATGCCTTTGTGCCACTGATTTAACACCTGATTTACATATTTCCTGATGCCCCACATGAAATCCATGTCACTCCAGCCTGGCACAAATGGGTTCTGGGCATCAGAACTGGCATCAAAGGGGGCAAATTGCACATTTTCACAGATTTGAATAAGTAACAGCTATTTTGAGGGGGTTAGATGCCTTTGTGCCACTGATCTAACACCTGATTTACATACCTACTGATGCCCCACATGAAATCCATGTCACTCCAGCCTGGCACAAATGGGTTCTGGGCATCAAAACTGGCATCAAAGTGGACAAATTACCCATTTTCACAGATTTGAATAAGTAACAGCTATTTTTAAGAGGTTAAATGCTTTTGTGCCACTGATTTAACACCTGATTAACATACCTAATGATGCTCCACATGAAATGCATGTCAATACAGCCTGGCACAAATGGGTTCTGGGCATCAAAACTGGCATCAAAGTACTCAAATCACCAATTTTCATAGATTTGAATAAGTAACAGCTATTTTTGAGGGGTTAAATAGCTTTGTGCCACTGATATAACACCTGATTTACATACCTACTGATGCCCCACATGAAATCCATGTCACTCCAGCCTGGCACAAATTGGTTCTGGGCATCAAAACTGGCATCAAAGTGGGCAAATCGCCCATTTTCACAGATTTGAATAAGTAACAGCTATTTTTAAGGGGTTAAATGCCTTTGTGCCACTAATCTAACACCTGATTTACATACCTAGTGATGCCCCACATCAAAGTCAAATCACTTCAGCCTGGCACAAATGGGTTCTGGGCATCAGAACTGGCATCAAAGGGGGCAAATTGCACATTTTCACAGATTTGAATAAGTAACAGCTATTTTTAAGGGGTTAGATGCCTTTGTGCCACTGATTTAACACCTGATTTACATATTTACTGATGCCCGACATGAAATCCATGTCACTCCAGCCTGGCACAAATGGGTTCTGGGCATCAAAACTGGCATCAAAGTGGGCAAATCGCCCATTTTCACAGATTTGAATAACAGCTATTTTTAAGGGGTTAAATGCCTTTGTGCCACTAATCTAACACCTGATTTACATACCTAGTGATGCCCCACATCAAAGTCAAATCACTTCAGCCTGGCACAAATGGGTTCTGGGCATCAGAACTGGCATCAAAGGGGGCAAATTGCACATTTTCACAGATTTGAATAAGTAACAGCTATTTTTAAGAGGTTAAATGCCTTTGTGCCACTGATTTAACACCTGATTAACATACCTAATGATGCCCCACATGAAATGCATGTCAATACAGCCTGGCACAAATGGGTTCTGGGCATCAAAACTGGCATCAAAGTACTCAAATCACCAATTTTCATAGATTTGAATAAGTAACAGCTATTTTTGAGGGGTTAAATAGCTTTGTGCCACTGATATAACACCTGATTTACATACCTACTGATGCCCCACATGAAATCCATGTCACTCCAGCCTGGCACAAATGGGTTCTGGGCATCAGAACTGGCATCAAAGTGGGCAAATTGCACATTTTCACAGATTTGAATAAGTAACAGCTATTTTTGAGGGGTTAAATGCCTTTGTGCCACTAATCTAACACCTGATTTACATACCTAGTGATGCCCCACATCAAAGTCAAATCACTTCAGCCTGGCACAAATGGGTTCTGGGCATCAGAACTGGCATCAAAGGGGGCAAATTGCACATTTTCACAGATTTGAATAAGTAACAGCTATTTTGAGGGGGTTAGATGCCTTTGTGCCACTGATCTAACACCTGATTTACATACCTACTGATGCCCCACATGAAATCCATGTCACTCCAGCCTGGCACAAATGGGTTCTGGGCATCAGAACTGGCATCAAAGGGGGCAAATTGCACATTTTCACAGATTTGAATAAGTAACAGCTATTTTGAGGGGGTTAGATGCCTTTGTGCCACTGATCTAACACCTGATTTACATACCTACTGATGCCCCACATGAAATGCATGTCACTCCAGCCTGGCACAAATGGGTTCTGGGCATCAGAACTGGCATCAAAGGGGGCAAATTGCACATTTTCACAGATTTGAATAAGTAACAGCTATTTTGAGGGGGTTAGATGCCTTTGTGCCACTGATCTAACACCTGATTTACATACCTACTGATGCCCCACATGAAATGCATGTCAATACAGCCTGGCACAAATGGGTTCTGGGCATCAAAACTGGCATCAAAATACTCAAATCACCAATTTTCATAGATTTGAATAAGTAACAGCTATTTTTGAGGGGTTAAATAGCTTTGTGCCACTGATATAACACCTGATTTACATACCTACTGATGCCCCACATGAAATCCATGTCACTCCAGCCTGGCACAAATTGGTTCTGGGCATCAAAACTGGCATCAAAGTGGGCAAATCGCCCATTTTCACAGATTTGAATAAGTAACAGCTATTTTTAAGGGGTTAAATGCCTTTGTGCCACTAATCTAACACCTGATTTACATACCGAGTGATGCCCCACATCAAAGTCAAATCACTTCAGCCTGGCACAAATGGGTTCTGGGCATCAGAACTGGCATCAAAGGGGGCAAATTGCACATTTTCACAGATTTGAATAAGTAACAGCTATTTTTAAGGGGTTAGATGCCTTTGTGCCACTGATTTAACACCTGATTTACATATTTACTGATGCCCCACATGAAATCCATGTCACTCCAGCCTGGCACAAATTGGTTCTGGGCATCAAAACTGGCATCAAAGTGGGCAAATCGCCCATTTTCACAGATTTGAATAAGTAACAGCTATTTTTGAGGGGTTAAATGCCTTTGTGCCACTGATTTAACACCTGATTTACATATTTACTGATGCCCGACATGAAATCCATGTCACTCCAGCCTGGCACAAATGGGTTCTGGGCATCAGAACTGGCATCAAAGGGGGCAAATTGCACATTTTCACAGATTTGAATAAGTAACAGCTATTTTGAGGGGGTTAGATGCCTTTGTGCCACTAATCTAACACCTGATTTACATATTTACTGATGCCCCACATGAAATCCATGTCACTCCAGCCTGGCACAAATGGGTTCTGGGCATCAAAACTGGCATCAAAGTGGACAAATCACCCATTTTCACAGATTTGAATAAGTAACAGCTATTTGTAAGAGGTTAAATGCCTTTGTGCCACTGATTTAACACCTGATTAACATACCTAATGATGCCCCACATGAAATGCATGTCAATACAGCCTGGCACAAATGGGTTCTGGGCAACAAAACTGGCATCAAAGTACTCAAATCACCAATTTTCATAGATTTGAATAAGTAACAGCTATTTTTGAGGGGTTAAATAGCTTTGTGCCACTGATATAACACCTGATTTACATACCTACTGATGCCCCACATGAAATCCATGTCACTCCAGCCTGGCACAAATGGGTTCTGGGCATCAGAACTGGCATCAAAGGGGGCAAATTGCACATTTTCACAGATTTGAATAAGTAACAGCTATTTTTGAGGGGTTAAATGCCTTTGTGCCACTAATCTAACACCTGATTTACATACCTAGTGATGCCCCACATGAAATCCATGTCACTTCAGCCTGGCACAAATGGGTTCTGGGCATCAGAACTGGCATCAAAGTGGGCAAACAGCCCATTTTCACAGATTTGAATAAGTAACTGATGTTTTTAAGGGGTTAAATGCCTTTGGGCCACTGATACGACACTTAAAATACACAGAAAGTGATGCCCTGCATCAAACCCAGGTTCCTCCAGCCTGGCACAAATGGGTTCTGGGCACCAGAACTGGCATCAAAGTGGGCAAGCGGCCCATGTTCACAGATTTGAGTGTTATGGACCTGGTGGTTAGGTGCACCCGGAATGACCTGATAGTTATACACAGAATCGGGACTAGCACTGGGAAGTGGGAACTCTGCTGACCGCAAACCCTACTCCTATCAAACACACTAGAAATAGCCGTGGAGCGTGCCTGACTCTGCCTAGACGCCTCTTCACAGCCTAAGAGCTAACTACCCCTAAAGATAGGAAACAAAGCCTCACCTTGCCTCAGAGAAATTCCCCAAAGGTAAAGGCAGCCCCCCACAAGTATTGACTGTGAGTTAAGAGGAATATACAAACACAGGAATGAAATAGGGTTCAGCAAAGGAGGCCAGTCTTCACTAAATAGTCAGAGGATAGAAAAGGGAACTATGCGGTCAGCACAAAAAACTACAAAACCACGCAGAGTATGCAAAAAGACCTCCACATCGACTCACGGTGTGGAGGTGCATCTCTGCACCCCCAGAGCTTCCAGCTAGCAAGGAAATATCATGATAGCAAGCTGGACTAGAATTAGCAGTAACAACAAATGAACTAGCAGGAACTTAGCTTCTGCTGGAGTAGACAGGTCATCTGAGAAGTCCAAGAGAGATCTGAACCAATACTGAGACATTGACAGCTGGCATGAAGTAACGATCTGAGTGGAGTTAAATAGAGAAGCCAGCCTAGCAATAAACGAGGCAGCTGAGAAATCCAACCTCAAGGACCAGCAGTTCCACTCAAAGCCACTAGAGGGAGTTCAAGGACAGAACTCACCGAAGTACCATTCATGACCACAGGAGGGAGTCCGAGAATGGAGTTCACAACAGGCCACCCAGGGGTTAGAGGTACTTTGGAGTTGGTGTCACGTCAGTTTTGGTGGCCCAAAATCCGACAGGACGTGGTCTCATATGTGTCAGCTTGCACCACGTGCGCTAGGGCGAAGACGCCCCGCTCCCGTCCTGTTGGCACACTACTTCCTCTGGAGGTACCTAGTAAGCCATGGACGGAAATCTCCATGGATTTCATCACTGATTTGCCCTCCTCAGCTGGGAACACGGTCATTTTGGTGATTGTGGATCGGTTTTCAAAAATGTCGCACTTTGTGTCTTTGCCTTCTTTACCTAACGCTAAGACTCTTGCTCAGATGTTTGTGCAGGAGGTGGTCAGGCTTCATGGCGTTCCGTCTGACATCGTGTCAGATAGGGGTACTCAGTTTGTAGCAAAATTTTGGAAAGCATTTTGCTCACGGCTGGGGATCAAGTTGTCTCATTCGTCTGCGTTTCATCCCCAGTCAAATGGTCAGACCGAGCCTATGAACCAAAATTTGGAGCAGTACTTGCGCTGCTTTGTCTCTGATAACCAGGAGGAGTGGTCTACCTTTCTTCCTTTGGCTGAGTTTGCCATCAATAATCACCGCCAGGAGTCGTCTGGGGAGTCTCCATTTTTTTGTGTTTACGGGCTACATCCTCAGTTTTGTACGTTGAGTCAGAGAGGCTCTTCCGGCGTTCCGGAGGAAGACCAGTTAGGAACACAATTGTCATCAGTCTGGAGGAGAGTTAAACAGCGCCTGTTGAGTGTGGGTGCTAGGTACAAACGTGTGGCTGACAGTAGGCGTGTGCCAGGTCCGGACCTGAGTGTGGATGACTGGGTGTGGTTATCCACAAAAAACATAAGACTTAAGATACCATCCCTTAAATTGGGTCCACGGTTTATTGGTCCATTTAGGGTCACCGCCGTCATTAACCCAGTAGCGTACCGACTGGAGCTCCCTACGGTGTACAAAATACACATGTTCCACAGGTCTCTTCTTAAGAAGGTGGTGGGTTCTGTGGACGCGGCGCCTATGCCACCTCCAGTCTTGGTGGATGGTAACCTAGAATTTGAAGTCTCCAGGGTGGTTGACTCTCGTGTGGTGCGCCGCACTTTACAATATTTGGTACACCGGCGTGGTTATGGGCCTGAGGAGAGGTCCTGGGTACCAGCCTCGGACATTCATGCGGATCGGCTGGTCAGGTGTTTTCATCGTCGCCATCTGGACAAGCAGGGTCCTATAAGCCGTGAGGGCCCTGGGGTCCCTCGTAGAAGGCGGGGTACTGTCATGTCAGACACTGTTCAGACCAGGTCGTCTGACAGACAGCGGTAGTTCCGCGTTTGACCACTGTTTGCTCATTGGCGTCGGCTAGTTTTCGTCTGGCTGCTCCGGGGTTAATTTATCTGATCCTCGGAATGGAAGCTGAGCCATGCCCATTTCCTTTAAATGGTTCTCCTGATCTTTGGGCATCGCCGATTATAGCTTCTGTCTTATCCTTAGTTATCTCGGTCCGGAGTGGAGAGCTGGTTGGTGGAGTATCGTTGCTGGTGGTGTATTTTCCTTTGTCTTATTTACTCCTTTCTATATTTGTATTTATTTTGCTCTGCACTTTTATAGTGTATTCCTGATTGACTGCTGGGTGGTGTATATTTTCCTTTATCCTTGTTTGTTACTCTGGGAATTGGTCTATTGCATTCACTGGGTGGTGGGCGGTGGTATTCAGTCTAGGGCTGAATCAGGAGTCAGGGTGAGGGTGGAGGCCTGAACATGCACACCTTCAGTGTAAACTTCAGGTAGAGGGTCAGACAGGGTTTCCCTATGTGACGGGGTGTTCGGCAGAGCAAGAAGGGACAACAGGCCAAGGGATGATTCCACAGATTTATTATCAAGAACGCTGGAACAACACATGCAGGTAAATCTACAGAGTCCACAATTAGTCCAACGGAACAGGTTCGGGGGCACCTCCCGATAATCCTTGTGGCAGCTAACAAAACAATAGTCCACACGAGTCCAAGCGATCACAAAACAATCCCTCGAACGACGAGATATGTCCTCAGCTCAAGTCTCGCCCCGTTCGCTTCCGCAGTCCCAGATGGACATGGGGCCTTGCCTCAGCTAAGAATCCCCACTCCTTCTCCTTCCAGCCTCAACTCACATCTGATCTCAAAATAAGAATGGATTGTCTGAGCTCCTGGGATCCGCCCCTGAAGGGGGTAGGGGTCACACCTTCTATTCAATGGCTGAGTTTACCAGAAGATTCTATTCTGGTCGGCTCCACTTAGTCTAGGTTGTATGTACATTTGACTAGCCACCTGCTGTGAGGAAGAATGGCTATTCTGCACTAGTGGTGTTTACAAAGCTTACTTACATTATAGCTTAGGGCTGCAAGTATTGGGGGAAGGAGACATTGTTACAGGTGACTCCCAGCACAAGAAAATACAATACATAAATTACAGCTAATAGAAACCAGAGAACAGTTACATACATCAAATGGCATATTATTCAAATGCAGGACAGGGCAAAAGTACATATCATGACACCCTAGTCTGAGGGAAATTGCAGGGGCCCGGGTTATTAGCTCTCGCCATCCTTGTCTCCCCGTGACAGATATGCCCCTTACGAAGACTCTCGGCAAAATACTCCTTCATGGCCAGCCGCTCAGGACAAGACAGATTAAACAAACGGGCCTTGGGCAATTTAGCCCCAGGAATTAAATTGATGGCACAATTAAAAGATGGATGTGGCGGTAGAACCTCAGTCTCGCTTTCAGAGAACACGTCTTCAAAGTCCTTCAGGTACTCCGGAATAGCTTCCAGACCGACAGACAACACAGATACAGACTTCAAGGACTTAGATAAGGACCATTGAACAATTTCCTCAGTAACCCAGTTAATAACAGGGTTTTGATGCTGTAACCAAGGCATTCCCAAAACCAACCCACTATTTGCCCACTTTGATGCCAGTTCTGGTGCCCAGAACCCATTTGGGCCAGGCTGGAGAGACCTGGGTTTGATGCAGGGCATCACTTTCTGTGTATTTTTAGTGTCAGATCAGTGGCCCAAAGGCAATTAACCCCTTAAAAACATCAGTTACTTATTCAAATCTGTGAAAATGGGCTGTTTGCCCACTTTGATGCCAGTTCTGGTGCCCAGAACCCATTTGGGCCAGGCTGGAGAGACCTGGGTTTGATGCAGGGCATCACTTTCTGTGTATTTTTAGTGTCAGATCAGTGGCCCAAAGGCATTTAACCCCTTAAAAACATCAGTTACTTATTCAAATCTGTGAAAATGGGCTGTTTGCCCCCTTTGATGCCAGTTCTGATGCCCAGAACCCATTTGTGCCAGGCTGGATTGACTTGCATTTAATGAGGGGCATCAGTAGGTATGTAAATCAGGTGTTAAATCAGTGGCACAAAGGCATTTAACCCCTTAAAAATAGCTGTTACTTATTCAAATCTGTGAAAATGGGCAATTTGCCCCCTATGATGCCAGTTCTGATGCCCAGAACCCATTTGTGCCAGGCTGGTGTGACATGGATTTCATGTGGGGCATCAGTAGGTATGTAAATCAGGTGTTAAATCAGTGGCACAAAGGCATTTAACCCCTTAAAAATAGCTGTTACTTATTCAAATCTGTGAAAATGTACGATTTGCCCACTTTGATGCCAGTTCTGATGCCCAGAACCCATTTGTGCCAGGCTGAAGTGATTTGACTTTGATGTGGGGCATCACTAGGTATGTAAATCAGGTGTTAGATTAGTGGCACAAAGGCATTTAACCCCTTAAAAATAGCTGTTACTTATTCAAATCTGTGAAAATGTGCAATTTGCCCACTTTGATGCCAGTTCTGATGCCCAGAACCCATTTGTGCCAGGCTGGAGTGACATGGATTTCATGTGGGGCATCAGGAAATATGTAAATCAGGTGTTAAATCAGTGGCACAAAGGCATTTAACCCCTTAAAAATAGCTGTTACTTATTCAAATCTGTGAAAATGTGCAATTTGCCCCCTTTGATGCCAGTTCTGATGCCCAGAACCCATTTGTGCCAGGCTGAAGTGATTTGACTTTGATGTGGGGCATCACTAGGTATGTAAATCAGGTGTTAGATTAGTGGCACAAAGGCATTTAACCCCTTAAAAATAGCTGTTACTTATTCAAATCTGTGAAAATGTGCAATTTGCCCACTTTGATGCCAGTTCTGATGCCCAGAACCCATTTGTGCCAGGCTGGAGTGACATGGATTTCATGTGGGGCATCAGTAGGTATGTAAATCAGGTGTTAGATTAGTGGCACAAAGGCATCTAACCCCCTCAAAATAGCTGTTACTTATTCAAATCTGTGAAAATTTGCAATTTGCCCCCTTTGATGCCAGTTCTGATGCCCAGAACCCATTTGTGCCAGGCTGGAGTGACATGGATTTCATGTGGGGCATCAGTAGGTATGTAAATCAGGTGTTAGATCAGTGGCACAAAGGCATTTAACCCCTCAAAAATAGCTGTTACTTATTCAAATCTGTGAAAATGTGCAATTTGCCCACTTTGATGCCAGTTCTGATGCCCAGAACCCATTTGTGCCAGGCTGGAGTGACATGGATTTCATGTGGGGCATCAGTAAATATGTAAATCAGGTGTTAAATCAGTGGCACAAAGGCATTTAACCTCTTAAAAATAGCTGTTACTTATTCAAATCTGTGAAAATGTGCAATTTGCCCCCTTTGATGCCAGTTCTGATGCCCAGAACCCATTTGTGCCAGGCTGCAGTGACATGGATTTCATGTGGGGCATCAGGAAATATGTAAATCAGGTGTTAAATCAGTGGCACAAAGGCATTTAACCCTTTAAAAATAGCTGTTACTTATTCAAATCTGTGAAAATGTGCAATTTGCCCACTTTGATGCCAGTTCTGATGCCCAGAACCCATTTGTGCCAGGCTGGAGTGACATGGATTTCATGTGGGGCATCAGTAGGTATGTAAATCAGGTGTTAGATTAGTGGCACAAAGGCATCTAACCCCCTCAAAATAGCTGTTACTTATTCAAATCTGTGAAAATGTGCAATTTGCCCCCTTTGATGCCAGTTCTGATGCCCAGAACCCATTTGTGGCAGGCTGAAGTGATTTGACTTTGATGTGGGGCATCACTAGGTATGTAAATCAGGTGTTAGATTAGTGGCACAAAGGCATTTAACCCCTTAAAAATAGCTGTTACTTATTCAAATCTGTGAAAATGGGCGATTTGCCCACTTTGATGCCAGTTTTGATGCCCAGAACCCATTTGTGCCAGGCTGGAGTGACATGGATTTCATGTGGGGCATCAGTAAATATGTAAATCAGGTGTTAAATCAGTGGCACAAAGGCATCTAACCCCTTAAAAATAGCTGTTACTTATTCAAATCTGTGAAAATGTGCAATTTGCCCCCTTTGATGCCAGTTCTGATGCCCAGAACCCATTTGTGCCAGGCTGGAGTGACATGGATTTCATGTGGGGCATCAGTAGGTATGTAAATCAGGTGTTAGATCAGTGGCACAAAGGCATTTAACCCCTCAAAAATAGCTGTTACTTATTCAAATCTGTGAAAATGTGCAATTTGCCCACTTTGATGCCAGTTCTGATGCCCAGAACCCATTTGTGCCAGGCTGGAGTGACATGGATTTCATGTGGGGCATCAGTAGGTATGTAAATCAGGTGTTAGATCAGTGGCACAAAGGCATTTAACCCCTCAAAAATAGCTGTTACTTATTCAAATCAGTGAAAATGGGCGATTTGCCCCATTTGATGCCAGTTTTGATGCCCAGAACACATTTGTGCCAGGCTGTATTGACATGGATTTCATGTGGGGCATCATTAGGTATGTTAATCAGGTGTTAGATTAGTGGCACAAAGGCATTTAACCCCTCAAAAATAGCTGTTACTTATTCAAATCTGTGAAAATGTGCAATTTGCCCCCTTAGATGCCAGTTCTGATGCCCAGAACCCATTTGTGCCAGGCTGCAGTGACATGCATTTCATGTGGGGCATCAGTAGGTATGTAAATCAGGTGTTTAATAAGTGGCACAAAGGCATTTAACCCCTTAAAAATAGCTGTTACTTATTCGCATGTGTGAAAATTGGTTCTCTGCCCACTTTGATGCCAGTTCTGATGCCCAGAACCCATTTGTGCCAGGCTGGATTGACAGGAACTTGATGTGTGGCATCACAAGGTATGCAAGTCAGGTGTCAGATCAGTGGCACAAAGCCATTTAACACCTTTAATACCATACCTCAGTGCCCACTTTGATGCCCATTTTTGTGCCAGCCTTCTAAATTTTGTATCTGTTTTTAAGTGTATTCACAAAAGGGCACATGACCGCATATTATTATATACTCAGAATGGTTTATTTTTATACAAAAACCTGAAAAAAAACAGAAAATAAAAAATAGCCGAATAAGAAACTGAACGAATAAGAAACCAACTTCAGCATCGTACCGCGGCGCCCTCCACCTGTACACAACAGGCACCGCAGCGCCCTCCACCTGTACACAACACACCGCAGCGCCCTCCACCTGTACACAACACACCGCAGCGCCCTCCACCTGTACACTACACACCGCAGCGCCCTCCGCCTGTACACTACACACCGCGGCGCCCTCCACCTGTACACAACACACCGCGGCGCCCTCCGCCTGTACACTACACACCGCGGCGCCCTCCACCTGTACACAACAGGCACCGCAGCGCCCTCCACCTGTACACAACACACCGCAGCGCCCTCCACCTGTACACAACACACCGCAGCGCCCTCCACCTGTACACTACACACCGCGGCGCCCTCCACCTGTACACAACAGGCACCGCAGCGCCCTCCACCTGTACACAACACACCGCAGCGCCCTCCACCTGTACACAACACACCGCAGCGCCCTCCACCTGTACACTACACACCGCAGCGCCCTCCGCCTGTACACTACACACCGCAGCGCCCTCCACCTGTACACTACACACCGCAGCGCCCTCCACCTGTACACAACAGGCACCGCAGCGCCCTCCACCTGTACACTACACACCGCAGCGCCCTCCACCTGTACACAACAGGCACCGCAGCGCCCTCCACCTGTACACAACAGGCACCGCAGCGCCCTCCACCTGTACACAACACACCGCAGCGCCCTCCACCTGTACACAACAGGCACCGCAGCGCCCTCCACCTGTACACAACGAACACACCGCAGCGCCCTCCACCTGTACACAACACACCGCAGCACCCTCCACCTGTACACAACAGGCACCGCAGCGCCCTCCACCTGTACACAACAGGCACCGCAGCGCCCTCCACCTGTACACAACAGGCACCGCAGCGCCCTCCACCTGTACACAACACACCGCAGCGCCCTCCACCTGTACACAACAGGCACCGCAGCGCCCTCCACCTGTACACAACACACCGCAGCGCCCTCCACCTGTACACAACACACCGCAGCGCCCTCCACCTGTACACAACAGGCACCGCAGCGCCCTCCACCTGTACACAACACACCGCAGCGCCCTCCACCTGTACACAACAGGCACCGCAGCGCCCTCCACCTGTACACAACACACCGCGGCGCCCTCCACCTGTACACTACACACCGCAGCGCCCTCCACCTGTACACAACAGGCACCGCAGCGCCCTCCACCTGTACACAACAGGCACCGCAGCGCCCTCCACCTGTACACAACAGGCACCGCAGCGCCCTCCACCTGTACACAACACACCGCAGCGCCCTCCACCTGTACACAACAGGCACCGCAGCGCCCTCCGCCTGTACACTACACACCGCGGCGCCCTCCACCTGTACACTACACACCGCGGCGCCCTCCACCTGTACACTACACACCGCGGCGCCCTCCACCTGTACACAACACACCGCAGCGCCCTCCACCTGTACACAACAGGCACCGCAGCGCCCTCCGCCTGTACACAACACACCGCAGCGCCCTCCACCTGTACACAACAGGCACCGCAGCGCCCTCCACCTGTACACAACAGGCACTGCGGCGCCCTCCACCTGTACACAACACACCGCAGCACTCTCCACCTGTACACAACGAACACACCGCAGCGCCCTCCACCTGTACACAACACACCGCAGCGCCCTCCACCTGTACACAACAGGCACCGCAGCGCCCTCCACCTGTACACAACACACCGCAGCGCCCTCCACCTGTACACAACACACCGCGGCGCCCTCCACCTGTACACAACACACCGCAGCGCCCTCCACCTGTACACAACGAACACACCGCAGCGCCCTCCACCTGTGTACACCACACACCGCGGCGCCCTCCACCTGTGTACACCACACACCGCGGCGCCCTCCACCTGTACAGCACACACCGCAGCGCCCTCCACCTGTACACAACACACCGCAGCGCCCTCCACCTGTACACAACACACCGCGGCGCCCTCCACCTGTACACAACACACCGCGGCGCCCTCCACCTGTACACTACACACCGCAGCGCCCTCCACCTGTACACAACAGGCACCGCAGCGCCCTCCACCTGTACACAACAGGCACCGCAGCGCCCTCCACCTGTACACAACAGGCACCGCAGCGCCCTCCACCTGTACACAACACACCGCAGCGCCCTCCACCTGTACACAACAGGCACCGCAGCGCCCTCCACCTGTACACAACAGGCACCGCGGCGCCCTCCACCTGTACACAACGAACACACCGCAGCGCCCTCCACCTGTACACTACACACCGCAGCGCCCTCCACCTGTACACAACAGGCACCACAGCGCCCTCCACCTGTACACAACAGGCACCGCGGCACCCTCCACCTGTACACAACGAACACACCGCAGCGCCCTCCACCTGTACACTACACACCGCAGCGCCCTCCACCTGTACACAACAGGCACCGCAGCGCCCTCCACCTGTACACAACAGGCACCGCAGCGCCCTCCACCTGTACACAACGAACACACCGCAGCGCCCTCCACCTGTACACTACACACCGCAGCGCCCTCCACCTGTACACAACAGGCACCGCAGCGCCCTCCACCTGTACACAACAGGCACCGCGGCGCCCTCCACCTGTACACAACGAACACACCGCAGCGCCCTCCACCTGTACACAACACACCGCAGCGCCCTCCACCTGTACACAACACACCGCAGCGCCCTCCACCTGTACACAACACACCGCAGCGCCCTCCACCTGTACACAACACACCGCGGCGCCCTCCACCTGTACACAACACACCGCGGCGCCCTCCACCTGTACACTACACACCGCAGCGCCCTCCACCTGTACACAACAGGCACCGCAGCGCCCTCCACCTGTACACAACAGGCACCGCAGCGCCCTCCACCTGTACACAACAGGCACCGCAGCGCCCTCCACCTGTACACAACACACCGCAGCGCCCTCCACCTGTACACAACAGGCACCGCAGCGCCCTCCACCTGTACACAACGAACACACCGCAGCGCCCTCCACCTGTACACTACACACCGCAGCGCCCTCCACCTGTACACAACAGGCACCACAGCGCCCTCCACCTGTACACAACAGGCACCGCGGCACCCTCCACCTGTACACAACGAACACACCGCAGCGCCCTCCACCTGTACACTACACACCGCAGCGCCCTCCACCTGTACACAACAGGCACCGCAGCGCCCTCCACCTGTACACAACAGGCACCGCGGCGCCCTCCACCTGTACACAACGAACACACCGCAGCGCCCTCCACCTGTACACTACACACCGCAGCGCCCTCCACCTGTACACAACAGGCACCGCAGCGCCCTCCACCTGTACACAACAGGCACCGCGGCGCCCTCCACCTGTACACAACGAACACACCGCAGCGCCCTCCACCTGTACACTACACACCGCAGCGCCCTCCACCTGTACACAACAGGCACCGCAGCGCCCTCCACCTGTACACAACACACCGCAGCGCCCTCCACCTGTACACAACACACCGCAGCACCCTCCACCTGTACACTACACACCGCAGCACCCTCCACCTGTACACAACACACCGCAGCACCCTCCACCTGTACACAACACACCGCAGCGCCCTCCACCTGTACACTACACACCGCAGCGCCCTCCACCTGTACACAACGAACACACCGCAGCGCCCTCCACCTGTACACAACACACCGCAGCGCCCTCCACCTGTACACAACGAACACACCGCAGCGCCCTCCACCTGTACACAACACACCGCAGCGCCCTCCACCTGTACACCACGGCGCCCTCCACCTGTACACAACAGGCACCGCAGCGCCCTCCACCTGTACACTACACACCGCAGCGCCCTCCACCTGTACACAACAGGCACCGCAGCGCCCTCCACCTGTACACTACACACCGCAGCGCCCTCCACCTGTACACAAGACACCGCAGCGCCCTCCACCTGTACACCACACACCGCAGCGCCCTCCACCTGTACACAACACACCGCAGCGCCCTCCACCTGTACACAACACACCGCAGCGCCCTCCACCTGTACACAACACACCGCAGCGCCCTCCACCTGCACACAACACACCGCAGCGCCCTCCACCTGTACACAACACACCGCAGCGCCCTCCACCTCTACACAACACACCGCAGCGCCCTCCACCTGTACACAACGAACACACCGCAGCGCCCTCCACCTGTACACAACACACCGCAGCGCCCTCCACCTGTACACAACACACCGCGGCGCCCTCCACCTGTACACAACACACCGCAGCGCCCTCCACCTGTACACTACACACCGCAGCGCCCTCCACCTGTACACAACAGGCACCGCAGCGCCCTCCACCTGTACACAACAGGCACCGCAGCGCCCTCCACCTGTACACAACACACCGCAGCGCCCTCCACCTGTACACAACAGGCACCGCAGCGCCCTCCACCTGTACACAACAGGCACCGCGGCGCCCTCCACCTGTACACAACGAACACACCGCAGCGCCCTCCACCTGTACACTACACACCGCAGCGCCCTCCACCTGTACACAACAGGCACCGCAGCGCCCTCCACCTGTACACAACAGGCACCGCGGCGCCCTCCACCTGTACACAACGAACACACCGCAGCGCCCTCCACCTGTACACTACACACCGCAGCGCCCTCCACCTGTACACAACAGGCACCGCAGCGCCCTCCACCTGTACACAACAGGCACCGCGGCGCCCTCCACCTGTACACAACGAACACACCGCAGCGCCCTCCACCTGTACACTACACACCGCAGCGCCCTCCACCTGTACACAACAGGCACCGCAGCGCCCTCCACCTGTACACAACAGGCACCGCGGCGCCCTCCACCTGTACACAACGAACACACCGCAGCGCCCTCCACCTGTACACTACACACCGCAGCGCCCTCCACCTGTACACAACACACCGCAGCGCCCTCCACCTGTACACAACAGGCACCGCAGCGCCCTCCACCTGTACACAACAGGCACCGCGGCGCCCTCCACCTGTACACAACGAACACACCGCAGCGCCCTCCACCTGTACACAACACACCGCAGCGCCCTCCACCTGTACACAACACACCGCAGCGCCCTCCACCTGTACACTACACACCGCAGCACCCTCCACCTGTACACAACACACCGCAGCACCCTCCACCTGTACACAACACATCGCAGCGCCCTCCACCTGTACACAACACACCGCGGCGCCCTCCACCTGTACACAACGAACACACCGCAGCGCCCTCCACCTGTACACAACACACCGCGGCGCCCTCCACCTGTACACAACGAACACACCGCAGCACTCTCCACCTGTACACAACACACCGCAGCGCCCTCCACCTGTACACTACACACCGCAGCGCCCTCCACCTGTACACTACACACCGCAGCGCCCTCCACCTGTACACAACAGGCACCGCAGCGCCCTCCACCTGTACACAACACACCGCGGCGCCCTCCACCTGTACACTACACACCGCAGCGCCCTCCACCTGTACACCACGGCGCCTTCCACCTGTACACAACAGGCACCGCAGCGCCCTCCACCTGTACACTACACACCGCAGCGCCCTCCACCTGTACACAACAGGCACCGCAGCGCCCTCCACCTGTACACTACACACCGCAGCGCCCTCCACCCGTACACCACACACCGCGGCGCCCTCCACCCGTACACCACACACCGCAGCGCCCTCCACCTGTACACAACAGGCACCGCAGCGCCCTCCACCTGTACACAACAGGCACCGCAGCGCCCTCCACCTGTACACTACACACCGCGGCGCCCTCCACCTGTACACAACAGGCACCGCAGCACCCTCCACCTGTACACTACACACCGCAGCGCCCTCCACCTGTACACTACACACCGCAGCGCCCTCCACCTGTACACTACACACCGCAGCGCCCTCCACCTGTACACTACACACCGCAGCGCCCTCCAGGGCCGGACTGGGACTAAAATTCAGCCCTGGCATTTGAAGTTACACAGGCCCACTTGTCACATGCTGACTGTATAAGGCTACGTTCACATTTGCGTTGTGCGCCGCAGCTTCGGCGACGCAATGCACAACGCAAACAAAACCGCAACAAAACGCACGCTAAAACGCTGCGTTTTGCGATGCATGCGTCCTTTTTTGCCGAAAGTTGGACGCAAAAAAAATGCAACTTGTTGCGTTCTCTGCGCCCAACGCTTGCGGCCAAAAAAAAGCATGCGTCGCAAAACGCAGTACAACGCATGTCCATGCGCCCCCATGTTAAATATAGGGGCGCATGACACATGCGGTCGACGCTGCGGCGCCGAACGGTAATGTGAACGTAGACTAATATCTTTGTACACTTGTAGGCTACAAGAAGTGAGGGGAGTGTAACACGACTATATAACATAATTACAGCTGTATCCAGCATTACAGCACAGCCTCCATAGACTATAATACAGCACAGCCCCCATAGACTATAATACAGCACAGCCCCCATAGACTATAATACAGCACAGCCCCCATAGACTGTAATGCTGCACAGCCCCCATAGAATGTAATACAGCACAGCCCCCATAGAATGTAATGCAGCACAGCCCCCATAGACTATAATACAGCACAGCCCCCATAGAATGTAATGCAGCACAGACCCCATAGACTATAATACAGCACAGCCCCCATAGAATGTAATGCTGCACAGCCCCCAGACTATAACAGCACAGCCCCATAGAATGTAATGCAGCACAGCCCCCATAGACTATAATACAGCACAGCCCCCATAGAATGTAATACAGCACAGCCCCATAGACTATAATACAGCACAGCCCCATAGAATGTAATACAGCACAGCCCCCATAGACTATAATACAGCACAGCCCCATAGAATGTAATGCAGCACAGCCCCATAGACTATAATACAGCACAGCCCCATAGAATGTAATACAGCACAGCCCCCATAGACTATAATACAGCACAGCCCCCATAGAATGTAATACAGCACAGCCCCATAGAATATAATGCAGTACAGCCCCATAGAATATAATGCAGCACAGCCCCATAGAATATAATGCAGCACAGCCACCATACAATGTGATGCAGCACAGCCCCCATATAATATAATGCAGCACAGCCCCATAGAATATAATGCAGCACAGGCCCATAGAATGTAATGCAGCACAGCCCCCATAGAATGCAATGCAGCACAGCCCCCATAGAATGTAATGCAGCACAGCCCCCATAGAATGTAATACAGCCAGCCCCCATAGAATGTAATACAGCACAGCCCCCATAGAATGTAATGCAGCACAGCCCCATAGAATATAATGCAGCACAGCCACCATACAATGTAATGCAGCCAGCCCCATCTATCTATATATATAATTGTCTAAGGGTTTTTCCGTCTGTCTTTCTGTCTGTCTGTCTGTCTGTCTGTCCTGGAAATCCCGCGTCTCTGATTGGTCGAGGCCGCCAGGCCTCGACCAATCAGCAACGGGCACAGCATGGCGACGATGATGTCATAATGGAAATCCCGCGTTTCTGAGTGGTCGAGGCCTGGCGGCCTCGACCAATCAGCGACGGGCACAGTATCGACGTAGATGTCATAATGGTTGCCATGGCGACGATGATATCATAAAGGTTGCCTCGACCAATCAGCATCGGGCACAGTGTGCCGCGAATTCTGGAATCATCATTGTCCATATACTACAGGGACATGCATATTCTAGAATACCCGATGCTTAGAATTTCATAGTGACGTTCCTTTGATGTCAATTTCCTCTTCCCCTCTTCAGAAGTTCCTGAGTTTTTGTCGGATTTCCAGGATGTATTTGATGAGCCCAAGTCCAGTTCCCTTCCTCCACATAGGGACTGTGATTGTGCTATTAAGTTGATTCCTGGCTGTAAGTTCCCTAAGGGCCGACTTTTCAACCTGTCTGTGCCAGAGCATGCCGCCATGCGGAGTTATGTTAAGGAGTCTTTGGAGAAGGGGCATATTCAGCCGTCTTCGTCACCATTGGGAGCGGGATTCTTTTTTGTTGCCAAGAAGGATGGCTCCTTGAGACCCTGTATTGATTATCGCCTTCTTAATAAGATCACGGTCAAATTTCAATACCCTTTACCTTTGCTTTCTGATTTGTTTGCTAGGATTAAGGGGGCTAGTTGGTTTACTAAGATTGACCTTCGAGGGGTGTATAATCTTGTTCGTATTAAACAGGGTGACGAATGGAAAACTGCATTTAATACGCCCGAAGGCCATTTTGAATACCTTGTGATGCCTTTCGGGCTTTCTAATGCTCCATCTGTATTTCAGTCCTTCATGCATGATATTTTTCGCAATTATCTTGATAAATTCATGATTGTATATTTGGATGATATTTTGATTTTTTCCAATGATTGGGAGTCTCATGTGAAGCAGGTCAGGATGGTGTTTCAGATCCTTCGTGATAATGCTCTGTTTGTGAAGGGGTCTAAGTGCCTATTTGGAGTTCAGAAGGTTTCTTTTTTGGGTTTCATTTTTTCTCCCTCGTCTATAGAAATGGATCCTGTTAAGATCCAAGCCATTCATGATTGGATTCAACCCACATCTGTGAAGAGCCTTCACAAATTTTGGGGCTTTGCTAATTTTTATCGCCGTTTCATTGCCAACTTTTCCAGTGTGGTAAGCCCCTAACCGATTTGACGAAGAAAGGCGCTGATGTGACGAATTGGTCCTCTGCGGCGGTTTTTGGGCTCCCTCCGGTGGTTGTAGGTGGTAATGCTGTTGTCCCTGGGTTGCAGCCCTGTTCAGGTGTATCTGCTGATTGCAGTTCTGACTGGGGTATTTAGGCTTGCAGGATTCATTAGTCCTTGCCAGTTGTCCATTGTTTTTGGAGGTTTTTCATTGCCTGGTTCCTTCTGCCTTGCTGCCAAGTCTGCAAAGATAAGTGTCTGGTTTTTGTGGCACACATGCTGTGTGCTTAATAATTTAGTGCTATTCATTGTTTTTTTTGCCCAGCTTAGACTGTATCAGAATTTTCTCAGTCTTGTTGGATTCTCAGGAGTGGCAGATATACATTCCATGTCTTCAGTTAGATTGTGGAACTTTTTGTATTATCTGCTGTGGATATTTTTAGAGTTTTAATACTGACCGCTTAGTATTCTGTCCTATCTTTCTCTATTTAGCTAGAGTGGCCTCTTTTGCTGAAATCTGTTTTCTGCCTGTGTGTGTCTTTCCTCTCCTATTCACAGTCAATATTTGGGGGGGCTGCCTATCCTTTGGGGTTCTGCTCTGAGGCAAGTTAGTATTCCTATTTCCATCTATAGGGGTATTTAATCCTCCGACTGTGTCGAGGTGTCTAGGGTTTGTTAGGCACACCCCACGGCTACTTCTAGTTGCGGTGTTAGTTCAGGGTTTGCGGTCAGTACAGATTCCACTTCTCCTGAGAAAGTTTCATGCGGCTCCAAAGTCACCGGATCATAACAATTGAGCATCATGTGCGGTCATTAGACAGTATGGAGGATCATGTGGGGCCAATATACAGTATGGAGCATCATGTGTGGTCATTATACAGTATGGAGCATCATGTGCAGTCATTATACAGTATGGAGCATCATGTGCGGTCATTATACAGTATGGAGCATCATGTGCGGTCATTATACAGTATGGAGCATCATGTGCGGTCATTATACAGTATGGAGCATCATGTGGGGCCATTATACAGTATGGAGCATCATGTGGGGCCATTATACAGTATGGAGCATCATGTGGGACCATTATACAGTATGGAGCATCATGTGGGGCCATTATACAGTATGGAGCATCATGTGTGGTCATTATACAGTATGGAGCATCATGTGCCCGGCATTATACAGTATTGAGCATCATGTGGGGTCATTACAGTATGGAGCATCATGTGCGATCATTATACAGTATGGAGCATCATGTGCGGTCATTATACAGTATGGAGCATCATGTTCGGTCATTATACAGTATGGAGCATCATGTGCGGTCATTATACAGTATGGAGCATCATGTGCAGCCATTATACAGTATGGAGCATCATGTGGGGCCATTATACAGTATGGATCATCATGTGCCCGGCGTTATACAGTATTGAGCATCATGTGCGGTCATTATACAGTATGGAGCATCATGTGCAGCCATTATACAGTATGGAGCATCATGTGGGGCCATTATACAGTATGGATCATCATGTGCCCGGCATTATACAGTATTGAGCATCATGTGGGGTCATCATACAGTATGGAGCATCATGTGGGGTCATCATACAGTATGGAGCATCATGTGTGGCCATTATACAGTATGGAGCGTCATGTGTGGCCAGTATACAGTATGGAGCGTCATGTGTGGTCATCATACAGTATGGAGCATCATGTGTGGTCATTATACAGTATGGAGCATCATGTGCAGTCATCATACAGTATGGAGCATCATGTGCGGTCATTATACAGTATGGAGCATCATGTGCGGTCATGGCGGCCTCGACCAATCAGAGACGGGCACAGTATCGACGTAGATGTCATAATGGTTGCCAAGGCGACGATGATGTCATAAAGGCCAGGCCTCGACCAATCAGCGACGGGCACAGCATGGCGACGATGATGTCATAAAGGCCAGGCCTCGACCAATCAGCGACGGGCACAGCATGGCGATGATGATGTCATAAAGGTTGCCTCGACCAATCAGCGACGAGCACAGTCTGCCACGAATTCTGGAATCATCATTGTCCATATACTACGGGGACATGCATATTCTAGAATACCCGATGCGTTAGAATCGGGCCACAATCTAGTATAATATAATGCAGCACAGGCCCATAGAATGTAATGCAGCACAGCCCCCATATAATATAATGCAGCACAGCCCCATAGAATATAATGCAGCACAGGCCAATAGAATGTAATGCAGCACAGCCCCCATAGAATGCAATGCAGCACAGCCCCCATAGAATGTAATGCAGCACAGCCCCCATACAATGTAATGCAGCCAGCCCCATAGAATATAATGCAGCACAGGCCCATAGAATGTAATGCAGCACAGCCCCCATATAATATAATGCAGCACAGCCCCATAGAATATAATGCAGCACAGGCCAATAGAATGTAATGCAGCACAGCCCCCATAGAATGCAAAGCAGCACAGCCCCCATAGAATGTAATGCAGCACAGCCCCCATACAATGTAATGCAGCCAGCCCCATAGAATGTAATGCAGCACAGGCCCATAGAATGGAATGCAGCCAGCCCCATAGAATATAATGCAGCACAGGTCCATGGAATGGAATGCAGCCAGCCCCATAGAATATAATGCAGCACAGGCCCATGGAATGGAATGCAGCCAGCCCCATAGAATATAATGCAGCACAGGCCCATGGAATGGAATGTAGCCAGCCCCATAGAATATAATGCAGCACAGGCCCATGGAATGGAATGCAGCACAGGCCCATGGAATGGAATGCAGCACAGGTCCATGGAATGGAATGCAGCACAGCCCCATAGAATATAATGCAGCACAGCCCCATAGAATATAATGCAGCACAGGCCCATAGAATGTAATGCAGCACAGCCCCCATAGAATGCAATGCAGCACAGCCCCCATAGAATGCAATGCAGCACAGCCCCCATAGAATGTAATGCAGCACAGCCGCCATAGAATGTAATACAGCCAGCCCCCATAGAATGTAATGCAGCACAGCCCCATAGAATATAATGCAGCACAGCCCCATACAATATAATGCAGCACAGCCACCATACAATGTAATGCAGCCAGCCCCATATAATATAATGCAGCACAGGCCCATAGAATGGAATGCAGCCAGCCCCATAGAATATAATGCAGCATAGCCCCATACAATATAATGCAGCACAGGCCCATGGAATGGAATGCAGCCAGCTCCATAGAATATAATGCAGCACAGGCCCATGGAATGGAATGTAGCCAGCCCCATAGAATATAATGCAGCACAGGCCCATGGAATGGAATGCAGCCAGCCCCATAGAATATAATGCAGCACAGGCCCATAGAATATAATGCAGCCAGCCCCATACAATATAATGCAGCACAGGCCCATGGAATGGAATGCAGCCAGCTCCATAGAATATAATGCAGCACAGGCCCATGGAATGGAATGTAGCCAGCCCCATAGAATATAATGCAGCACAGGCCCATGGAATGGAATGCAGCCAGCCCCATAGAATATAATGCAGCACAGGCCCATAGAATATAATGCAGCCAGCCCCATACAATATAATGCAGCACAGGCCCATGGAATGGAATGCAGCACAGCCCCATAGAATATAATGCAGCACAGGCCCATGGAATGGAATGCAGCCAGCCTCATAGAATATAATGCAGCACAGGCCCATGGAATGGAATGCAGCCAGCCCCATAGAATATAATGCAGCACAGGCCCATGGAATGGAATGCAGCACAGGCCCATGGAATGTAATGCAGCCAGCCCCATATAATATAATGCAGCACAGGCCCATAGAATGGAATGCAGCCAGCCCCATAGAATATAATGCAGCACAGGCCCATGGAATGGAATGCAGCCAGCCCCATAGAATATAATGCAGCACAGGCCCATGGAATGGAATGCAGCCAGCCCCATAGAATATAATGCAGCACAAGCCCATGGAATGTAATGCAGCCAGCCCCATAGAATGTAATGCAGGCAGCCCCCATAGAATGTAATGCAGGCAGGCAGCCCCCATAGAATGTAATGCAGGCAGGCAGCCCCCATAAAATGTAATGCAGGCAGGCAGCCCCCATAGAATGTAATGCAGGCAGGCAGCCCCCATAGAATGTAATGCAGGCAGGCAGCCCCCATAGAATGTAATGCAGGCAGGCAGCCCCCATAGAATGTAATGCAGGCAGGCAGCCCCCATAGAATGTAATGCAGGCAGGCAGCCCCCACAGAATGTAATGCAGGCAGGCAGCCCCCATAGAATGTAATGCAGGCAGGCAGCCCCCATAGAATGTAATGCAGGCAGGTAGCCCCCATAGAATGTAATGCAGGCATACAGCCCCCATAGAATGTAATGCAGGCAGGCAGCCCCCACAGAATGTAATGCAGGCAGGCAGCCCCCACAGAATGTAATGCAGGCAGACAGCCCCCATAGAATGTAATGCAGGCCGGCAGCCCCCACAGAATGCAATGCAGGCAGGCAGCCCCCATAGAATGTAATGCAGGCAGGCAGCCCCCCCAATAGCTCCACAATCCAGTCATCACTCATTGATAAAAAAAACAAAAAAACACTCTACTCACCTCTCTCCTCTTGCCCCGCGCTGCTCCTGGCTCCGGCCTCAGCAGCTGCAGTCTGCCCACCCGGTCACACAGCAGGTGCGCAATGATATGACGTCATCGCGCACCCGCAGTGTCAGCGGCAGGCAGAGCGGGGAATGATGGGAGAGGGGGCGTCAGCAGACGCCCTCTCCTCCATCATTGCATTCAACTGTACCGGCGTCTATGACGCCGGTATAGTTGAATGCGGGGCCGGGAGTGTGCCGCGACAGCGTGGGGAGTGTGCCGACAGCGGCACACTCGAGCGGCCCACTACTGCCATCAGCCCTTCTGGCATTTGCAGGTCCCAGGAGGTCAGGGTCATTTGTCGGCTTTATTTTTAGACTGTTGATCTACAGCCCTGTATACTGTATTACCGCCGTATACACTATACTTGTAAACTGAAGAATCACTCTGAAGAAAGGATCAGAGGAGGATGTGAAGTATTAGGGTATGTGCACACGCTGCGTCCTGGTGTGCAGATTTTTCCGCACTAATTTTGATAAATCCGCAGGGCAAAAACACTGCATTTTTCCTGCGGATTTATCACGGATTTACCGCGGTTTTTGTGCAGATTCTGCTGCGGTTTTACACCTGCGGTTTTCTAATATGGAGCAGGTGTCAAACCGCTGCGGATTCCACACAAAGAATTGACATGCTGCGGGAAAAAAAAAAAAGCAGCGTTAACGCGCGGTTTTTTTCCCGCAGCATGTGCACAGCGGTTTTTGTTTTCCATAGGTTAACATTGTACTGTACACCCATACCTCCCAACTTTTGAAGACGGGAAAGAGGGACAGTTTGCGGTGCGCAAAGCGCGCCGTGGCAAATTTTAGGCCACGCCTCTGACCACACCCATTCATAATTAGTCACACCCATATCCATGTCCCAACCACACCCATTTAGCACTGCTGATCACACTGTTTAATATACAATAATTATAAACAAAAAAATATGGCCACAGTGTCCCATACTGTATAATGGCCACACATGATGCTCCATACTGTATGATGACCACACATGATGCTCCATACTGCATAATGCCGGGCACATGATGCTCCATACTGTATAATGGCCCCACATGATGCTCCATACTGTATAATGCCCACACATGATGCTCCATACTGTATGATAACCCCACATGCTCAATACTGCATAATGCCGGGCACATGATGCTCCATACTGTATAATGGCCCCACATGATGCTCCATACTGTATAATGGCTGCACATGATGCTCCATACTGTATAATGACCGCACATGATGCTCCATACTGTATAATGACCGCACATGATGCTCCATACTGTATAATGACCGCACATGATGCTCCATACTGTATGATGACCACACATGACGCTCCATACTGTATACTGGCCACACATGACGCTCCATACTGTATAATGGCCACACATGATGCTCCATACTGTATGATGACCCCACATGATGCTCCATACTGTATGATGACCCCACATGATGCTCAATACTGTATAATGCCGGGCACATGATGATCCATACTGTATAATGGCCCCACATGATGCTCCATACTGTATAATGGCTGCACATGATGCTCCATACTGTATAATGACCGCACATGATGCTCCATACTGTATAATGACCGAACATGATGCTCCATACTGTATAATGACCGCACATGATGCTCCATACTGTATAATGATCGCACATGATGCTCCATACTGTAATGACCCCACATGATGCTCAATACTGTATAATGCCGGGCACATGATGCTCCATACTGTATAATGACCACACATGATGCTCCATACTGTATAATGGCCCCACATGATGCTCCATACTGTATAATGGTCCCACATGCTGCTCCATACTGTATAATGCCCCCACATGATGCTCCATACTGTATAATGGCCCCACATGATGCTCCATACTGTATAATGGCCCCACATGATGCTCCATACTGTATAATGACCGCACATGATGCTCCATACTGTATAATGACCGCACATGATGCTCCATACTGTATAATGACCGCACATGATGCTCCATACTGTATAATGACCGCACATGATGCTCCATACTGTATGATGACTGCACATGATGCTCCATACTGTATAATGACCACACATGATGCTCCATACTGTATGATGACCACACATGACGTTCCATACTGTATACTGGCCACACATGACGCTCCATACTGTATAATGGCCACACATGATGCTCCATACTGTATGATGACCCCA
Source organism: Ranitomeya variabilis (assembly GCF_051348905.1). Lineage (NCBI taxonomy): Eukaryota > Metazoa > Chordata > Amphibia > Anura > Dendrobatidae > Ranitomeya > Ranitomeya variabilis. The sequence continues at coordinate 39,978,115 of NC_135236.1, forward strand.
CATGATGCTCCATACTGTATGATGACCCCACATGATGCTCAATACTGTATAATGCCGGGCACATGATGATCCATACTGTATAATGGCCCCACATGATGCTCCATACTGTATAATGGCTGCACATGATGCTCCATACTGTATAATGACCGCACATGATGCTCAATACTGTATAATGCCGGGCACATGATGATCCATACTGTATAATGGCCCCACATGATGCTCCATACTGTATAATGGCTGCACATGATGCTCCATACTGTATAATGACCGCACATGATGCTCCATACTGTATAATGACCGAACATGATGCTCCATACTGTATAATGACCGCACATGATGCTCCATACTGTATAATGATCGCACATGATGCTCCATACTGTAATGACCCCACATGATGCTCAATACTGTATAATGCCGGGCACATGATGCTCCATACTGTATAATGACCACACATGATGCTCCATACTGTATAATGGCCCCACATGATGCTCCATACTGTATAATGGCCCCACATGATGCTCCATACTGTATAATGACCGCACATGATGCTCCATACTGTATAATGACTGCACATGATGCTCCATACTGTATAATGACCGCACATGATGCTCCATACTGTATAATGACTGCACATGATGCTCCATACTGTATAATGACCACACATGATGCTCCATACTGTATAATGACCACACATGATGCTCCATACTGTATAATGACTGCACATGATGCGCCATACTGTATAATGACCACACATGATGCTCCATACTGTATATTGGCCCCACATGATCCTCCATACTGTCTAATGACCGCACATGATGCTCAATTGTTATGATCCGGTGACTTTGGAGCCGCATGAAACTTTCTCAGGAGAAGTGGAATCTGTACTGACCGCAAACCCTGAACTAACACCGCAACTAGAAGTAGCCGTGGGGTGTGCCTAACAAACCCTAGACACCTCGACACAGTCGGAGGATTAAATACCCCTATAGATGGAAATAGGAATACTAACTTGCCTCAGAGCAGAACCCCAAAGGATAGGCAGCCCCCCCAAATATTGACTGTGAATAGGAGAGGAAAGACACACACAGGCAGAAAACAGATTTCAGCAAAAGAGGCCACTCTAGCTAAATAGAGAAAGATAGGACAGAATACTAAGCGGTCAGTATTAAAACTCTAAAAATATCCACAGCAGATAATACAAAAAGTTCCACAATCTAACTGAAGACATGGAATGTATATCTGCCACTCCTGAGAATCCAACAAGACTGAGAAAATTCTGATACAGTCTAAGCTGGGCAAAAAAAACAATGAATAGCACTAAATTATTAAGCACACAGCATGTGTGCCACAAAAACCAGACACTTATCTTTGCAGACTTGGCAGCAAGGCAGAAGGAACCAGGCAATGAAAAACCTCCAAAAACAATGGACAACTGGCAAGGACTAATGAATCCTGCAAGCCTAAATACCCCAGTCAGAACTGCAATCAGCAGATACACCTGAACAGGGCTGCAACCCAGGGACAACAGCATTACCACCTACAACCACCGGAGGGAGCCCAAAAACCGCCGCAGAGGACCAATTCGTCACATCAGCGCCTTTCTTCGTCAAATCGGTTAGGGGCTTAACCACACTGGAAAAGTTGGCAATGAAACGGCGATAAAAATTAGCAAAGCCCCAAAATTTGTGAAGGCTCTTCACAGATGTGGGTTGAATCCAATCATGAATGGCTTGGATCTTAACAGGATCCATTTCTATAGACGAGGGAGAAAAAATGAAACCCAAAAAAGAAACCTTCTGAACTCCAAATAGGCACTTAGACCCCTTCACAAACAGAGCATTATCACGAAGGATCTGAAACACCATCCTGACCTGCTTCACATGAGACTCCCAATCATTGGAAAAAATCAAAATATCATCCAAATATACAATCATGAATTTATCAAGATAATTGCGAAAAATATCATGCATGAAGGACTGAAATACAGATGGAGCATTAGAAAGCCCGAAAGGCATCACAAGGTATTCAAAATGGCCTTCGGGCGTATTAAATGCAGTTTTCCATTCGTCACCCTGTTTAATACGAACAAGATTATACACCCCTCGAAGGTCAATCTTAGTAAACCAACTAGCCCCCTTAATCCTAGCAAACAAATCAGAAAGCAAAGGTAAAGGGTATTGAAATTTGACCGTGATCTTATTAAGAAGGCGATAATCAATACAGGGTCTCAAGGAGCCATCCTTCTTGGCAACAAAAAAGAATCCCGCTCCCAATGGTGACGAAGACGGCTGAATATGCCCCTTCTCCAAAGACTCCTTAACATAACTCCGCATGGCGGCATGCTCTGGCACAGACAGGTTGAAAAGTCGGCCCTTAGGGAACTTACAGCCAGGAATCAAGTTAATAGCACAATCACAGTCCCTATGTGGAGGAAGGGAACTGGACTTGGGCTCATCAAATACATCCTGGAAATCCGACAAAAACTCAGGAACTTCTGAAGAGGGGAAGAGGAAATTGACATCAAAGGAACGTCACTATGAACCCCTTGACAACTCCAACTAGTCACAGACATAGATTTCCAATCGAGCACAGGATTATGTACCTGTAAACATGGAAAACCCAGTACAACAACATCATGTAAATTATGCAACACCAGAAAACGGCAATCTTCCTGATGTGCTGGAGCCATGCACATAGTCAGCTGTGTCCAATACTGAGGGTTATCTTTGGCCAACGGTGTAGCATCAATGCCCCTCAAAGGAATAGGTCTCTGCAAAGGCTGCAAGGAGAAATCACAACGCTTGGCGAATTCTAAGTCCATTAAGTTCAGGGCAGCGCCTGAATCCACAAATGCCATGACAGAAAATGACGATAATGAGCAAATCAAGGTCACAGATAAGAGAAATTTAGGCTGTACAGTACTGATGGTAAAAGACCTAGCGACCCTCTTAGTACGCTTAGGGCAATCAGAAATAACATGAGCAGAATCACCACAGTAAAAACACAGCCTATTCTGACGTCTGAATCCCTGCCGTTCTGCTCTGGTCAAAATCCTATCACATTGCATAGGCTCAGGACTCTGCTCAGCGGACAATGCCATATTGTGCACAACTCTGCGCTCGCGCAGGCGCCGATCAATCTGAATGGCCAGAGACATAGAATCACTCAGACCAGCAGGCGTAGGGAACCCCACCATAACATCTTTAATGGCTTCAGAAAGACCCTTTCTGAAAATTGCAGCCAGAGCATCCTCATTCCATTTAGTGAGCAACATGGGACGTGCTCTGGAGGAGGTGGTACCTATACTGACAGCAGACCCTGAACTTAACACAACAACTAGAAGTAGCCGTGGGATGTTCCTGTCACTCCCTAGACACCTCGTCACAGCCGGAGGACTAAATACCCCTAAAGATAGAAACAGGAAAGCTATCTTGCCTCAGAGAAAATCCCCAAAGGATAGACAGCCCCCCACAAATATTGACTGTGAGTGGAGAGGGAAATGACATACGCAGAATGAAACCAATGTAGCAAAGGAGGCCAGTCTAGCTAGATAGATAGGACAGAATACTGTGTCAGTATTAAAATACTAGAAAAATCCACCAGAGTTTACAAAAATCTTCACCACCTGACTAAAGGTGTGGAGGATAAATCTGCTTCTCCAGAGCTTCCAGCTTAACTGAATAAATCCATACTGACAAGCTGGACTAGAAAAAACATAGAATGCACTGAACTATTAAGTCCACAACATATGGACTGCAGAGAACCAAGCCAGGACTTATCTTTGATGATCTGGTCAGAATAGCTGAGAAATCCATGCAGAGATGTGAATCCAACCAAGAAAATTGACAACTGGCACTAACTGAAGGATAGAGCCAGGCTAAATAGCCGAGCCAGAATAGACAATCAGTGGAAGCAGCTGCTTACTGCTAAATCCAAGGAGCAGCCGTACCACTTATAACCACCGGAGGGAGCCCAAGAACAGAACTCACAATAGTGCCACTTACAACCACCAGAGGGAGCCCAAGAGCGGAATTCACAACACCGGACTCCCAGATTCCATGGAAAATGCCCAATCCTGTGGTTCGCCACGCAGCAGGGAAATAATGATTTGATTTTAACCTGCTGAATGGAATCACCAGAGGATCGAGGTCTCAAAGCAAAAAACAGTTTACAGTTGTTTTTAAAACTCAGAAATTTGGACCTGTCACCAAAAAACAAATCGGGAGTAGGAATCTTCGGCTCCAAGACAGGAGTCTGAACAATATAATCAGAAATTCCCTGCACCCTAGCAGCAAGCTGGTCTACACGAGAAGCTAATTCCTGAACATCCATGCTAACACAAGACTCCTCAGCCACCCAAAGAAAAAGAGGGAGGAACAGGCAAAACACTACAGAGAAAAAAAAAAAATGACTCAACACCTTCGCTTCTTCTGAGATGCATTTAACTCATTGTGGGCCAGTTGTACTGTTATGATCCGGTGACTTTGGAGCCGCATGGAACTTTCTCTGGAGTAGGTGGAACCTGTACTGACCGCAAACCCTGAACTAACACCGCAACTAGAAGTAGCCGTGGGGTGTGCCTAACAAACCCTAGACACCTCGACACAGCCGGAGGACTAAATACCCCTATAGATAGAAATAGGAATACTATCTTGCCTCAGAGCAGAACCCCAAAGGATAGGCAGCCCCCCACAAATATTGACTGTGAATAAGAGAGGAAAGACACACACAGGCAGAAAACAGATTTCAGCAAAAGAGGCCACTCTAGCTAAATAGGGAAAGATAGGACAGAATACTAAGCGGTCAGTATTAAAACTCTAAAAATATCGACAGCAGATAATACAAAAAGTTCCACAATCTAACTGAAGACATGGAATGTATATCTGCCACTCCTGAGAATCCAACAAGACTGAGAAAATTCTGATACAGTCTAAGCTGGACAAAAAAAACAATGAATAGCACTATTAATCACACAGCATGTGTGCTACAAAAACCAGACACTTATCTTTGCAGACTTGGCAGCAAGGCAGAAGGAACCAGGCAATGAAAAACCTCCAAAAACAATGGACAACTGGCAAGGACTAATGAATCCTGCAAGCCTAAATACCCCAGTCAGAACTGCAATCAGCAGATACACCTGAACAGGGCTGCAACCCAGGGACAACTGCATTACCACCTACAACCACCGGAGGGAGCCCAAAAGCAGAATTCACAACACTCAATACTGTATAATGACCACACATGATGCTCCATACTGTATAATGACTGCACATGATGCTCCATACTGTATAATGACCGCACATGATGCTCAATACTGTATAATGGCCACACATGATGCTCTATACTGTATAATGACTGCACATGATGCTCCATACTGTATAATGGCCCCACATGATTCTCCATACTGTATAATGACCGCACATGATGCTCCATACTGTATAATGGCCCCACATGATTCTCCATACTGTATAATGACCACACATGATGCTCCATACTGTCTAATGACCGCACATGATGCTGCATACTGTATAATGACTGCACATGATGCTCCATACTGTATAATGGCCACACTCTCCATACTGTATGACATACAGGCACGCAGCTCACACACAGGCACGCAGCTCACACACACGCAGCTCACACATGCATCTCACACACACGCAGCATCACACACACACAGGCAGCATCACACACACGCAGCATCACAAACGCAGCTCACAAACATGCAGCTTTGACACAAATGCATCACACGCAGCCATCACACACACGCAGCCATCACACACACACAGCCATCACACACACGCAGCCATCACACACACACGCAGCCATCACACACACACCCAGCCATCACACACACACCCAGCCATCACACACACACACACAGCCATCACACACACGCACACAGCCATCACACACACGCAGCCATCACACACACACCAGATACCTTACACACGACACACATGCAGCATCTCACACACACACATGCAGCATCTCACACACACACGCATCACACACACACATGCAGCATCACACACACACACACATGCAGCATCACACACACACACATGCAGCATCACACACACACACATGCAGCATCACACACAATCTCTGTGGTGCAGGGGCGGCTGATGCCCATGTGCAGCTCTTCAGTTTCTCCTGCTCACAGCTCTGCACTGTCCCGGCACCTCCCCATCTCTCCTTCTCTGCCGGGATACCAGATAAGAGCAGGAGAAGCCGGAGCTCCGTGCACACACAGGAGGTATGCTGAGTCGCTGACCTTTCATCTTGATTGCTGCTGGCTCTCTCCCTCAGCGTGGCAGCGCCGCACAGGGGGCGGGGGGGGGCAGCTTTTATAAAAATAAAAAAAAGCCACAAACCTAAGTTACTCAGGTGCCACCCCCTGCATTGTCCCTGCCCTAGGCACGTAGTGCGGGACAACTAATGTCCCATCCGGGATCCCGGGGCTGACTGTCAAAATCAGGACAGTCCTGCGGGATCCGGGACGGTTGGGAGGTATGTGTACACCACATGGAAAACTGCTGCGGATCCGCAGCAAAAACCGCAACGTGTGCACATACCCTTAAGGCTGCCATCACACCAGCAGTATTTGGTCAGTATTTTACGTCAGTATTTGTAGCCAAAACGAGGAGCGGGTGATAAATACACAAGTGGTACATATGTTTCTATTATACTTTTCCTCTGATTGTTCCACTCCTGGTTTTGGCTTACAAATACTGATGTAAAATACTGACCAAATACTGCTAGTGTGACGGCAGCCTTAGGCTGATGAAAAGGTCAGAAAAAGAAGTGAAAAAACCCTTCAAATGAAAGCATCTGAGGGTGATGTGAAGAAATGTTCTCATGAACAGGATCAGAGTGGGAAGTTAACATTTTTTGTGGAAAGCATTACAGAAGGATGTGAAGAATCATTTGGATGAAAGTACCAGAGGAGGAGGTGAAGAATTTTTGTAAGGAAAGGATCAGAGGGATATGTGAAAAAAAACTCTTTCGATGAAAAGATCAGAAAAGGATGTGAAGCATCATTATGATTAATTGATCAGTGGAGGATGTAAAGAATCATTCTCATGAAAGGATCAGAAGAGGATGTAAAGAATTGTTCTGATGAACGTATCAGAGGAGGATATAAGGAATCTTTCTTATGAACATGATCAGAGGACGAACTGAAGAACAATTCTGAGGAAAGCATTAATGCATCAGAGAAGGATGTGAAGAATCATTCAGATGAAAGGATTAGAGGAGGACTGCCACGCTGCGATGGTGTTCAGTAAGGCACAGAGGCCTCAAACTGTCCCTGGAGCTGGGACCCTAACTATCCCTGTCTCGGGGGGGTACTCTTAAAGATAGAGATGCCCGAGTCTCCGACCTTACTATACTCCTGGTAAACCTTAATCTGTCCCCTCCCCCACCCCATGAGGCCAGGGACAGAAATGTTAGATAAACCAGACACAAAGACAAAGCAGGGATAAAAGAAAACCTCTATCATACAACAGCACTAACCAGCAATCGGGACTGGGAGGAATAAACTAAATGGGAAAAGGGAGCGGGAGATAAACACACACGTACTACAGCAAACCACAGAATGCCGCAACTCCAAACTTAAGGTACTTATCCTTAGCACAAGAAGACGAATCTCCAATAGCAACAACAAACTCCTATTCAGCACAATGTCTCCTAAGTGCAAGGAAGCAAAGCTTTCACCAGCAGGACAGAGAAGGTCTGGACAGATTTTATAGGAAGAGGTAATGACCAGATCAGAAGCAGCTGAAAATGGAGCTGCATGTTTCTGACCAGCATAGAAAGGATCGTTAACTTCTTCCGCAAACCAAATTAATTTAATATGGGATCCAACAGGCTAAATGGAAGATCTGTGATTCACAATACACAGTGATCTTCTACCCACAGATCTCCCAGGGTGGCGTGACACACTCGTGTCAAGGATATGACGAATTGTCCCGAGCAAAAAAATCAGGAGAATGTGAAGACTCGGTTCTTATTAACATGTTAAGGGGAGAATTTAAATAATCATTCTGAAGAAAGGATCCAAGGTGAATTTGAAAAATCATTCTGCTAAATGTAATAAAGTGCAATGTGAAGTATCGTTCTGATTAAAGAATCAGAGGAGGAAATGAAAAATCATTTTGCTGAACAGTATTAGAACGGATGTGAACAATTGTTCTGAAGACAGGAGCAGAGGAGGGAGGGGGTAAAGTATTTCTGAAAAAATAAGAGGAATTTTTATGATAAAAGTATCATAGGAAGAAGTGAAGAATTAATCTGAGAAAAGGATCAGAGGAGGATTTGAAGGATAGTTCTGACGAAACAAGAAGAGGACTTAAAATCGTTTTAATGTACAAGGTTGGGGAGGGATGTGAACATTTTTCTTGAAGACAGGATTAGAGGAGGAGTCAAATTATTGTTTTGATGAAAGGATCAGAGGAGGATGTTATGAATCAGATAAAAAGCAGAGGAAAACGTGAATAATTATTCTGAGTAAATAGTGGAAGAGGTTAAGAATCATTCTGATGAAAGGATCAGAAGAGGATGTAAAGAATCATTCGGACAACCAAGATCAGAGGCGGATGTAAAGAATCTTTTCTGATAAACAGGCAGATGACTTGTTCCTCTCAAGTTAATGGAGGCGAGTAATGTTGTAGAGGTTTTCTTTGCACAAGCGGACTCACATGATACGTTTGTCAGAGTAGTGCATGTGGGAAAAGTTTTTTTGGCACACTCTGCCTCCTCTGATACATATGGATGGATGCTCCCTTACTGTCTAGCTGGTGGAGGCGGAGTAATAGTGTAAAAAATCCCTTATTGTCAGGTTTGCAGAGATATATGGTGTGGAGAATATATTTTGTATGGTGTGAATCATTTTTTTGGCACGCTCTGCCTCCTCTGATACGGGTAGATAAATAATCCCTTATTGTGAGGTTTGTAGAGGTAGAGTATGGTGTGGAGATTTTTTTGGCACACTCTGCCTCCTCTGATTCATGTTGATGGATGATCTCATAATGTCAGGTTGGTAGAGGTAGGGTACAGTGTGGAAAATATTTTTAACGCTCTGCCTCCTCTGATACATGTTGATAAATGCTCCCTTACGGTTAGTTTGGTAGAGGTAGTGTACGGTGTGAATATTTTTGCCACACTCTGCCTCCTCTGATACATATGGATGGATGCTCCCTTACTGTCTAGCTGGTGGAGGTGGAGTAATAGTGTAAAAAAACAGTAATTAGACTTACTGGTAATTTTATTTCCAGGAATCCATCCTGACAGCACACTGGAGGACGTCCTTCTTATCCATGATGGGACAGGAAACACGAGAGGTTAAAAGGACCCTCCCCCTACCACCCTTCAGTGTTTTTCCAAAGTAACACATCTGGATGGATGCAAAAAACAAGTTTTATTCCAACAAAATAATCAATCATACAAATGTTACATCACATAAGTATAAAGATCAAAACTAACAGTGCTGTCAGGATGGATTCCTGGAAATACAATTACCAGTAAGTCTAATTACTGTTTTCCAGGTCACCACCTGACAGCACACTGGAGAAATACCAAAAGAGAATGGTATTTAGGGTGGGACCACTGCTTGAAGTACCTTTCTACCAAAGGCCAACTGAGGCGAAACCACATCTAACTTGTAGTGTTTAGAAAAGGTACTAAGATTAGACCATGATGCAGCTCTACAGATCTGGTCTGCCGTAGCCCCCCCTTTCTCCGCCCATGATGTGGCCATGGCCCTAGATGAGTGGGCTTTAAGATTAACTGGGGAATTCAGACCTTTAGCTTTGTAGGCTAAATTAATTGTAGATTTTATCCACCGTGCGATAGTCGCTTTAGACGCTTTTTTCCCCTTATTTGGACCCCTGAACTGAACGAACAAGTTATTGTCCCGTCTCCAGGGTCTAGATAAATCAAGGTACCTGAGTACTGACTCTCTTACATCAAGGTTATGGTAAAATCTTTCTTTTTGGTTTTTAGGGAATTGGCAAAACGACGGTAAAACAATCTCCTGATTCATATTAGTATCTGAGACGACCTTAGGGAGAAAGGCCGGATCAAGCCTTAGTACTATTTTATCCTCAAAGATCTGTAAATACGGGTTCTGTACCGAAAGAGCCTGTAGTTCCCCTAATCTTTTTGCCGATGTGATCGCAACTAAAAACGCGGTTTTAAGAGAGAGTTTGTTAATATCTATGTCTCCAGTTACATCCCAGGACTGATCACACAGAAAATTCAGGACCAGATTAAGATCCCACGGCGGGACTGATTTCCTAATTAACGGCCTTAGCCTCTGGACTGCTCTAGAGAATCGACTAATCCAGGGGTGGGTAGATAGAGAAAAATCAAAAAATACACTCAGGGCCGCTATCTGGACTCTTAATGTACTTGGTCTAAGACCTTTTTGAAATCCTGACTGCAAGAAGTCAAGAATTTTCGGGATATCTGGATGGTCAGTATCAACTGTCATCTCCCCGCAGAATCCACAAAATCGTTTCCATATCTTTGTGTAGATAGCAGATGTTACCGGCTTTCTGCTGGCTTGAAGGGTAGAAATGACGTCATCCGAAAGACCTTTTGCCCTCAAGACCGTCCGTTCAGGATCCAGGCTGCCAACTGAAGTGCTCCTGGGTTTTGGTGTAGAACTGGACCCTGTAGAAGAAGATCCTCTCTTTCTGGTAACAGGAGGGGTTCTTCCACTGATAATTTTTTTAACAACGGAAAACAACTTCGTTTCGGCCAGTGAGGAGCTATGAGAATGACTTTGGCCCCGTCCTCGCAGATTTTCCTGAGTGTTCTTGGAATCATTGCCAGAGGCGGAAACGCATACAGAAGACCGTTGTTCCAGGGTTGTGACAGGGCATCGATCGCAGCTGGGCTTTCCCAGGGGTTTAGGGAGTAAAAGGTTTTGACCTTTGCGTTTTGCTTTGTAGCAAATAGATCCACAGTCGGCTTCCCCCAACGATGACAAAGACCCCTGAATACTTCGCTGTTCAGTTCCCACTCTGTAGGGGATACACTTTTCCTGCTCAGGAAATCCGCCAACTGGTTCTTGGATCCCTCCAGATGTACAGCCGAGATTGACAGTACCGACTTCTCTGCCCACCTGAAGATCTGTTCCGCCAGATCTTGTAATGCCAAATGTCTTGGGCCCCCCTGATGTCGAAGGAAGGCTACCGTCGTCGTATTATCCGAGAAGACCTTTACATACTTGTTCTTCAGCAAATGTTGTGCCACCGTTAAGACCTTCCAAACTGCATGCAACTCTCTGTGGTTTGATGACTTCTTGCTGTCCTTTCTTTCCCAACGACCTTGGAAATATCTTCCTAGGACATGACCTCCCCAACCTTGCTGACTTGCGTCTGTCGTGACTGACACACTGGGGGTTTGAAGCCATGGTACCCCCAGCCGGAGATTTTCGGAGAGAGTCCACCACACCAGAGATCTCTTGATCTGAAATGAAAGATTCAGTCTTTGATCTAGAGAGTTCTGTCTTCTGTTCCAGCTCCTCAGAACTCCCTGCTGAAGCTGCCGGGAATGAAACTGGCTCCATCTCACGCAAGGGATGCAGGCCGTCATTAACCCCAGTATTATCATCCCGTCTCTGATCGTATTTCGGCCTCGGGAGAAGTGATGGACCTTCTTTACTATACCCTTTAGCCTGTCTTCCGGAAGGTAGGACATTCTTGTTTCTGAATCGAGCATGACTCCTAGGAATTTTATTCTGGATTTCGGTATTAGATCTGATTTCTTCCAATTTATAATCCATCCGAGACTCTCTAGTGTGGAAATGAGGGATTGACAGTTGATCCTGAGCTGGTCTACTGACTCTGCCGCGACTAAAAAGTCGTCTAAATAAGGGATTACCATCAAATCCTGATTTCTCAGATAAGCGACCACCTCTACCATAAGTTTTGTAAAAACCCTGGGAGCCGACGCCAGGCCGAAGGGGAGACAGCGAAATTGAAAGTGGTAGATCTTCCCTTCCATGTTTACCGCGAACCGCAGAAACTTCTGGTGGTTTAAGTAAATGGGAACATGGTAATATGCACTCTTTAGATCTAGAGTGCACATCACCATACCCCTTCCCAACAGAGGAATGGTAGACCGAATTGACTCCATTTTGAATCTTTTGTATACCACCCAATTGTTTAGGTGCTTCAGATTTATTATTGTTCTCGATTCTCCCGATGGTTTTGTTATCGAGAAGAGATTCGAGTAATGACCTCTGTACTCTTCTTGAGAGGGGACCGGAAGAATTGCCGCCATTTTTAGGAGGTCCTGTATATCCGACCACATTGGGGATGATGATTTTAGATGTGAGCTGGACACCAGAAACCTTTCGGGCGGAAGGGAGGTAAATTCGATTTTGTATCCCTGGGACACCACTTGTAACACCCAAGGACTTGTTGTTATTTCCCTCCAACCTTCTAGGAATCCGGCTAGACGACCCCCTACACTGACGGCGTCATTTTCTATGGTAGCTAGACCTCGGACCTGAGTAACTCGAGTCTTTGGTTTTGGGTCTACTATCCCCCCCTTTCTGGTAGCTCCATCTACCTTGTTTTCCTTTACCCCTGTAATCTGGTTTTTGATTATAGCGGGGTCTCCGAAAGGGCTGGAATTTTTTAGGCTTTTCTTCTGGGAACCCCTTTTTTACATCTGAGGCCTTCTCTAAGATATCGTCGAGGACCGGTCTGAAGACCCTGCCCCCAGAAAAGGGTATGGAACACAATTTATTTTTGGAGTGCATATCACCCGACCAGCTTTTGAGCCAGATAGCTCTTCGGGCTGCATTAGATAGAGATTGACCTCTAGCCGCAAACCTAACCGTCTCTGCGGATGCGTCTGCCAAAAAGGTGGTCGCCAATTTTAACAGAGGCAGGGATTTCAGGATAGTATCCCTAGGAGTTTTGGCTATTAATTGATTCTGAAGATCATTTAGCCACAGGTCCATGGAGCGAGCCACTGATGTCGCTGCAATATTTGCTCCAATAACTGCCGAAGAACTCTCCCAGGCCCTTTTTAAAAGGCCATCTGCTTTCCTATCCATGGGCTCTTTCAGATTGGAAGAGTCCTCAAAAGGGATTGAGGTTCTTCTGGATACTTTAGCCAATGGAATGTCTATTTTAGGAATGTCGACCCATTCTTTAACTTCATCCGGGTCAAACGGCAAGCGGAGTCGGAAATCTTTAGGGATAGTCAGTCTCTTCTCCGCCTCCTCCCATTCATCCAGAATCATGGATCTGATATGGGAATTTACCGGAAACACCTTCGCAGTCTGTGAGCGCAAGCCACCAAACATTTCATCCTGAACCGAACAAGATGGTTGTGGTTCCTCAATTTGCATAGTATGCCGAACAGCCTCCAACAGTTCTCCTGTGTCCGCCGCGGAGAATAAGTATCTTCTCCCTTTCTCCGGAGGGTCTCTGCTCTCCTCTTCCTCCTCTATATCGGACACAGAAGATGACGGGTCTCCTGAAGAGTAATCGACCCTCTGCCTTTTGCTCGGTCTCTCCGAAGGTGAGGCTTGAGGTAGTACCAGACCTGATATGGAAGCCTGAACCTCCTATCATGGCTCTCATATTTGACATAAGAGAAGCCTGCTCCTCTCCTATGATTCTGCAGGTGCACGCTTCACATAGGGGTTTCTGCCAGGTATCTTTCAGCTTGTCTGCACAAATAGGACACCTTTTGCTTTTGCCAGGCTTCTTTAACGGTTTTCCAGGTAATGAGGCCGCCTATAGGGAATAACAAATTCTAGCATAATGCCCCATTTTTTATTTTCTTTTAAAGATATCCATAATACAGGGCCCCTGCTCTACTTACTAGCGCCGTGGACTCCTGCCCCTCTGCTCTAGCTGCGTCCTCCATGATGCACTGGAGATCGCATACTGCTCCCGCACATACCTTTATATTTCTGTTCCTCTGTTCATCTGTACAGCGCTCCTGCGCTCACTACCGCTTCCTGTTGCAGAGACGCCGCCCGCCCCCCTCAGCCGCCAACCGGAAGTGATGCGCGGCCGGAAAGAGAGGATGGTGCAGCGAGGATTTGCTTCCCCATGCCGGCCGCATGGAGACGCCGATATCAGCAGAGGCCGCCGCTGGGATGGCATGCACCAGGGGGCGCGACGGAAGGATCGAGAGCCCCCGGCAGGGAGAAGCGATCCTCATACCAGGAGCAGCGCTACACTGGTAGGCAGAGGGACCCTCGGGCGGGTGTCGGCCAGCGGGTGCCTCATGGAGGGAAGGGTGAGGCAAAGCCCCCCCGATCCACATCCCCCCCGCACAGAACGGTAGCTTCCTCTCGTCCGTTCCTATCCATAATGGGACAGGAAAAACACTGAAGGGTGGTAGGGGGAGGGTCCTTTTAACCTCTCGTGTTTCCTGTCCCATCATGGATAAGAAGGACGTCCTCCAGTGTGCTGCCAGGTGGTGACCTGGAAAATCCCTTGTCAGGTTTGCAGAGATGAGTACGGTTTGGAGAATATATTTTGTATGGTGTGAATCATTTTTTTTGGCTTGCTCTGCCTCCTCTGATACATGTTGATGGATGCTCCCTGTCAGGTTGGTAGAGGTAGGGTACAGTGTGGAGAATATTTTTGGCACACTCTGCCTCCTCTGATACATGTTGATGATTGCTCCCTTACGGTTTGTTTGGTAAAGGTAGGGTACGGTGTGGAGAATATTTTTTTGGTACACTTTGCCTCTTCTGATACATGTTGATGGATTCTCCCTTATCGTCAAGTTGGTAGAGGTGGAGTATATTTTTTGGCAAACTCTGTCTCCTCTGATACATGTTGATGGATGATCCCTTACCATCAGGTTGGTAGAGGTGAAGTACGGTGTGGAGAATATTCTTTGCCACACTCTGCCTCCTCTGATACCGGAGGATCGAGGTTTGGAAGCCACAGGAAGTCCAACCTTCTGCTGGACGGGTGTCTGTTATTATTCGGCCACTCAGTGTATCTGTATAATTGGCCTATTTAGTGGCACTAATTACCCTGCATCTGCTAACGAGGCTGCCCCTCCCGGTAGTTATATAACCCCGGAAACCACAGCTAAATCTAGGAAGAAAAAAAAAGTATCTCTATAAAAAATCCTTTTTTCTCGTACTCGGTTATATAACCTTGACAGAAAAAAAAAAAATTCCTGGGTGATTGCAACAAATGACATAATAATAGACAAATGACTGGGAAATAAGCGAGTCTCCGGCAGCGAGAATATTACCTGATGACTCACAGCTGCAGGATGCGTCACAGTGAGCGATTGTGTACCGGTGCCAAGCGACGACCAACCAGCCGCGCCGGCCGTCAGCTGGAAACACACGGACGGGAGTGTGAGAGGTGATGCAGCCATCCAGGAAGACAAAGGCCTGCAAACGCTATATAGAGGGAAAAAAAAAGACTTTTTTTTTTTGCAAACCTCCATTTTTTTGGTGCTCAAGAAAAAAGGACCACTTTTTATCAGTGTCCAGGATCCGATTTTCATCCATTTTTGGTCCTTGTCCATTTTCACAAACATTTTATTATTTTTGTTTTGTCTTTTTATTTTTTTTTGTTGCTCTTTTTTTTAATGTGTAATTTTTTTTTATAGTTTTTATTTTTTTATTTATCTATCCACATGTTTTTTTTTTTACGGACTGATTGATTTAAAGGTCAATTTTGATTCGGGACTCAAAAAAAAGTCTCCATTTTTATTTAATTTTTTTGCAGACAGTCTCAGAAAAATAAATACAGACATGTCAACTGCCTCATAGATTATAATGGGTATGTGCAAAAAACACGGACTGACCACATATGTAAACAACAGACACAATTTTCTTTCTGATATCTTCGCGGATTTCTTGAGACTTTCCCATGATGTTACACAAAGAAGCAGTGTGTTTCAGGTGTGCATTAAAATACATTCACAGGTGTGTGTGAAATGAAAGTGCGCATGAAAAATAAAATTGCCAAAACAAAAAAGTATAACAGAATAAAGGAAAAAATAAAAACCAGATTGAAAAAAAAAGACATCTAAAAAAGAAAAAAAAAAAAAAATCTGCAAAAAAGAGATTAACAAGAAAAATGAAAAATAGGGGTTTCAACAAAAATAATATTTTACAAATGGATAAAAAAAAGATTCAGAAATAAATAAAAAATGATGTATATGCTGAAAAAAAAAAAAAAAAAAAAAGAAAATATACAAATTAACAATGGAAATAGAGAAGATTTTTATACAAAATGTATAAAATAAAAATCATGGTTTAAAAGTGTAAAATATAGAATGTACTTACGAGACAAGAGGAAACTAACGCATTGGAGAATGTGGGGGTGTCGGGGGTCTCCGGGATGATCAGGCTCTGAGTCAGTGACGGGGGAGGCGAGGTACAGAGTAATGATATCCTACATTCTGCGTGGGTCGTCCTGGTGATATCAAGCCGGTCACAGCGTTTTTTTTTTATTGTTTTTTATTCTTTTTCACATCTCTTCTTCTGTTGCTCCCACACAAGCTAAGAAAAGCCTCATGTGGGCTGAAATGGGTTAAACATGATTCCTTGGAGTTCTAACATTCCGTTCCGAGTTCTCGGCTTCGGTCACGTGACGCGAGTGATCCGGATACGGCGAGAGCTCATGTCTACCAGTCACATGTCCGAGGTTGTGGCTGCGCACAATGCGCATGCGCAGACCCAGAGTAGCTGGATTCACGCATGCGCGAAGGTAATAAGAGCTGCCATACAGATAGGACAAAGCATGGTTTATACCTTATGCGGAGCTCTCTGACTGGGCCGTTACAGGCCACAGCTTGTCCTGGAGAGGAAACACCGGAGAAGAGGGATTTTTTTAGAGTTCTTTGGTGGGGTTTTTTGGCATTTTTTCACAGATGGGAGCGTTATATGGCGCATGCGCAGTGAACACGAGAGTTCTTTCCCTGATTTAGTCTCGCACTGAGCGTTATCTCATTACCCGAACCCACAAGGGGAGTTTACGTTATGTCTCCTTCCCCTAGCCTTTGGGTCTTTGTTGTTTCTTGTGCCATCTTCTCACTTCCCAAGTGGGAGGAATCTAAAACAAGTCTGTGTATGGCGGACATGAAGTCTCATGTAAAGCAGATGGTTTCCTATTATCGCTTCGATACGTAGACGACTTGTCCCATATTCAATATGTATTACTTACCCGCGGAGTAGATGAGAGATGTGGAGTTTGGAGGCTGTGAACCCCGCCACTGTCGAGTACAGGGGGCTCCTGAGCGGTAGTGAGCATGTGCAGTGACCAGCGCTATAGACAGTAGGCGGAGCCGAGTTTGCACATGCTCACCGCAGCTCCATTCATACACGGGCTCCCAGGTGAATGCCCTTTTCGATAGGCGATGTATATGGGACTCCCGTCTCCATGCCTTCCTCCGAAATAATCAGTCAGAACACCACTTTTTTTTTGGTTAAACAACATTTATTTTAATATTTATGTTGTGGGTTAGGAGGAGGGGAGGGGAAATTCAGAAGGTGGAGGGGTAACAAGGAGAGAGGGGGAGATTTACCCTATTGCCCCTGGACACACTCGCCCCCCTCCCTCCTAATGATTCACAGGGCAACCAGGCACATGGGGGGGGATTCTGCAGAGGGGTGGCGGGGTAGGAATTTGGGGGGCAGTCTCAGCTTGGTATGTGCCTCGTTGCCCGGCTGGTTGCAGCTACATAATGGCCGTTCCCATGCAGGGGTTTGGATGTCACGGGTGTAAGAAGGTGAGTCCTCGGGATAAATGGCGTCCTCTCTTATTTCAGTTATGGGGGTAGTAAAAGTTGGGATTTGACACAGTTACCCATCATGGCATATATGGTTACGAGGGGCAGTGTAATTTAGGAAGTATACCCCCATCGGGGGAGGGGTAATACAAAGCATCCCATGCCACCTCGCAGTGCCACTTCCCTCCTAATGTGGCAAGGGGGCGGCTAGGAAGCTAACCTGCCCTCGCTATAATCTCCTGACCCTCTCTGGGTCTCCACCTGCCGGTTCTGCCCCCTGCAAGGCAGAAAAAACGAGGGCACGGGAGTGGGGGAAGCGTCGCCCCAAATCCTTACACCATATCCCTCCAGATCAGCGGAAGCAAAAGGGGGTCCCCTCCCTAAGTGCCCGACCAGCCGCATGGTGGAGCCTTCTGAGAAATCCAAGAGCCAGGGGTCCATTGCTTCAACCTTATCTATTGGCATACCGGGATGGGGGGTAGGGGCAGGGATGTGAGGATTCATATATTATATATATATTTTTATTTTATTTTTATTTATTTTTTATTACACACATACTGTACACACACACGTAATTCTCCTCCATTAAATCCTCAAATTAACTTAAAAAAAAAAATGGAAAAAAAAATATTTTGAGAGGGCAGAGGAGGGGGGTATATAAGAGACCAGTTTGGGGGTAATTGCCCCTCCCTCCCCCCGTGGGGCTGGGGGGGGTAAGTGTATAAACATCACAGACACACAGCGTCACGGGAAAACGAGGGAACAGAAAAACCTGCACACGGACAAATTAAATATATATATATGTATATGTGTGTGTATATATATAAGTTAGGGGGTCTCCAGTCATCGGGTATTTACATGGGAGAGAGCGAGAAGGGACGGCTTCTACACAACATGTCCCCACTTCCCTGTGTTCGGAGGGCAGGGGGGCGGGAGAGGCGGGAAAAAAGGAGGGAATTATGTCGAGTTTTTGTCTGGTCCCAGCTGGGGGGTAGAGATGATGATAGATCCGGCGAAGGAGGGGAGAAAAATTAGACAGAGAGACGGTGGGGGGAGAGATACGCGGTCCTTAGGTGCTGAAGTAAACTGGTTGGAAAAAGGAAACACAGAGATAGGGGGTGACAAAATGTCGGGGGAGACAGTAGGCAAGGCGAGGGGAGACAGAAGGCGAGGGGAGACAGAAGGCGAGGGGAGACAGAAGGCGAGGGGAGACAGAAGGCGAGGGGAGACAGAAGGCGAGGGGAGACAGAAGGCGAGGGGAGACAGAAGGCGAGGGGAGACAGAAGGCGAGGGGAGACAGAAGGCGAGGGCAGACAGAAGGCGAGGGCAGACAGAAGGCGGGGCAGACAGAAGGCGAGGGCAGACAGAAGGCGAGGGCAGACAGAAGGCGAGGGGTGGGAAGGCCGAGGTGTTATAAGAAAAAGGCATGGAGTGCAGAAAGGCGGGACAAGGGTCATAGATGATGAGATGGAAAGGGAGGAGGTGATGGGAGGAAGAGAGAAAAAAAAGCAAAAGAGAAAAAGAGGTTAGTACAGTCAGCCATGTATATATATACAGCACAGATCACAGAAGCGGGTATACACACACTATATATGCACACGCTACATATACACACACTACATATAAACACGCCAATAACACACGCGGCACTCACCAATAATTATGATGAGGATGATAGCACATATCACTCCCATAATGATCATCATCTGAGGGGAGAAAAAAAAATGGAGAAAGTTAGCCATGGCTGAGCCAACAAAGGATCGTCAATGTGAGGACTTTAATAGAAAAAGGGCAAAATGGCAGTACAAATAGGTCGTACGGCACTCAACACCTATGGCTGGGCCCAATCCCGATTCAGCAGATCGGGACAAATCTCAACTCAGCAAATCAACCCTCTC
Organism: Ranitomeya variabilis; assembly: GCF_051348905.1. Taxonomy (NCBI): domain Eukaryota; kingdom Metazoa; phylum Chordata; class Amphibia; order Anura; family Dendrobatidae; genus Ranitomeya; species Ranitomeya variabilis. The sequence continues at coordinate 39,997,761 of NC_135236.1, forward strand.
TCGATCAAGTAGATTGAGCCGATCTGCCAGATTGAGATTGGGCCAATCTCAAACTGGTGGCTTTGTCCCAATTTCAGTAAAGTGGATCAGTCAATCTCAACCTGATGGATCGAGGCAATATCATTTCGGCGGATCACACCGATCTTAATCCAGAAGATCATCTCAATCTCAAACCGGTGGATAGCACCAATTTCAGTCTAGTGGATAGGCCAAATCTCAACCTGACAGATCAAGGTAATCTCATTTAGACCGATCTTAATCCGGTAGATCGCCTCAATCTCAAACCGGTGGATTGTCCAAATTTCAGTCTAGAGGATCGTCCCAATCTCAACACGATGGATTGGGGTAATCTCATTCCGGTGGATCAGTATAATCTTAATCCGGTAGAATGACCAAATCTTGAGACTTTGGATTGATCTAATCTCAGTCCAGTAGATCAAGCCGATGTCAATCCAGCAGATCAGTCAAATCTCCATCCGGCTGATTGGCCCAATCTCGAACCAGTGTATTGGTTGATCTAATGGATTGGCCCATTCTCGACGACCCAAAACAGACAATCCAATGTCATATCTTCAAAGTGTTTTGGACCAACAACGACTGGTACTTTTCGTGCCATGGACTTCAGTTGTGGCTACTGTGGCAGAAGTGGGCTTGTGATGTATCTAATGTCTAAATGAGCTGAACCTTAATTTATCTCTCGACCCAACAACTCCACCCATTCCCTCCAGAGCATCCCAATCTAAGCCATAGATTTCGAGGCCATAGCAGTGGTGGCCATAGTTTTGGAGGATCAGGTAGACAGCCTTTATACACACCTTGAGGTTCTTCCACCAGTACTTGCGCTTAAGTTTGGCCGCGCTGGTTTCAAACTGCGAGGCTCCGGCCTGCAGAGCGTCCGCGCGGTCATCCAACTCGGACAGCTTCTGATCTCGTTCCAAAACCTTGTCTACATTCACACGCATAATATCCACCACCTGTAGGGGAGGAGAACAGACATTGAGCGCACTCTGTCCGTCGTATGGATGTATCTTCATGGTGTATCTCCAACCTCGTCTCCTCAGGACTCACCTCATCGACCTGTGCCTGGGTTTGTTGGAGCCTCCTGTTGCTGGTAAGGTTGGGGGGAGCTGGGGGTGCTCCACCTTCACCGGGGGCAGCGGGGGGACCAGCAGCTGGGGCAGACCTAAAAGAGAGAGAGAAAACTTTGACTGCCTCATATTACCATGTCCGGTGGGCCTAGCCCATGACAATGTCTGCCATGGCTCCCTCAGAAGGTAACCCAATATGGAGTCAACTTTGGAGCCAATCATTTACAATCTTTATTGGGGCAATGAGGGCACGGGGGTTTGCAGCAGGAGGAAAAATAGCCGCGGGTTTGAGTTTAAGGTATAAATAAATAAGATCTAAATATATGTAATCTGGATCATCTGCCCACATTTACAAACAGGGTTATATCCGTCCTGTAAATCCACGAGGTATAGGATTTGCAGATGGAGGGTACAGCAATGGACGTCGGGGCACTTATCAGAGGAGGAATGTTGTGACTTTAGCCGAGGCCGATGCTGGCCATCGAGGAGGAGGATTTACAAACACAGTATACACCTATAACATCCGATTCTGCACTAACGTTATTATAAAAACATAAAAAAGAAGGAAACTTCAAAAACCACAAGAAGGTGATGAAACGGTAAAAGGCACGAGGAAGAAAAGAAGGATGAGGAAGGAAACAAGGAAAAAAAAAAGACAAAAAAAGAAAGAAAAGATCAAGCCGAAAAAAGATAAAGATAATAAAAGACAAAAAGGCTAAAACAATTACAAAGTCAACAAAAGAAGATGATAAATAAGAAAAAAAAAGATTAAAAAAAGGCAAGGAGAAGGTGAAGATGAAAACAAGGAAAAAAGGCACCAACAAGGTAAATTAACAAAAAAAAAAATCAGCTGAAAAAAATGTGAAGAAAAAGAAGATTAAGACAGAAAAAGAAGATTAAGACAAAAAAAGAGAAAAGCTCTACAACGAAAATGATGAAGAAAGAAAGATAATGATTTAAATTACATTAAAGATGAAGTTGAACAAAAGGAAGATGTAACAACAAAAAAGTAAAAGACATAAATGAAGCAAAAAAAAGAGAAAAAGGGATAAAACTCCACAAAGATGATGCTGAAGAAAGAAGGAAACATAATACAGATAGAAATTACATTAATGATAAAGATGAAAACAAGACCAAAAAAAGTAAAAGAAAAAGGTCAACAAAAAAACTTTGACAAAGAGAAAGATGATAGAGAAGAAAAAGAAAAAAAAAAAGATAAAATGAATATTAAGTCAATGAAGATTATGAAAGTGACATGAAGATGGTGAAGATGAAAACAAAGAAAAAATTTATAGAAAAGGTCAAAAATTAAAAAGAGGAAGAGAAAGTCAATTTAGAAAAGGAAGACAAAAAGGAAAAAAACTGCAGAGAAAATGATAAAGAAGGAAAGATAATAAAGATGGAAAGGACATTATTAATGAAGATGAGCACAAGGTAAACTAGGTAACAAAAAAAACACAAAAAAGGAAGATCAAGCAAAAATAAGTGAAGAAGAAAAAGATGGTGGAAAAGAGGAAGACAAGAAAAGGAATAGTAAGTCAATGAAAAAGATGATGAATGACGAAACAAAAGTAAAGAAAAAAATGACATGAAGCTGGTGAACATGAAAACAAGGAAAAAATGCAACTAAAAACTACAAGAAGGTTAACAAAAAAAGATGACGGAAAAAAAAAACACAGAAGAGGAAGACAAAAAAGAGATAAGTAATCTATGAGGAGGAGGAAGAAAAATCCTGGTGTTCTGTGGCAAATGCCATCGTCCTGCACAGTGTTGGGCTGCGAGTACAACCCCCATCTGTGGACGTCGGGCACTCACACCATTCTCATGGAGTCGGTTTCTAACCGTTTGTGCAGATACATGCACATTTGTGGCCTGCTGGAGGTCATTTTGCAGGGCTCTGGCAGTGCTCCTCCTGTTCCTCCTTGCACAAAGGCGGAGGTAGCGGTCCTGCTGCTGGGTTCTTGCCCTCCTACGGCCCCCTCCACATCTCCTGGTGTACTGGCCTGTCTCCTGGTAGCGCCTCCAGCCTGTGGACACTACGCTGACAGACACAGCAAACCTTCTTGCCACAGCTCGCATTGATGTGCCATCCTGGATGAGCTGCACTACCTGAGCCACTTGTGTGGGTTGTAGAGTCCGTCTCATGCTACCACAACTGTGAAAGCACAACCAACATTCAAAAGTGACCAAAACATCAGCCAGAAAGCATTGGTACTGAGATGTGGTCTGTGGTCCCCACCTGCAGAACCACTCCTTTATAGAGGGGGGCTTGATAATTGCCAATAATTATGGTGCTTGAATCTCCTAGGTTCAAGCAACATATTGTGATCCGATTTCTTATATTTTATTATTCTTCTCCGCGTTTTCCGCAATTAATGCGGCCCGAACCGCTCGGCGCAGAGACCCCGTTCAGGTGGCGTTTCGAAGCCCTCGGTGGGGACAGGTGTGCTATGACTTTTATAGTCTATCCGATATGTAGTTTTTTTAAAAATCGCATTTTAAATACAAAAAATTCCCATAGGAAATAATGGCGAACTTTCCATTACCCCCAACTTGACCTTCCAAAGATGGCAGCTATGCAAATGTACGGTGTCCATTTTAGGACATGATCATTTATCAAAGTCAAACATCAGAATAAAGTGACTATGACACTCACTCGTCCCGTGTGCAAAAGTAAGTGCGCCCCCGGCCCCGTGTGCAAAAGTAAGTGCGCCCCCGGCCCCGTGTGCAAAAGTAAGTGCGCCCCCGGCCCCGTGTGCAAAAGTAAGTGCGCCCCCGGCCCCGTGTGCAAAAGTAAGTGCGCCCCCGGCCCCGTGTGCAAAAGTAAGTGCGCCCCCGGCCCCGGGTGTGCAAAAGTAAGTGCGCCCCCGGCCCCGGGTGTGCAAAAGTAAGTGCGCCCCCGGCCCCGTGTGCAAAAGTAAGTGCGCCCCCGGCCCCGGGTGTGCAAAAGTAAGTGCGCCCCCGGCCCCGTGTGCAAAAGTAAGTGCGCCCCCGGCCCCGTGTGTGCAAAAGTAAGTGCGCCCCCGGCCCCGGGTGTGCAAAAGTAAGTGCGCCCCCGGCCCCGGGTGTGCAAAAGTAAGTGCGCCCCCGGCCCCGGGTGTGCAAAAGTAAGTGCGCCCCGGTCCCGGGTGTGGAAAAGTAAGTGCTCCCCTGGTCCCGGGTGTGGAAAGTGCTGCTGTAAAGCTGGCAGCGCTGTTCAAGCACCATGTATTTCCTTCAGGAAATGCCCATCTAGTTTCCATCTGTTGTCTATTCCATTTGCACAACACCATGTCAAATTGATTGTCAATCAGTGTTGCTTCCTAAGTGGACAGTTTCATTTCACAGAAGTTTGATTTACTTGGAGTTATATTCTGTTGTTTACGTGTTCCCTTTATTTTTTTGAGCAGTGTAGAAAAGAACAAGACATAAAATATACAAGGAATAGAAAGCCAACAAAGAAAATGAGGAAACAGAAGGAAAGATGATGAAGATGAAACCACGGAAAGGTAAAAGAAAGTGAAGGTCAACCAAAAAAAGGATGACAAAGAGAAAAGCGATAGAGGAAGAAAAAATAAAAACAATAGAAAGTCAACGAAGAAGATCATATAGATGAAAAAGACAAGACAATGATAAAGATGGTGCAGAAAAATATGACAGAAGATGGGAGCAAGGAAGACAAGAAGAAAATGACAAGACAAAGTAGAAGAGAAGTGAAGATGAACACAAGAAAACAGAACAATGCGAATAAGATATAATTTATCTATTATCTATCATCTATCCATCCATCATCTATCCATCCATCATCTATCCATCCATCATCTATCCATCCATCATCTATCCATCCATCATCTATCCATCCATCATCTATCCATCCATCATCTATCCATCCATCATCTATCCATCCATCATCTATCCATCCATCATCTATCCATCATCTATCCATCCATCATCTATCCATCCATCATCTATCCATCCATCATCTATCCATCCATCATCTATCCATCCATCATCTATCCATCCATCATCTATCCATCCATCATCTATCCATCCATCATCTATCCATCCATCATCTATCCATCCATCATCTATCCATCATCTATCCATCATCTATCCATCATCTATCCATCATCTATCCATCATCTATCCATCATCTATCCATCATCTATCCATCATATATCCATCATCTATCCATCATCTATCCATCATCTATCTATCTGTTATCTATGTCCTGCATACATTAGTGCAGCTATAGCTGGAGAACCTCTTCCCACTGAGGGGTTAATCCTATAATCAGCGCTGTGCGGTTACGAGCAGATGCATTATATCTCGCAGTCGGCCTCATCGCTGTGACGTGAGAGGAGACATCCAGATATTCTATATTAAAGCCTCTTCATAAACAATAGTAGGAATACATCATGTTATGTCCCTACGACAACACTTCCTGCTTTATGATGGAATGACGGCAGAGATCAGGCTGGGAGCCGAGCGCTCCGTAGTGTCCCCATGATAACACTGACTGACCCCAGCAGAGGACGTCTCGTGCTCCTCGCTCCAATACACTGGCATTTAAGTGTTGTCATAGGGATTCAAGTTTTCATTTTTAGTCCTTTTGGGGGAATCTTATTCCTGAGCAAAGCTTCATGGGAAAAAAAGGTATGCAAATGAGATCATCTCCAGAAGGAGCCAGTTGTCCTATAATCCTGGAGGCGAGATGATTAGCAAACTACTAAAAGGACAGATTCTGATTGGTTGCTCCGAGGCCTAGCGTTCTTTATGGTAAAACATTAAGCGTTGTCATGGGAACATTTGCCATTCAGGATCCCAGGAAAGCTGGGTGCGGACCTCCTTCGGGGGAATGATAAACCTTCTGGTGACAATAATGACACACGATTAGGACGATCTCGGCCACAAGTCCTTGACTCCACGTCTGTGATCCGGAGCCCATAAATGTCGGTGAGTGTCACTAAAACGGAGCAAAACTATCCTTCATGGTGTAGGATGTGATTCATCTGACTGCAGAGCAGCTTGTGTGACAGCCTGACGCAGCGGAAGCCACGGCGTGGGGAGGAAAGACAACGGCTGCCATACTGGGCTACGCCAGCTGCCACCCAGCTTTCCCAGACTCCCGAATGGCCTAGATATACACTGACACACCTCCAACACACATCCCGGTCACTTGGGGAGTCTAGGATAGATGGGGTGACCCTTTCTATAGTAAAATACGAGTCATCACCCAGCTTTCCCAGACTCCAGAATGGCACATACACTTATACACCTTTGACACATATCCCGGTCACTCAGGGTGTCTGGGATAGTTGGAGCGACCGTTCCCTGTAGTAATATACACACGAGTCATCACCCAGCTTTCCCAGAAGCTGACAGTACTACAAGGTGGCTTTCCCCACCACTAGGCCCTTACTGTTGATCTATTTTGCAGTCTGGAGCTCCCTCTGGTGGCTCAGTGCGTTATTACAGCGCAGAGATCTGCATTACTCATTATTGGCTACGGCTGCCGACAGCTGAATCAGGAGGGCGACGCGCTGCCAGAAAGAACGAATTTCTAATGAGTCAGGGGAAAAAAATGATCATTTTTGCTGTGTAATGAATAAAAAAAATTGTCCATTGTTATAAATAATCTGCCGGGACCAGTGCTGACTACCTGTGTCAGTATCTGCCTCATCTTATTACAAGGCCTGCACCGAACAGCGACTTTTACCGAAAAATATCAGGCACAGGTTATATTCCCAGACTCTTCTGTCTTCTGTCTTGAGACACAAGGGTCTGTGAGTATAACCTGATGATCACCTTTGACACTCAGTGCAGGAATGAATGTGTCGCATGGATTTATGTCAACTTACATCAGTTAAGGAATTTGCTCCTCAGACATTGTGGAGGCATCACAACACAGAACCAACCCCAATCAGAGGACAATAAAACATTCCTTATCTATGAACTGTTCCAATATTTATGGACATAACTGTTTATCACTCATGGTAATTCTCCTTCACGTCACCTGTCTTATCTATGGCATTTTTCTGTGCTGTGTTGTGCATAAATATGTGATTCTTCAGCAGTGGCGTAACTACAAAGTTATGGGCCCCAGTGCGAACTTCCAAATGGGGCCCCCACCTTCCCCCGCCCTACCCCCCCCCCACCTTCCCCTAGATACGCCTCGGACTGTTGCAGGAATCTCCTGCACTGCAACATGGTGTTGGGTGCCAGCACAGCCCGCACAGTGGTACATCCAGGACAGCCCGCACAGTGGTACATCCAGCACAGCCCGCACAGTGGTATATCCAGCACAGCCCGCACAGTGGTACATCCAGGACAGCCCGCACAGTGGTACATCCAGCACAGCCCGCACAGTGGTACATCCAGCACAGCCCGCACAGTGGTACATCCAGCACAGTGGTATATCCAGCACAGCCCGCACAGTGGTATATCCAGCACAGCCCGCACAGTGGTATATCCAGCACAGCCCGCACAGTGGTATATCCAGCACAGCCCGCACAGGGGTATATCCAGCACAGCCCGCACAGTGGTACATCCAGGACAGCCCGCACAGTGGTACATCCAGCACAGCCCGCACAGTGGTATATCCAGCACAGCCCGCACAGTGGTATATCCAGCACAGCCCGCACAGGGGTATATCCAGCACAGCCAGCACAGGGGGTATATAGAGCACAGCCCTCACAGTGGTACATCCAGCACAGCCCGCACAGTGGTATATCCAGCACAGCCCGCACAGTGGTATATCCAGCACAGCCCGCACAGTGGTACATCCAGCACAGCCCGCACAGTGGTATATCCAGCACAGCCCACACAGTGGTATATCCAGCACAGCCCTCACAGTGGTATATCCAGCACAGCCCGCACAGGGGTATATCCAGCACAGCCCGCACAGTGGTATATCCAGCACAGCCCGCACAGTGGTATATCCAGCACAGCCCTCACAGTGGTATATCCAGCACAGCCCGCACAGTGGTATATCCAGCACAGCCCGCACAGTGGTATATCCAGCACAGCCCGCACAGGGGTATATCCAGCACAGCCCGCACAGTGGTACATCCAGCACAGCCCGCACAGTGGTACATCCAGCACAGCCCGCACAGTGGTATATCCAGCACAGCCCGCACAGTGGTATATCCAGCACAGCCCGCACAGTGGTATATCCAGCACAGCCAGCACAGTGGTATATCCAGCACAGCCCGCACAGTGGTATATCCAGCACAGCCCTCACAGTGGTATATCCAGCACAGCCCGCACAGGGGTATATCCAGCACAGCCCGCACAGGGGTATATCCAGCACAGCCAGCACAGTGGTATATCCAGCACAGCCCGCACAGTGGTATATCCAGCACAGCCAGCACAGTGGTATATCCAGCACAGCCCGCACAGTGGTATATCCAGCACAGCCCGCACAGTGGTATATACAGCACAGCCCGCACAGTGGTATATCCAGCACAGCCCTCACAGTGGTATATCCAGCACAGCCAGCACAGTGGTATATCCAGCACAGCCCGCACAGTGGTATATCCAGCACAGCCCACACAGTGGTATATCCAGCACAGCCCGCACAGTGGTATATCCAGCACAGCCCTCACAGGGGTATATCCAGCACAGCCCTCACAGTGGTATATCCAGCACAGCCAGCACAGTGGTATATCCAGCACAGCCCGCACAGTGGTATATCCAGCACAGCCCACACAGTGGTATATCCAGCACAGCCCGCACAGTGGTATATCCAGCACAGCCCACACAGTGGTATATCCAGCACAGCCCTCACAGTGGTATATCCAGCACAGCCCACACAGGGGTATATAGAGCACAGCCAACACAGTGGTATATCCAGCACAGCCCTCACAGTGGTATATCCAGCACAGCCCACACAGTGGTATATCCAGCACAGCCCTCACAGTGGTATATCCAGCACAGCCCACACAGGGGTATATAGAGCACAGCCAACACAGTGGTATATCCAGCACAGCCCTCACAGTGGTATATCCAGCACAGCCCGCACAGGGGTATATCCAGCACAGCCCGCACAGTGGTATATAGAGCACAGCCAGAACAGTGGTATATCCAGCACAGCCCGCACAGTGGTATATCCAGCACAGCCCGCACAGTGGTATATCCAGCACAGCCCGCACAGTGGTATATCCAGCACAGCCCTCACAGTGGTATATAGAGCACAGCCCGCACAGGGGTATATCCAGCACAGCCCTCACAGTGGTATATCCAGCACAGCCCACACAGTGGTATATCCAGCACAGCCCGCACAGTGGTATATCCAGCACAGCCCACACAGTGGTATATCCAGCACAGCCCTCACAGTGGTATATCCAGCACAGCCCACACAGGGGTATATAGAGCACAGCCAACACAGTGGTATATCCAGAACAGCCCTCACAGTGGTATATCCAGCACAGCCCACACAGTGGTATATCCAGCACAGCCCTCACAGTGGTATATCCAGCACAGCCCACACAGGGGTATATAGAGCACAGCCAACACAGTGGTATATCCAGCACAGCCCTCACAGTGGTATATCCAGCACAGCCCGCACAGGGGTATATACAGCACAGCCCACATCTCATCTCCCCCCCCCCCCCCCCCGATAATGGCCCCACAGTCCGGTTAAAAAGAAAAAAAAAAACTCTCCTCACCTTTCCTTTTGCCCGCGCTGCTCCTGGCGGCTGCAGTCTGCCCAGGACACTGCAGGTGCGCGATGATATGACGTCATCGCGCACCCGCAGTGTACTGTCAGAGGCAGAGCGGGGAATGATGGGAGAGGGAGCGTCAGGTGACGCTCTCTCCTCCATCATTGCATTGAACTATACCGGTGTCATAGACGCCGGTATAGTTAAATGCGGCGGCGGCGGCACTGGGGGAGGAACAGTGCAGCGGCCCACTACTGGCATCGGCTCTTCTGGCATTTGCCAGAAGTGCCCGATGGCCAGCCCGGCCCTGCTCAGACCTGCCGGCCCGGGGCCCCTGACCTGCGGGGCCCGGTCGCAATGGCGACCGCGGTAGTTACGCCCCTGTTCTTCAGAATTTGTATTAGTCTATGCCTGATGAAGAGACCTGTGTAGTCTCGAAAGCTTGCAATTTGTTACCATCTTTTCAGTTAGCCATTAAAAGGTATCAGCCACTGAGGACTCTCAATTCTAAATATTTTTCTATCCACTGGCTAACACGGTACAGACATATATAGCTTTCCTGTATGTTTATGGCAAATGATGGATCCACTTTAAGCAGGGTAAGGAGGAATAAAAAAACACCTAAGCTATTACTGTGGGGGTGGGGCTGTGACAGCCTCTTATTGTCTATTATAGAACTGGACATTTGGGGCTCAGCTACCCTTAGAGACGGGCCTGTTATCCTACCCACTAAATAGGGGGTAAAACCTTCTGCCGAAAAGAACCCTGTGACAACACTGAGCTGCTGGGGGATCATAAGTTGGACGTTTTGCTAGGGGGATACTTGAAGAAAAGTATTTTCAGCACAAAAGAGGGCTGGTGACTAGAGATCAAGCACTGATGTATGTTATATCGGTTTATGGAGAACTTAGGTGAACAAGCACTAATCCTGGTGCCTAAAGAACAAGCAGTGATCCTGGTTCCTAAAGAACAAGCTCTGATGCTGGTGCCTAGAGAACAAGCAGTGATCCTGGTGCCTAGAGAACAAGCAGTGATCCTGGTGCCTAGAGAACAAGCAGTGATCCTGGTGCCTAGAGAACAAGCAGTGATCCTGGTGCCTAGAGAACAAGCAGTGATCCTGGTGCCTAGAGAACAAGCAGTGATCCTGGTGCCTAGAGAACAAGCAGTGATCCTGGTGCCTAGAGAACAAGCAGTGATCCTGGTGCCTAGAGAACAAGCACTGATCCTGGTGCCTAGAGAACAAGCAGTGATCCTGGTGCCTAGAGAACAAGCAGTGATCCTGGTCCTAGAGAACAAGCAGTGATCCTGGTGCCTAGAGAACAAGCACTGATCCTGGTGCCTAGAGAACAAGCACTGATCCTGGTGCCTAGAGAACAAGCACTGATCCTGGTGCCTAGAGAACAAGCACTGATCCTGGTGCCTAGAGAACAAGCAGTGATCCTGGTGCCTAGAGAACAAGCAGTGATCCTGGTCCTAGAGAACAAGCAGTGATCCTGGTGCCTAGAGAACAAGCACTGATCCTGGTGCCTAGAGAACAAGCACTGATCCTGGTGCCTAGAGAACAAGCACTGATCCTGGTGCCTAGAGAACAAGCACTGATCCTGGTGCCTAGAGAACAAGCAGTGATCCTGGTGCCTAGAGAACAAGCAGTGATCCTGGTCCTAGAGAACAAGCAGTGATCCTGGTGCCTAGAGAACAAGCACTGATCCTGGTGCCTAGAGAACAAGCACTGATCCTGGTGCCTAGAGAACAAGCACTGATCCTGGTGCCTAGAGAACAAGCACTGATCCTGGTGCCTAGAGAACAAGCACTGATCCTGGTGCCTAGAGAACAAGCACAGATGCCGGTGCCTAGAGAACAAGCACAGATGCCGGTGCCTAGAGAACAAGCACTGATCCCGATGCCTAGAGAACAAGCACTGATCCCGGTGCCTAGACCACAAGCACTGATTCTTGTGCCTAGAGAACAAGCTCTGATCTGTCATGTATTACTATCACTTAGTTCTATCTATTATTGGGAAAAGTCGGTAACAATCTAATTACACATCCAATTGCAGCATAAGCAGACATTTTTGCTGTTTACAACCCTGGAAAAGATGGGTGACCACCTTGCTGGGATCTATCTGGGAGCTACCAAATAAACATGGCTACCCAGGGCTTGTGAAAGGGAAAATGTGGCGGCAGCCAAACAGGTCTCGGCCGCTATTATACAATGTGTAACGCCCCATTAGATACGATCACAGCCAGCATTATTGGAGCACGGGCCCTATGACAAAGCGAAGGATGTCCGGACCTCCGCTGCCACATCCTCGTATTTCATGCCTTCACCTCAGGAGGCGGCCATTTTGTGAGCCATCAGCATCTTAGTATTGATTTGCAGGCGTGCGACTGCGACTTATTAATCATCTTATACGGCCGGGGTGGGATATTGTTTGCTCGTATTGCTAGTATTGGTCCAGCCTACACAAAATGGCCACTCTCCTCAGTAGCCTTCCGTTTCTATGGTGATGGTGAATGTCGGCTATCACTCAGCTTTCCCCAAAACACTGAATTCAGGAACATTTTTTCCTGTTTTGGGGAAATTTGGATGACAGCAAATAAGTCCATGGGCATAACTCCCACCGAGGTCATCATGTCAGACAGATATGGAGCTGTGATGGCAGCCATATATATTTCATAAAGACCTCGCTGCCCACATGAGGCGCCGCCCGGCGACCACAGGCTTCTCAATGGCTAACCTCAATACACCCCTGACTTACTGGAGGAACAGACCCTTAGATCTGGCAGCTAGAGGACGGACGTGCTGCAAAACCGGCAGCCATGATGGATCTCAGTTATTGGCAGGAAAGGGAGACGCTGCTAATGTGACTACATCCAACGTCAGATAATTTATAATTGGCACACTCCAGAAATGTGATGCAAAGGGGAATATTTAATGTACATACAGTAGTCAACATTCTCTATACTATACATCCAACGTCAGGTCTGCGGCCCATAGAGCTCACCCAAAATAATACACAACCCCCAAAGTGGGGTATGCAGCCCCGACCGTACACATGCCCTGTGGGGTGTATGGAGTACACAAGGTGTATACAGCCTCGTATATGTGCAACATGAGGTATACGGAGTACACAAGGTGTATACAGCCTCGTATATGTGCAACATGAGGTATACGGAGTACACAAGGTGTATACAGCCTCGTATATGTGCAACATGAGGTATACGGAGTACACAAGGTGTATACAGCCTCGTATATGTGCAACGTGAGGTATACGGAGTACACAAGGTGTATACAGCCCCGTACACATGCACTGTGGGGTGTAAGGAGTACACAAGGTGTATACAGCCTCGTATATGTGCAACATGAGGTATACGGAGTACACAAGGTGTATACAGCCTCGTATGTGTGCAACATGAGGTATACGGAGTACACAAGCTGTATACAGCCTCGTATATGTGCAACGTGAGGTATACGGAGTACACAAGGTGTATACAGCCCCGTACACATGCACTGTGGGGTGTAAGGAGTACACAAGGTGTATACAGCCTCGTATATGTGCACTGTGAGGTATACGGAGTACACAAGGTGTATACAGCCTCGTATGTGTGCAACATGAGGTATACGGAGTACACAAGCTGTATACAGCCTCGTATATGTGCAACGTGAGGTATACGGAGTACACAAGGTGTATACAGCCCCGTACACATGCACTGTGGGGTGTAAGGAGTACACAAGGTGTATACAGCCCCGTACACATGCACTGTGGGGTGTAAGGAGTACACAAGGTGTATACAGCCTCGTATATGTGCACTGTGAGGTATACGGAGTACACAAGGTGTATACAGCCCCGTACACATGCACTGTGAGGTATACGGAGTACACAAGGTGTATACAGCCTCGTATATGTGCAACGTGAGGTGTAAGGAGTACACAAGGTGTATACAGCCCCATACACATGCACTGTGGGGTGTAAGGAGTACACAAGGTGTATACAGCCCCTTACACATGCACTGTGGGGTGTAAGGAGTACACAAGGTGTATACAGCCTCGTATATGTGCAACGTGGGGTGTATGGAGTACACAAGGTGTATACAGCCCTGTACACATGCACTGTGAGGTATACGGAGTACACAAGGTGTATACAGCCCCGTACACATGCACTGTGGGGTGTAAGGAGTACACAAGGTGTATACAGCCTCGTATATGTGCACTGTGAGGTATACGGAGTACACAAGGTGTATACAGCCTCGTATGTGTGCAACATGAGGTATACGGAGTACACAAGCTGTATACAGCCTCGTATATGTGCACTGTGAGGTATACGGAGTACACAAGGTGTATACAGCCTCGTATATGTGCAACATGAGGTATACGGAGTACACAAGGTGTATACAGCCTCGTATGTGTGCAACATGAGGTATACGGAGTACACAAGCTGTATACAGCCTCGTATATGTGCAACGTGAGGTATACGGAGTACACAAGGTGTATACAGCCCCGTACACATGCACTGTGGGGTGTAAGGAGTACACAAGGTGTATACAGCCTCGTATATGTGCACTGTGAGGTATACGGAGTACACAAGGTGTATACAGCCTCGTATGTGTGCAACATGAGGTATACGGAGTACACAAGCTGTATACAGCCTCGTATATGTGCAACGTGAGGTATACGGAGTACACAAGGTGTATACAGCCCCGTACACATGCACTGTGGGGTGTAAGGAGTACACAAGGTGTATACAGCCCCGTACACATGCACTGTGGGGTGTAAGGAGTACACAAGGTGTATACAGCCTCGTATATGTGCACTGTGAGGTATACGGAGTACACAAGGTGTATACAGCCCCGTACACATGCACTGTGAGGTATACGGAGTACACAAGGTGTATACAGCCTCGTATATGTGCAACGTGAGGTGTAAGGAGTACACAAGGTGTATACAGCCCCATACACATGCACTGTGGGGTGTAAGGAGTACACAAGGTGTATACAGCCCCTTACACATGCACTGTGGGGTGTAAGGAGTACACAAGGTGTATACAGCCTCGTATATGTGCAACGTGGGGTGTATGGAGTACACAAGGTGTATACAGCCCTGTACACATGCACTGTGAGGTATACGGAGTACACAAGGTGTATACAGCCCCGTACACATGCACTGTGGCGTACACAGAGTACACAAGGTGTATACAGCCCCTTACACATGCACTGTGGGGTGTAAGGAGTACACGAGGTGTATACAGCCTCGTATATGTGCAACGTGAGGTGTAAGGAGTACACAAGGTGTATACAGCCTCGTATATGTGCAACGTGAGGTGTAAGGAGTACACAAGGTGTATACAGCCTCGTATATGTGCAACGTGAGGTGTAAGGAGTACACAAGGTGTATACAGCCCCGTACACATGTACTGTGGCATATACTGCGTATTCCTGTGAAGGAAAGTGGTGGAATGATGGGAATCACCAGATGGAGACGTCACTGATCTGCAACTGATGGAAAAACTGATTTTCTAAACCTCTGGATTCCTTCAGTCTATGTATCTGATGACTGCCCGCCAAATACTGATGATGGAGGCGACAGATGGTCACCAGATACCGACGATGGAGGCGACATGTGGTCACCAGATACTGATGATGGAGGCGACAGATGGTCACCAGATACTGATGATGGAGGCGACATGCGGTCACCAGATACTGATGATGGAGGCGACATGCGGTCACCAGATACTGATGATGGAGGAGACATGTGGTCACCAGATACTGATGATGGAGGTGACAGATGGTCACCAGATACTGATGATGGAGGAGACATGTGGTCACCAGATACTGATGATGGAGGCGACAGATGGTCACCAGATACTGATGATGGAGGCGACATGCGGTCACCAGATACTGATGATGGAGGCGACATGCGGTCACCAGATACTGATGATGGAGGAGACATGCGGTCACCAGATACTGATGATGGAGGAGACATGCGGTCACCAGATACTGATGATGGAGGTGACAGATGGTCACCAGATACTGATGATGGAGGAGACATGTGGTCACCAGATACTGATGATGGAGGCGACGGTGTGGTCACCAGATACTGATGATGGAGGCGACGTGTGGTCACCAGATACTGATGATGGAGGAGACGTGTGGTCACCAGATACTGATGATGGAGGAGACATGTGGTCACCAGATACTGATGATGGAGGCGACATTTTTTTCCACACCTGCCTAAAAGTTTTGCACAGTGCTGTGTGTGAGGGATGGGCAGCTGTAGCCCCACAGCTCGGCCCCGGACCTGCATGTGCCGCACCAAAACCAGTCCTAGTGCAAGTGTATGACGGATTTGTGTAGATGTGACCATGTGTGATCACCGCTTTTCACTGATAGTGTCATTCACACCATGTACATGGCTATATCTATAAGGTCCTGGGACACTGACACCGTCCTGTGTAGTGAGCTGTAAATGCAGTGAGGTGGAGTCAGTGTTTGCGGCACCTATAGGGTGGTCTCCATATCGATAAGGGGCTGCAGGACAAAGACAAGACAAGTAGTTTGGGCCCCCAGTGGACCATTAGATATAACATAATAAAAAATAAGTGATGCATTCTTATATTTTTTTACTACATTTTTGTATTTATTTTTATGGAATTATTTTTGCTCTAGCACTAAACCTAATCCTATCCCTAACCCTAGTCTTAGCGATAATCCTACCACTAAACCTAGTCTTAATCTAATTAGAAAAAGTTTGTTTATTACCCTGGCACTAATCCTAGCCCTAAAGCTACCATTATCATTAACTGTAGTCCTAAGCCTACTCTTAACCCTAACCTTAGCCCAAGCCATATTCCTAACCCTTACCTTAGTCCTGACCCTACTCTTAGTCCTAACCCCAGCCCAAGCCATATTCCTAACCCTTCCCTTAGTCCTGACCCTACTCTTAGCCCTAACACTAGCCCAAGCCATATTCCTAACCCTTACCTTAGTCCTGACCCTACTCTTAGCCCTAACCTCAGCCCAAGCCATATTCCTAACCCTACTCTTAGCCCTAACCCCAGCCCAAGCCATATTCCTAACCCTTACCTTACTCCTGACCCTACTCTTAGCCCTAACCCCAGTCCAAGCCATATTCCTAACCCTTACCTTAATCCTGACCCTACTCTTAGCCCTAACCCCAGCCCAAATCATATTTCTAACCCTACTCTTAGCCCTAACCCTAACCTTAGCCCAAGCCATATTCCTAACCCTTACCTTAGTCCTGACCCTACTCTTAGCCCTAACCCCAACCCAAATCATATTTCTAACCCTACTCTTAGCCCTAACCTTAGCCTTAGCCCAAGCCATATTCCTAACCCTTACCTTAGTCCTGACCCTACTGTTAGCCCTAACCCCAGCCCAAATCATATTCCTAACCCTACTCTTAGCCCTAACCCTAACCTTAGCCCAAGCCATATTCCTAACCCTTACCTTAGTCCTGACCCTACTCTTA
This sequence comes from Ranitomeya variabilis, assembly GCF_051348905.1. NCBI lineage: Eukaryota > Metazoa > Chordata > Amphibia > Anura > Dendrobatidae > Ranitomeya > Ranitomeya variabilis. The sequence continues at coordinate 40,014,976 of NC_135236.1, forward strand.
GTCCTAACCCTAACCTTAGCCCAAGCCATATATCTAACCCTTACCTTAGTCCTGACCCTACTCTTAGCCCTAACCCCAACCCAAATCATATTTCTAACCCTACTCTTAGCCCTAACCCTAGCCTTAGCCCAAGCCATATTCCTAACCCTTACCTTAGTCCTGACCCTACTCTTAGCCCTAACCCCAGCCCAAATCATATTCCTAATCCTACTCTTAGCCCTAACCCTAACCTTAGCCCAAGCCATATTCCTAACCCTTACCTTAGTCCTGACCCTACTCTTAGCCCTAACCCTAACCTTAGCCCAAGCCATATTCCTAACCCTTACCTTAGTCCTGACCCTACTCTTAGCCCTAACCCCAGCCCAAGCCATATTCCTAACCCTTACCTTAGTCCTGACCCTACTCTTAGCACTAACCCCAGCCCAAGCCATACTCCTAACCCTACTCTTAGTCCTAAACCTACTCCTAACCCGAGCCCAAGCCATATTCCTAACCCTTACCTTAGTCCTGACTCTACTCTTAGCCCTAACCCCAGCCATATTCCTAACCCTACTCTTAGCCCTAACCATAGCCCAAGCCATATTCCTAACCCTTACCTTAGTCCTGACCCTACTCTTAGCACTAACCCCAGCCCAAGCCATACTCCTAACCCTACTCTTAGTCCTAAACCTACTCCTAACCCGAGCCCAAGCCATATTCCTAACCCTTACCTTAGTCCTGACCCTACTCTTAGCCCTAACCCCAGCCCAAGCCATATTCCTAACCCTACTCTTAGCCCTAACCCTACTCTTAGCCCTAACCGTAGCCCAAGCCATATTCCTAACCCTTACCTTAGTCCTGACCCTACTCTTAGCCCTAACCTTAGCCCAGCCATATTCCAAACCCTTACCTTAGTCCTGACCCTACTCTTAGCCCTAACCCCAGCCATATTCCTAACCCTACTCTTAACCCTAACCTTAACCCAAGCCATATTCCTAACCCTTACCTTAGTCCTAAACCTACTCCTAACCCAAGCCCAAGCCATATTCCTAACCCTTACCTTAGTCCTGACCCTACTCTTAGCCCTAACCCCAGCCATATTCCTAACCCTTACCTTAGTCCTGACCCTACTCTTAGCCCTAACCCCAGCCCAAGCCATATTCCTAACCCTACTCTTAGCCCTAACCCTACTCTTAGCCCTAACCGTAGCCCAAGCCATATTCCTAACCCTTACCTTAGTCCTGACCCTACTCTTAGCCCTAACCTTAGCCCAGCCATATTCCAAACCCTTACCTTAGTCCTGACCCTACTCTTAGCCCTAACCCCAGCCATATTCCTAACCCTACTCTTAACCCTAACCTTAACCCAAGCCATATTCCTAACCCTTACCTTAGTCCTGACCCTACTCTTAGCCCTAACCCCAGCCATATTCCTAACCCTTACCTTAGTCCTGACCCTACTCTTAGCCCTAACCTTAGCCCAGCCATATTCCAAACCCTTACCTTAGTCCTGATCCTACTCTTAGCCCTAACCCCAGCCATATTCCTAACCCTACTCTTAACCCTAACCTTAACCCAAGCCATATTCCAAACCCTTACCTTAGTCCTGACCCTACTCTTAGCCCTAACCCCAGCCATATTCCTAACCCTTACCTTAGTCCTGACCCTACTCTTAGCCCTAACCCCAGCCCAAGCCATATTCCTAACCCTTCCTTAGTCCTGACGCTACTCTGAGCCCTAACCCCAGCCCAAGCCATATTCCTAACCCTTACCTTAGTCCTGACCCTACTCTTAGCCCTAACCCCAGCCATATTCCTAACCCTTACCTTAGTCCTGACCCTACTCTTAGCCCTAACCCCAGCCCAAGCCATATTCCTAACCCTTACCTTAGTCCTGACCCTACTCTTAGCCCTAACCCCAGCCATATTCCTAACCCTTACCTTAGTCCTGACCCTACTCTTAGCCCTAACCCCAGCCCAAGCCATATTCCTAACCCTTACCTTAGTCCTGACCCTACTCTTAGCCCTAACCCCAACCCAAATCATATTTCTAACCCTACTCTTAGCCCTAACCCTAGCCTTAGCCCAAGCCATATTCCTAACCCTTACCTTAGTCCTGACCCTACTCTTAGCCCTAACCCCAGCCCAAATCATATTCCTAACCCTTACCTTAGTCCTGACCCTACTCTTAGCCCTAACCCCAGCCCAAGCCATATTCCTAACCCTTACCTTAGTCCTGACCCTACTCTTAGCCCTAACCCCAGCCCAAGCCATATTCCTAACCCTTACCTTAGTCCTGACCCTACTCCTATCCCTGGCGCTAACCTCACTGTAGTCTTAACGCCAGATTCATTATTGCATTTGTGCTTTTTTTTATGTCTAAAGTGTTTTAACCTGTTCTCCATTTTCGTCTAATTCTTAATTTAATTTGCGCCTTTCTTAAACTCTATTTTCTATGTGTTCACCCGTTTTTTTGTTTTCATCTCGCCATTATGGAAGGGCTTTGGTCTTTCAGCTGTTTTTGGCTAATTCACTAATTGCAACTTTTAAAAAAATGCAAAAGTTGGGGCAAATGAGCTCCAACCCCTCTCCCCCGCAGACTGATATTGCGCGCACCACATACCACAAACTCGTTAGTGTTTTTTTTGTTTTGTTTTTTGTTTTTTTAACAAAGGACACGTTTTAAAAAAAAAAAACTTAGGGACAGATCCTCCAGCAGCTTTGTCTCTCCTTTAGCAAAATTACCAGTGCAGAGCGCAGCAGTCACAATGAGCTGCTGCGCTCTGCACTGGCACCGACCAAGATGATAAAGCGCTCCATCAACACCAGAGCTATGTTATCTCGGTCACAGTCGATTAAAGGCTCATCATGATGGCTGCTCTCTGCATAGGACCCTGCGGCACCGATTTAGACATCAAATCAGCCACTGGTGAATCATATAAGTACTCACTGCGCCAATCCAACAATAAGAATCAGTGGGGGTCGGGGCAATAGTTTGCACCTCTATAGAATTTGCCACCCGGGTCAACAGCCCTTGTGAACGCCCCTACACTATGCCACAGGAAACACCATGAAGGGTGTATTCTGTATCCGGCGTGTCTAGTTGGATGCACTGTATATAGATGGGTGACAACAGGCTCTAGATTTGTGCACTGTGCAAAAGTTTTAGGCATGCGTGGAAAAATGCTGCAAAGAAAGAATGTTTTCAAAAATTGAAGTGTTAATAGTTTATTTTTTAAGATTTAATAAAAAGTAAACTGAGTGAACAAAAGAGAAGCATAAAGCCCATGAGTATCTGGTGACCGCCCGTCGTCTCAATCACTTCCTCTAAGTTCACGTGTCACTTGAACAAGTTTTTGAATGAAGGTTGTTCCAAACATCTTGGAGGACTGACCCCAGATCTTCTATGTATGAGGCTTGTGAGGATCCTTCTGCCTCTTCATGTGATCCCAGACAGACTGGATGATGTGAGATCAGGGCTCTGTGGGGGTCGGATCATCACCTCTAGGACTCCTCGTTATTATTCACATTGGCCGGATGTTTGAGGCCGTTGTCCTATTGAAGAATAAATTTGGAGCCGATCAGACGCCTCCTGATGATATTACATGATAAATAAGCATATGCCTGCATTTCTCAGCAATGAGGACACCAAGAAATAGGTAGATGGTAGACACATTGCTCGGACAAGGAAACTTAGTGCAGCAGCTGAAAGACACATGCTGCTTCCCTTCGAAATAGGAAGATGTCCAGCAGTGCCATCAGCTCAGAACTGGCCCACCCCTGTGACTCAGCTACACCCATCTCCTGTTCGGAGAAGTCTGTCCAGAAATGGTCTTCATGGATAAATTAGGACTAAAAAATACCATACCTTCTACATGGAATCAAGACATTCCAGCAAAAGGAGATGAGAATTCTATCTGGATTATGGTGTTCTCAATACTGAGAAATACAGAGAGAAACTTAATCATCATGTGATACCATCAGGAGGCGTCTGATTGGCCAAACGTATATTCTAGAGCCGGGTAACGACCCCCAAACATCCAGCCAATGTCATTAACAAAGAGGAGTCCTAGAGGTGATGACCAGACCCCGGAGCCCTGATATCACATCATCCAGTCCGTCTGGGATCACATGAAGAGACAGAAGGATCCGCACAAGCCTCATACACAGAAGATCTGGGGTCAGTCCTCCAAGATGTTTGGTACAACCTCCTGCCGAGTTCCTTCACAAACTGTACATGTGACAAGTACTGAGGGAAAGTGACGCAGTACAGAGAGGTCGCCAAATACTGAGGGGATTTACAAATCTTTTTTTATTCCTTGGCTTGGGATATTGATAAGTTATAAAAAATATTAACACTTCTATTTTTAAAAGTATTATCACAGAATTTTTTCCACAGCTGCCAAAACATTTGTTGAGTTCTGTATATAGAGGGGTAACATTATGCTCTAGTTGGGTGCACTGTATATAGATGGTGACATTAGGCTCTAGTTTGGTGCGCTATATAAAGATGGTGACATTAGGCCCTAGTTGGGTGCACTGTATATAGATAGGTGACATTAGGGCCTAGTTGGGTGCACTGTATACAGATGGTGACATTAGGCCCTAGTTGGGTGCACTGTATATAGATGGTGACATTAGGGCCTAGTTGGGTGCACTGTATATAGATGGGTGACATTAGGGCCTAGTTGGGTGCACTGTATATAGATAGGTGACATTAGGGCCTAGTTGGGTGCGCTGTATATAGATGGGTGACATTAGGGCCTAGTTGGGTGCACTGTATATAGATAGGTGACATTAGGCCCTAGTTGGGTGCACTGTATATAGATGGTGACATTAGGGCCTAGTTGGGTGCACTGTATATAGATGGGTGACATTAGGGCCTAGTTGGGTGCACTGTATATAGATGGGTGACATTAGGGCCTAGTTGGGTGCACTGTATATAGATGGGTGACATTAGGGCCTAGTTGGGTGCGCTGTATATAGATGGTGACATTAGGCCCTAGTTGGGTGCACTGTATATAGATGGTGACATTAGGCCCTAGTTGGGTGCACTGTATATAGATGGTGACATTAGGGCCTAGTTGGGTGCACTGTATATAGATGGTGACATTAGGCCCTAGTTGGGTGCGCTGTATATAGATGGGTGACATTAGGGCCTAGTTGGGTGCACTGTATATAGATGGGTGACATTAGGGCCTAGTTGGGTGCACTGTATATAGATGGGTGACATTAGGGCCTAGTTGGGTGCACTGTATATAGATGGTGACATTAGGGCCTAGTTGGGTGCACTGTATATAGATGGGTGACATTAGGCCCTAGTTGGGTGCACTGTATATAGATGGGTGACATTAGGGCCTAGTTGGGTGCACTGTATATAGATGGTGACATTAGGCCCTAGTTGGGTGCACTGTATATAGATGGTGACATTAGGGCCTAGTTGGGTGCACTGTATATAGATGGTGACATTAGGGCCTAGTTGGGTGCACTGTATATAGATAGGTGACATTAGGGCCTAGTTGGGTGCACTGTATATAGATGGGTGACATTAGGGCCTAGTTGGGTGCACTGTATATAGATGGTGACATTAGGGCCTAGTTGGGTGCACTGTATATAGATTGGTGACATTAGGCCCTAGTTGGGTGCGCTGTATATAGATGGGTGACATTAGGCCCTAGTTGGGTGCGCTGTATATAGATGGTGACATTAGGCTCTAGTTGGGTGCGCTGTATATAGATGGTGACATTAGGCCCTAGTTGGGTGCACTGTATATAGATGGGTGACATTAGGGCCTAGTTGGGTGCACTGTATATAGATGGTGACATTAGGCCCTAGTTGGGTGCGCTGTATATAGATGGGTGACATTAGGCCCTAGTTGGGTGCGCTGTATATAGATGGTGACATTAGGCTCTAGTTGGGTGCGCTGTATATAGATGGTGACATTAGGCCTAGTTGGGTGCACTGTATATAGATGGGTGACATTGGGCTCTAGTTGGGTGCGCTGTATATAGATGGTGACATTAGGGCCTAGTTGGGTGCACTGTATATAGATGGGTGACATTGGGCTCTAGTTGGGTGCACTGTATATAGATGGGTGACATTAGGCCCTAGTTGGGTGCACTGTATATAGATGGGTGACATTAGGGCCTAGTTGGGTGCGCTGTATATAGATGGGTGACATTAGGGCCTAGTTGGGTGCGCTGTATATAGATGGTGACATTAGGCACTAGTTGCGTGCGCTGTATATAGATGGTGACATTAGGCCCTAGTTGGGTGCACTGTATATAGATGGGTGACATTAGGGCCTAGTTGGGTGCACTGTATATAGATGGTGACATTAGGGCCTAGTTGGGTGCGGTGTATATAGATGGTGACATTAGGGCCTAGTTGGGTGCACTGTATATAGATGGTGACATTAGGCCTAGTTGGGTGCACTGTATATAGATGGTGACATTAGGGCCTAGTTGGGTGCACTGTATATAGATGGTGACATTAGGGCCTAGTTGGGTGCACTGTATATAGATGGGTGACATTAGGGCCTAGTTGGGTGCACTGTATATAGATGGTGACATTAGGCTCTAGTTGGGTGCACTGTATATAGATGGGTGACATTAGGGCCTAGTTGGGTGCGCTGTATATAGATGGTGACATTAGGCCCTAGTTGGGAGCACTGTATATAGATGGTGACATTAGGGCCTAGTTGGGTGCACTGTATATAGATGGGTGACATTTGGGCCTAGTTGGGTGCACTGTATATAGATGGTGACATTAGGCTCTAGTTGGGTGCACTGTATATAGATGGTGACATTAGGCCTAGTTGGGAGCACTGTACATAGATGGTGACATTAGGGACTAGTTGGTGCGCAGTGTGCGACGGTGGTGGGGCACAGCGTGTCGGTGGTGGGTCGGATTGTGTGGTGGGCGCAGTGTGTGACGGTATGTGGTGGGCGCAGTGTCAGTGGTGGGGCGCAGTGTGACAGTGGTGGGGCACAGTGTGTGATGGTATGTGGTGGGCGCAGTGTCAGTGGTGGGGCGCAGTGTGTGACGGTGTGTGGTGGGCGCAGTGTGTAAGTGGTGGGGCGCAGTGTGTCAGTGGTGGGGCGCAGCGTGCGAAGGTATGTGGTGAGCGCAGTGTCAGTGGTGGGGCACAGTGTGTGTCAGTGGTGGGGTGCAGTGTGTGTTGTTGTGTGTCAGTGGTGGGCGCAGTGTGTGACCGTGGTGGGGCGCAGTGTCAGTGTTGGGGCGCAGTGTGTGACGGTGTGTGTCAGTGGTGGGGCGCAGTGTGTGACGGTGTGTGTCAGTGGTGGGGCGCAGTGTGTGACGGTGTGTGGTGGGCGCAGTGTGACCGTGGTGGGCGCAGTGTGACCGTGGTGGGGCGCAGTGTGACCGTGGTGGGGCGCAGTGTGACCGTGGTGGGGCGCAGTGTGACCGTGGTGGGGCGCAGTGTGACCGTGGTGGGGCGCAGTGTGACCGTGGTGGGGCGCAGTGTGACCGTGGTGGGGCGCAGTGTGACCGTGGTGGGGCGCAGTGTGACCGTGGTGGGGGGCAGTGTGACCGTGGTGGGGCGCAGTGTGACCGTGGTGGGGCGCAGTGTGTGTCAGTGGTGGGGTGCAGTGTGTGACGGTGTGTGTCAGTGGTGGGGTGCAGTGTGTGACGGTGTGTGTCAGTGGTGGGGCGCAGTGTGTGACGGTGTGTGGTGGGCGCAGTGTGTCAGTGGTGGGCGCAGTGTGTCAGTGGTGGGGTGCAGTGTGTGACGGTGTGTGTCAGTGGTGGGGCACAGTGTGACCGTGGTGGGCGCAGTGTGTCAGTGTGTGTCAGTGGTGGGGCGCAGTGTGTGACGGTGTGTGTCAGTGGTGGGGTGCAGTGTGTGACGGTGTGTGTCAGTGGTGGGGCACAGTGTGACCGTGGTGGGCGCAGTGTGTCAGTGTGTGTCAGTGGTGGGGCGCAGTGTGTGACGGTGTGTGTCAGTGGTGGGGCGCAGTGTGTGACGGTGTGTGTCAGTGGTGGGGCGCAGTGTGTGACGGTGTGTGTCAGTGGTGGGGCGCAGTGTGTGACGGTGTGTGTCAGTGGTGGGGCACAGTGTGACCGTGGTGGGCGCAGTGTGTCAGTGTGTGTCAGTGGTGGGGCGCAGTGTGTGACGGTGTGTGTCAGTGGTGGGGTGCAGTGTGTGACGGTGTGTGTCAGTGGTGGGGCACAGTGTGACCGTGGTGGGCGCAGTGTGTCAGTGTGTGTCAGTGGTGGGGCGCAGTGTGTGACGGTGTGTGTCAGTGGTGGGGCGCAGTGTGTGACGGTGTGTGTCAGTGGTGGGGCGCAGTGTGTGACGGTGTGTGTCAGTGGTGGGGCGCAGTGTGTGACGGTGTGTGTCAGTGGTGGGGCACAGTGTGACCGTGGTGGGCGCAGTGTGTCAGTGTGTGTCAGTGGTGGGGCGCAGTGTGTGACGGTGTGTGGTGGGCGCAGTGTGTCAGTGGTGGGCGCAGTGTGTCAGTGGTGGGGTGCAGTGTGTGACGGTGTGTGTCAGTGGTGGGGCGCAGTGACGGTGTGTGTCAGTGGTGGGGCGCAGTGTGTGACGGTGTGTGGTGGGCGCAGTGTGTCAGTGGTGGGCGCAGTGTGTCAGTGGTGGGGTGCAGTGTGTGACGGTGTGTGTCAGTGGTGGGGCGCAGTGTGTGACGGTGTGTGGTGGGCGCAGTGTGTCAGTGGTGGGCGCAGTGTGTCAGTGGTGGGGTGCAGTGTGTGACTGTGTGTGTCAGTGGTGGGGTGCAGTGTGTGACTGTGTGTGTCAGTGGTGGGGTGCAGTGACGGTGTGTGTCAGTGGTGGGGCGCAGTGTGTGACGGTGTGTGGTGGGCGCAGTGTGTCAGTGGTGGGGTGCAGTGTGTGACGGTGTGTGGTGGGCGCAGTGTGTCAGTGGTGGGGTGCAGTGTGTGACGGTGTGTGTCAGTGGTGGGGTGCAGTGTGTGACGGTGTGTGGTGGGCGCAGTGTGTCAGTGGTGGGGTGCAGTGTGTGACGGTGTGTGTCAGTGGTGGGGCGCAGTGTGTGACGGTGTGTGTCAGTGGTGGGGCGCAGTGTGTGACGGTGTGTGTCAGTGGTGGGGTGCAGTGTGTGACGGTGTGTGTCAGTGGTGGGGTGCAGTGTGTGACGGTGTGTGTCAGTGGTGGGGCGCAGTGTGTGACGGTGTGTGGTGGGCGCAGTGTGTCAGTGGTGGGGTGCAGTGTGTGACGGTGTGTGTCAGTGGTGGGGTGCAGTGACGGTGTGTGTCAGTGGTGGGGTGCAGTGTGTGTCAGTGGTGGGGCGCAGTGTGTGACGGTGTGTGGTGGGCGCAGTGTGTCAGTGGTGGGGTGCAGTGTGTGACTGTGTGTCAGTGGTGGGGTGCAGTGACGGTGTGTGTCAGTGGTGGGGCGCAGTGTGTGACGGTGTGTGGTGGGCGCAGTGTGTCAGTGGTGGGGTGCAGTGTGTGACGGTGTGTGGTGGGCGCAGTGTGTCAGTGGTGGGGTGCAGTGTGTGACGGTGTGTGTCAGTGGTGGGGCGCAGTGTGTGACGGTGTGTGTCAGTGGTGGGGCGCAGTGTGTGACGGTGTGTGTCAGTGGTGGGGCGCAGTGTGTGACGGTGTGTGTCAGTGGTGGGGTGCAGTGTGTGACGGTGTGTGTCAGTGGTGGGGTGCAGTGACGGTGTGTGTCAGTGGTGGGGTGCAGTGTGTGACGGTGTGTGTCAGTGGTGGGGCGCAGTGTGTGACGGTGTGTGGTGGGCGCAGTGTGTCAGTGGTGGGCGCAGTGTGTCAGTGGTGGGGTGCAGTGTGTGACTGTGTGTCAGTGGTGGGGTGCAGTGACGGTGTGTGTCAGTGGTGGGGCGCAGTGTGTGACGGTGTGTGGTGGGCGCAGTGTGTCAGTGGTGGGGTGCAGTGTGTGACGGTGTGTGGTGGGCGCAGTGTGTCAGTGGTGGGGTGCAGTGTGTGACGGTGTGTGTCAGTGGTGGGGTGCAGTGTGTGACGGTGTGTGTCAGTGGTGGGGTGCAGTGTGTGACGGTGTGTGTCAGTGGTGGGGCGCAGTGTGTGACGGTGTGTGTCAGTGGTGGGGTGCAGTGTGTGACGGTGTGTGTCAGTGGTGGGGTGCAGTGTGTGACGGTGTGTGTCAGTGGTGGGGCGCAGTGTGTGACGGTGTGTGGTGGGCGCAGTGTGTGACGGTGTGTGTCAGTGGTGGGGCGCAGTGTGTGACGGTGTGTGTCAGTGGTGGGGTGCAGTGTGTGACGGTGTGTGTCAGTGGTGGGGCGCAGTGTGTGACGGTGTGTGTCAGTGGTGGGGTGCAGTGTGTGACGGTGTGTGTCAGTGGTGGGGTGCAGTGTGTGACGGTGTGTGTCAGTGGTGGGGCGCAGTGTGTGACGGTGTGTGGTGGGCGCAGTGTGTCAGTGGTGGGGTGCAGTGACGGTGTGTGTCAGTGGTGGGGTGCAGTGACGGTGTGTGTCAGTGGTGGGGTGCAGTGTGTGACGGTGTGTGTCAGTGGTGGGGTGCAGTGTGTGACGGTGTGTGGTGGGCGCAGTGTGTCAGTGGTGGGGTGCAGTGTGTGACGGTGTGTGTCAGTGGTGGGGTGCAGTGACGGTGTGTGTCAGTGGTGGGGTGCAGTGACGGTGTGTGTCAGTGGTGGGGTGCAGTGACGGTGTGTGTCAGTGGTGGGGTGCAGTGACGGTGTGTGTCAGTGGTGGGGTGCAGTGACGGTGTGTGTCAGTGGTGGGGTGCAGTGACGGTGTGTGTCAGTGGTGGGGTGCAGTGACGGTGTGTGTCAGTGGTGGGGTGCAGTGACGGTGTGTGTCAGTGGTGGGGTGCAGTGACGGTGTGTGTCACACAACCTCCCGGCCGGCTGCAGCATGTGACAGCAGCAGATTGCAGTGCGGCCGGGGTGACTCGGGCCTGTCGCCGGCTGCAGTGCACGTATCTGTAGATTGCAGGGTGGGTGTACACCGTGGGTGTATACCGTGGGTCCATGTGTGGCCCCTGTGGGTGCAGTGTCTCCTGCCTGTGGTGCTTCCCTGCAGTGGGTGACACACAGCACATTGCGGTGGGTGCGGGGCTGGGACCCGGGCTGGGTGCAGTGTGCGGCAGTGTGCACGGGGTGCGTGGCCGTGTGTGGGGGTGCAGCGTGCAGGTGCGGGGTGCAGGGAGGGGGATGGGGAAGGACACTCACATCTTGCAGGTCGCTTGCTCTGGTGCTGCTGCAGTTCCTTCTTCACCAGCTTCTGACAAAAGATGGCTCTCAATGACGTCACCAACATCCGGGGCTTTGCAGAGGGGGAGGGGGCCGGGAGGGGATGACGGAGGGGGATGGGCGGAGGCCGGCAGCCATGTATTATCAGACATACGATGTATACACATTATAGCACTATTATACCATAGCAGGCGCCCCTGTACAGTGCTGGGGATGGGGTCCCTGCGGGGCAGAGGCTGTGACCCATCACTGCACCCCTCAGCCCCACGTCAGGAAGAAATCAGCGACATGGCAGTAAATGGCTGCCTGATAGCAGCACATTACACCGTACAGTCACCCGTGTCACTCAGGGTGGACCGTCAGCTCCTGGGCTCATCACTGGGCTTAACCGTCTACCGTGATTCCACGGCGTCAGATAATATTATATCATGTTACATCAGCTAGCATTATAATGTATTCGTTATATTATCAGACAGCGCATAACGGTATTATTTATATCAGACAATGTATAACGGTATTATTTATATTATCAGACACTGCATAACGGTATTATTTATATTATCAGACACTGCATAACAGTATTATTTATATCAGACAATGTATAACGGTATTATTTATATTATCAGACAATACATAACGGTATTATTTATATTATCAGACAATACATAACGGTATTATTTATATTATCAGACAATACATAACGGTATTATTTATATTATCAGACAATGTATAACAGTATTATTTATATCAGTCAATACATAACGGTATTATTTATATCAGACACTGCATAACGGTATTATTTATATTATCAGACAATGTATAACAGTATTATTTATATCAGTCAATACATAACGGTATTATTTATATCACACACTGCATAACGGTATTATTTATATTATCAGACAATACATAACGGTATTATTTATATTATCAGACAATACATAACGGTATTATTTATATTATCAGACAATACATAACGGTATTATTTATATCAGACAATACATAACGGTATTATTTATATTATCAGACAATACATAACGGTATTATTTATATTATCAGACAATACATAACGGTATTATTTATATCAGACAATACATAACGGTATTATTTATATTATCAGACAATGTATGACAGTATTATTTATATTATCAGACAACTTATAATGGTATTATTTATATTATCAGACAATGTATAATGGTATTATTTATATTATCAGACAATGTATAACAGTATTATTTATATTATCAGACAATGTATAATAATATTATTTATATTATCAGACAATGTATAACGGTATTATTTATATTATCAGACAATACATAACAGTATTATTTATATTATCAGACACTGTATAATGGTATTATTTATCTTATCAGACAATGTATAATGGTATTATTTATATTATCAGACACTGTATAACAGTACTATTTATATTATCAGACATTGTATAGCAGATTTTTTCAGTGAATAAACCTTATATAGCATGAGTATGTTATATTATAATAATAATAATAATAATAATAATAATCTTTATTTATATAGCGCCAATATATTCCGCAGCGCTTTACAGTTTAACAGTTTCAAACACAATAGTCATAGGTAACAACGTTAACAATACAATAATTAAAGCACAATAAGCCGCCCCTGCTCATGAGAGCTTACAATCTACAGTAAGGTGGGGAGATACAAAGTACAGGTGTGTATTTACAATGATGTATTTACAATGATGGTCCAGCCATCTTCAGGGGGTGGGGGGTAGATGGAGATAGTGAATGGGCTACACACACACAAATATAAAATGACTGATTAGAGAACGTGGTAGGCCGCTCTGAACAAATGTGTGTTGAGGGAGCGCCTAAAACTATGCAAGTTGTGGATGGTCCTAATATCTTGGGGTAGAGCATTCCAGAGGATTGGTGCAGCACGGGAGAAGTCTTGGAGTCGGGAGTGGGAGGTACGGATTAGTGCAGAGGTCGAAAGTCATTTGCAGAGCGCAGCGGTCGGCTAGGCTGATAGAAATGAGGGAGGAGATGTAAGGGGGTGCCGCACTGTGGAGAGCTTTGTGGGTGAGAGCAAGTACTTTGAATTGTATCCTGTAATGAATGAGCAGCCAGTGTATTGACTGGCAAAGAGCGGACGCGTCCGAGTAATGATTAGCCAGATGGACGACCCTGGCTGCTGTATTAAGGATAGACTGGAGAGGGGAAAGTCGAGTAAGGGGGAGGCCAATTAATAGAGTGTTACAGTAGTCCAGGCGGGAGTGGATTAGGGCGACAGTGAGAGTTTTTGTTGTCTCCATGGTGAGAAAAGGCCGGATTCTAGAGATGTTCTTTAGGTGTAAGTGGCACGAGCGGGCAAGAGATTGTATATGGGATGTAAAGGAGAGATCGGAGTCAAACATAACACCCAGACAGCGCACCTGCTGCCAGGGTGTTATTATGGTGCCACCCACGGAGAGGGAAATGTCAGGTTTAGGGAGGTTAGTAGATGGCGGGAGCAGAAGAAGTTCTGTTTCGGAGAGGTTGAGTTTCAGATAGAGAGCGGACATGATGTTGGAGACTGCAGACAGACAGTCAGTGGCGTTCTGTAGCACAGCGGGGGTAAGGTCAGGGGATGATGTGTATAGCTGTGTGTCATCAGCATAAAGATGGTACTGAAAGCCAAATCTGCTGATGGTCTGTCCAATTGGGGCCGTGTAGAGGGAGAAGAGAAGGGGGCCAAGGACTGAGCCCTGAGGTACCCCGACAGTGAGAGGAAGAGGAGATGAAGTGGAGCCAGAGAACAGAACACTGAAGGAGCGGTCAGAAAGATAGGAGGAGAACCAGGAGAGAGCAGTGTCCTTAATGCCTAGTGACTGGAGCCTAGAGAGTAGGAGAGGGTGGTCAACAGTGTCGAAAGCTGCAGAAAGGTCGAGGAGAATGAGCAGAGAGTGGTCACCGTTACATTTTGCTGTCAGAAGGTCATTGGTCACCTTGATGAGTGCAGTTTCTGTCGAATGTAGGGGGCAGAAACCGGACTGTGAAGGGTCTAGGAGGGAGTGAGTGGAGAGGTAACGGGTAAGTCGGGAAAAGACTAGGCGCTCCCAGAGTTTAGAGATGAATGGGAGATTGGAGACCGGTCTGTAGTTGTTTGTGCATGACGGGTCGAGGGTGATTTTTTTTAGTAATGGAGTAATGATAGAGTGTTTGAAGGAGGAGGGGAAAATGCCAGAGGAGAGGGAGAGATTAAAAATTGTAGTTAGGTGAGTTGTGACGACTGGAGAGAGAGACTGGAGGAGGTGTGAGGGAATGGGGTCGGTGGTGCATGTAGTCGGACGAGAAGAGGAGAGGAGCTTGGAGACTTCTTCTTCTGTGATGGGATCGAATGTGGAAAGTGAGCCAGGGGAGATGCAGGGAGGAATGGGAGTCACTGCACTTAGTGGCTGGGAGCGGATTTCCTGACGGATATTGTCTATTTTCTCTATAAAGTGGGAGGCCAGGTCATCAGCACAAATGTCTGTGATAGGGTCTTGTGCTTTTGGCCTGAGGAGGGAGTGAAAGGTGTTAAAAAGTTTCTTGGGGTTGGATAGTGAGGAGATGAGGGTGGTGAAGTAGGTCTGTTTGGCGAGGTGAAGGGCAGAGTTATAGGTCCTTAACATAAATTTGAAGTGGATGAAGTCTTCTGGTGTGCGTGTTTTCCTCCATAAGCGTTCAGCACTCCTAGAGCATCACTGGAGGAATTGGGTTTGCGATGTGAGCCAGGGCTGTTTCACTCTGTGTTTGGAGATTCTGAGGGTGAGGGGCGCTACTTGGTCTAGGGTGCTTCTAAGAGTGTCATTGTAGTGATGTACAGCCAGATCAGGACAGGAAAAAGAAGAGATTGGGGACAATGATGAGTGTAAGGAGTCTGAAAGTGTATGAGGGTTAATGGCATGTAGATTTCTGAATGTGTGGTAGGTAGGAGAGTGCTGGGGTGAGCGAGGAATTGTGAGTGTGAAGGAGAGAATGTTGTGGTCAGAGAGGGGAAGCGGTGAGTTATCTAGGTAGGAGATTGAACAGAGTCGGGCAAAGACCAGGTCCAGGGTGTTACCGTCTTTGTGTGTTTCAGAGGTTGACAGCTGTGAGAGGCCTAGAGAAGTGGTTAGTGATAGAAGCTGGGATGCAGATGTTGAATTGGGGCTGTTAATGGGGATGTTGAAGTCTCCCAGGATAAGGGTTGGGAGTTCTGAGGACATGAAGTGCGGCAGCCAGGCAGAGAAATGGTCCAGGAAGTGGGTGGGTGAGCCTGGGGGCCGGTATATGACCGCTACTCTGAGGGAGAGGGGACGGAAGAGCCTGATGGTGTGGACCTCAAAAGAAGGGAATGAGAGTGATGGGACTGGGGGTATAACCTGGAACGTGCATTGTGGGCACAAGAGTATGCCGACTCCACCACCAGGTCTTAGTGGGTCTTGGGGAATGGGAGAATTGTAAGCCACCATGGGAAATGGCAGCAGGGGAGACAGTGTCAGAGTCCTGGATCCAGGTTTCAGTGAGGGCCAACAGATTCAGAGAGTTGTTCAGAAAGTAGTTGTGCAGGAAAGGAAGCTTGTTACATACAGACCGTGGATTCCAAAGGGCACAATTGAAAGAGAGAGATGAGGGAGTGCAAGTAATATTAATAAGGTTAGTACGGTTTTGATATGAGGTAGGGTAGCGGTTGAGGTTGGGGGATGGGGGACCGGGGTTGAGGGAGATGTCCCCCGAAATCAGTAGGAGTAGGAAGATAAAAAGCAAATAGTTTTTGGAAGTGTATGAAGTTTTTTTGTGCAGTGTGTTTGAGGAAGATGGGCTGAGGTTTTTCTGGAAGGTGAGAAGTGCATGAGAGCTGAACATGGGAGAGGGAAGGAGAGAGGAGCTGATGTATATGAGTCGTGATGGAGGGAGGATTGGGCGGTGAATGTGGATTGCAAGGGAGCATAGGAGGATAGGAATAAAGCACATGGTGAGAAGGGAGAGCAGAGTGTGGGTTACCTGACTCCTGCCCTGACTAACTGCCATGAAATAACTGCTGTAACACGACGATATTATAGTATTAAACATTGACAAATAATACTGTGATACAATGTCTAATAATATAAATAATACTATTATAAAATGTCTAGCAATAAAAATAATACTGTTATACAGCGTCTTACAATGTCTGATAATATAAATACTGCTCAGACAAATGTATAACAGTATTATTTATATTATCAGACACTGTATATCCATATTATTTATATTATCAGACAATGTATAATGGTATTATTTATATTATCAGACAATGTATAATGGTATTATTTATATTATCAGACAATGTATAATGGTATTATTTATTTTATCAGACAATGTATAACAGTATTATTTATATCAGACACTGTATAACAGTATTATTTATATTATCAGACAATGTATAATAGTATTATTTATATTATCAGACAATGTATAACAGTATTATATCAGACACTGTATAACAGTATTATTTATATTATCAGACAATGTATAATGGTATTATTTATATTATCAGACAATGTATAATGGTATTATTTATATTATCAGACAATATATAACAGTATTATTTTATTATCAGACAGTGTATAACAGTATTATTTATATCAGACACTGTATAACAGTATTATTTATATTATCAGACAATGTATAACAGTATTATTTATATCAGACACTGTATAACAGTATTATTTTTATTATCAGACAATGTATAACAGTATTATTTATATCAGACACTGTATAACAGTACTATTTATATTATCAGACATTGCATAGCAGATTTTTTCAGTGAATAAACCTTATATAGCATGATTATGTTATATTATATTATTAAACATTGTCAAATAATACTGTGATACAATGTCTAATAATATAAATAATACTATTATAAAATGTCTAGCAATAAAAATAATACTGTTATACAGTGTCTTACAATGTCTGATAATATAAATACTGCTATTTACTGTAATGTCTTATAAGATAAATTATACTGTTATACAATGTTTAATAATATGAATATTGTATAGCAGTACTATATATTATTAGACAATGTATAACAGCATTATTTATATTATTAGGCATTGTATAGCAGTATGTTTTATATGATCAAATTTGATGTAACAGTATTGTTTATGTTATACTATTAGACATAGTATAACAATGTCTAATAATATAATATAAATAATACCGTATAACAGTATTATTTATATCATTAGAAATTATATAGCAGTATTTATCTGATTAGAGTTTACAGTTGTGTGAAAAAGTATTTGCCCCCTTCCTATTCTTTTGCATGTTTGTTATAGTTAAATGTTTCAGATCACCAAAGAAATGTAAATAATAGACAAAGATGCCACAAGTAATCACAAAATGCAGTTTTAAAAACATAAATAAACTGTGGTTGATCACATATTTGGGAAGCTGAGTTCAAATTCCCTAGCCACACGCAGGCCTGATTACTGCCACACGTGATCTGAATCAAGACATCACTGAAATAGGACCTGCCTGCCAAAGTAAAGTAGATCAAAAGATCCTCAAAAGCTAGACATCATGCCGCGATCCAAAGAAATTCTGAAACGAATGAGAAACAAAGTAATTGAGATCTCTCAGTCTGGAAAACGTTATAAAGCCATTTTTAAAGCTTTGGGACACCAGCGAATCACAGTGAGAGCCATTGTTCCATGTTTTTGCCTTCATGGATAGTGGTTACCATTCCCAGGAGTGGTCTACAGAACAAAATTACCCCAAGAGCACAGAGACGACTCATCCAAAAGGTCACAAAAGACCCCACAACAACATCAAAAGAACTGCGGGCCTCACTTGCCTCAGTTCAGGTCAGTGTTCATGACTCCACCATAAGCAAGAGGCTGGGAATAAATGGCCTGTGTGGCAGAGTTCCAAGACGAAAACCACAGCTGAGCAACAAGAACATAAAGGCTCATCTCAGTTTTTTACCTGAAAATATCTTGGAGATACCTAAGACTTTTGGGAGAATACTCTGTGGACTGATGAGACAAAGGTTGAACTTTTTGGAAGGTGTATGTCCCATTATATCTGGTGAAGTAACACAGCATTTCAGAAAAGAAACATCATACCAACAGTAAAATATGGTGGTAGTAGTGTGATGGTCTGGAAATGTTTTGCTGCTTCAGGACCTGGAAGACTTGCTGTGGTAAATGGAACCAAAAAATCCTGAAGGAGAATGTCCATCTATTCGTGACCTCAAGCTGAAGCGCACTTCAGTTATGCAGCAGGAAAATGATCCAAAGCTCACCAGCAAGCCCACCTCTGAATGGTTAAGAAAAACAATATTAAGACTCTGGTGTAGACTAGTCTAAGTCCTGACCTACCTTAATTCGATTCAGATGCTGTGGCATGAACTTTAAAATGCGGCTCATGCTCAGGAACCCTCCAATGTGTCTCAATTACAACAATTCTGTGAAGATGAGTGGCCAAAATTCCTCCAGAGCGTTGTAAAAGACTCACTGCCAGTTATCACAAACGCTTGATTGTAGTTGTTGCTGCTAATGGCGGCCCAACCAGTTATTAGGCTTAGGGGGCAATCACTTTTTCACACAGGGCCCTGTAGGTTTGGATTTCTTTTTCTCTTAATAATAAAGAACCTTAATTTAACCTCTTAGTGACCGAGCCAATTTTTAAAAAATCTGACCAGTGTCACTTTATGAGGTTATTAACTCTGGAACGCTTCAACAGATCCCACTGATTCCGAGATTGTTTTTTTCATGACATATTGTTCTTCATAATAGTGGTAACATTTGTTCGATATGACGTTTGCAATATTCCCTAAGGAAGAAGCTAACGCAAAACGCGCGTCGGGGCGTCATCCTGCAACCAGGTCATGTATTCCTCTTTACCTTAGAGCTTTCTCCTCCTCTCTCCCATTACTTTATTTGGTGGTAGCACTGATAGTCCCTTTATGAGCACACCTCATATCTCAGGCTAGTTGGGCTTTATCCCAGGGACTACTCCTTGTTACAATTCCATTTGGAACTAGGATTGAAACTATCTTTGGCCCTCTCTAATTGTAGTTTGTGAAGCATAGGTCCATTTTTTTGGCCTCTTATGTATTATCGGCTCTTTTAATCCTGACTATAGCATTTTGCACATCTCTTAAAGAGCAGTTTATGATCTTGGAGGTTTAGATGAGTGTATAAGGTTTACTTTGTCCTGGGTTTGCAGCTCCTTTTTGTATTTTTGTATCCCAAGGAATTTTAACTTGAGTGTATTTAACTTGTTTAATAAAAATTATAATATTTTGTTTTTACTTGGCATGTGCTTCCTTGTGTTAAGGATGATATTTAGGTTTGGAAGTGCCTTTATTTAGCTAGGCCAATATTTGTCTATTAGTCCCTTAAAGGGAACCTGTCACCTGAATTTGGCGGGACAGGTTTGCCGTCATATGGGCGGGGTTTTCGGGTGTTTGATTCACCCTTTCCTTACCCGCTGGCTGCATGCTGGCCGCAATATTTGGTTGATGTTCATGCTGTGTCCTCCGTAGTGCTCAGTGCCTGGATCCCCTTCCCTGCCGCACCTCAAGCTCACTAGACATCTTTGAGCCTGTATTAGAAGAAGTCTCCAAGCTCCTCGCTTCTGCTCGGTCTACAACCTGCAACAGTGACCCATTCCTTCACATCTCCTGCAGTCTCTCTCACCAGTGGTCACCCCTCACCTTACTAAAATATTTAACCTCTCTCTTTCTTCAGGTATCTTTCCCTCCTCATTTAAACATGCCATCATAACCCCTTTACTTAAAAAGCCATCCCTGGACCAGAACTGCACTGCTAACTACAGACCTGTCTCTAACCTTTCCTTCATCTCTAACCTCCTGGAACGCTTGGTCCACTCCCGTCTAATCCTCTATCTGTCGGATAACTCTCTTCTCGACCCCTTACAATCTGGTTTCCACTCTTTACACTCCACTGAAACTGCCCTCACTAAAGTCTCTAATGATCTAATAACAGCTAAATCCAAAGGTCATTGCTCTCTGCTGATTGTCCTGGATCTCTAGGCCGCATTCGACACTGTGGATCATCAGCTCCTCCTCACTATGCTCCGCTCTATAAGCCTCAAGGACACAGCCCTCTCCTGGTTCTCCTCCTACCTCTCTGACCGCTCCTTCACTGTATCTTTTGCTGGCTCCTCTTCCTCTCCTCGTCCCTTTAACTATCGGGGTTCCGCAGGGCTCAGTCCTAGGCCCCCTCCTCTTCTCTCTTTACACGGCCCCTATTGGACAAACAATCAGCAGATTTGGGTTCCAGTATCATCTCTATGCTGATGACACCCAATTATACACTTCTTCCCCCGACATCACCCCTACCCTAATTCAAAAAACCAAGGATTGTCTGTCTGCTGTCTCTAACATCATGTCCTCCCTCTATCTGAAACTAATTCTCTCCAAAACTGAACTTCTTGTGTTTCTCCCTTCTACTAACCTCTCTCTACCCAACATCGAAATTACCCTGGAGGGTTCAGCCATAACTCCCAAGCAGCATGCCTACTGTCTTGGGGTCATATTCGACTCCGAACTTTCCTTTACTCCCTATATCCGATCACTCACTCGCTCTTGTCACCTGCATCTTAAAAACATCTCCAGAATCCGACCTTTTCTCACCGTTGAAACTGCTAAGACTCTTACTGTCGCTCTTATTCATTCTCGTCTGGACTACTGCAACTCTCTTCTGATCGGTCTCCCTCTTACCAAACTTTCTCCTCTCCAATCCATCTTGAATGCGGCAGCCAGGGTCATATTTCTGTCCAGCCGCTTCACTGATGCCTCCATCTTGTGCCAGTCATTACACTGGCTACCCATTCGCTACAGGGTCCAGTATAAACTCATCTCTCTCACCCACAAAGCTCTCCACAGTTCTGCACCGCCTTATATCTCCTCTCTCATCTCTGTCTATCGCCCTACACGTGCCCTCCGTTCTACAAACCCCCTAAGACTAGTATCCCCCATAATCCGAACCTCACACCTCCATCTCCAAGACTTCTCTCATGCTGCGCCAGCTCTCTGGAATGCACTTCCCCAGACGATCAGACTGATACCTAGCCCCAACCTATTCAAGCGCGCTCTAAAAACCCATCTCTTCAAACAAGCCTACCACATCAACTACTCAGTAAACTAACTTTGCCCTGTTCCCTCCTTCCAAATATTATTCTAAATCTGCACCCTACTATTCATCTGTCTCCACACCCTCCGTGCACATGATAACTGCACTTGATACTTGACTATTGCACTTAAACACACGGGCTGATGACCGGATCATGCAGCTTTACATGAATATCCCTATTTATTATAATTGCCAGACCTGAAATAACGAGCACTTTTCACCTATTGTGTCCCCCCATTTCCTTGTAGATTGTAAGCTCGCGAGCAGGGACCTCACTCCTAATGTCACTGTGTAAATTGTCTTAACTTGTATTGAATTTGTCTGTATAAGTCCCCGCTTAATTGTAAAGTGCTGCAGAATATATTGGCGCTATATAAATAAAAATTATTATTATTATTATTATTATTAGAGCTGTAACTTTTTTATTTTTTTGTCGAACAGAGCTGTACAAGGGCTTATTTTTTTGCAGGATGAGTTGCAGATTTTTTTGGGTACCAATTTGGGGCACATAAGTTTTTATAGCACTTTTTATTCAGATTTTTCAGACACAGAATGAACAAAAACCCAGCAATTCCGTTATTGTTTTTCTTTTATTTTTTTTTTGTGCGGTTCACCGTACACCAAAAGTGATAAGACGGATTTGTTCATCATGTTGATACGATTACAGCGATACCAGGTTTATCTATTTTTTTATGATTTGCTATTTTTACACACTAAAAACAATATTTTAGAAAAATTAATTTGTTTTTGCATATTCTGTGAACTGTAACTTTTTTATTTTTTTGTCGAAAGAGCCATATTAGTGCTTGTTTTTTGTGGGACGGTTTGGCGTTTTCATTTATACCGTTTTATTGTACATACGACTTTTTGATCGCTTTTTTTGTGAGTCAGTACGATGAAAAAGTAACATTTTGTGGTGTGTTTTTTTTAATCTGGGTCTGCTATTATACCTTGTATAGCAGTATTATTTATATTATTATACCTTGTATAGTAATATTACCTTGTTACCTATACATCTGCTATAACACAGTAATAATGTTTTCATGGTTTTCTTGTAATCTTCTACATTGTGGATAATCAATCTTTTGTAATATATTTACAATAAAATTGTCATTCTACTTTATTTTGATCGTATTGTTCCTTCGCGGTCGCTGTGGGTTTATGTTATACAACACTTTGATTAGACATTGCGTAGCAGCATTATTTATATTATTAGACATTCTACAGCAGTATTATTTTTATTATCAGACATTGCATAGCAGTATTATATTATTAGACATTTTATAGCATTAGTATATATATTAATAAATATCGTATAACAGTATTATACATTATCAGACACTGTATAGCAGTATTATTTATACAGTGGACACAAAAAATCTATACACCCATGCTAAAATTCCAGTTTTTATTGTCCTGCAAAAAAAAAATAATTCCGAGAAAAATAATGTCAGAACTTTTTCCACATTTAATATCACCCATAATTTGTATAAATCCATTGAAATAAAACTAAAATAATGTGGTTGCATAAGTATGAACAGCCTCTTACTATTGGGGATGTGGTTGCATTCAGAATTAACCAATCACATTTACACTCATGTTACATAGTAGTCAGTGCACAGTCACCATTAGTTACAATTATTCGCATTAACCCCCATAGAAAGTTTTGCTGTTTTATGAGGATTTTCCTGACATTTCTTACCTGCATTCTACAGTAAAAGATGTAAACAGCCGACAACACAGCAAAGGGATCTTATTGTTGAACGTTATCATTTAGGAGAAGGGTACAAAAAAATTTCCAAGATATTACATATACCACATATACCATGGAAAACTGTGAAGATGTCATCAAGAAGGGGCTTAACTCTAGCGTAATGGTAATATTACCTAGAACTGGACATCGCTCAAAAATTGATGAAAAGAAGAAAATTGGTCTAGGAGGCTTTCAAGAGGCCGACAGCAACAATAAAGGAGCTGCAGGAATTTCTGGCAAGTGCTAGCTGTGTATTACATGTGACAACAATCTCCAATATGCTTCCCATGTCTGGCCTGTGAGGTTGGGTGGCAAGATGGAAGCCTTTTCTTACAAAGAAAACATCCAAGCCCAGCTATGATTTACCACAATCTATATTAAGTCGGTCAAAAATATGCGGGAAAACGTGTTATATCTGCTGAGACCAAGATGGAACTTTTTAGGCTATAATTTCAATAGGTAAAAAAGCCAACAACAAAAGAACATCATACCCACAGTGAAGCACGGCGGAGGCAGCATTGTGCTTTGGGACTCTTTTCTGGCACCTGGAACTGGGGCATTAGTCAAAGTTGGAGGGAATTATGAACATTTCCAAATAGTCAGTTTCGCACAAACAAAATCTTCAGGCCTCTGCTAAAATGCTGAAGATGAATTTCAGCTTTCAGAAAAACAACGACCTCCAAATCACAAAAAGAACAGCTTCACCAGAAGATCAGTGTTTTTTACTTGCCTACCCAAAACCCAGATCTGAATCCAAGTGTCAATCTGTGGTGACCTGAAGAGGGCGCTGTACACAGGAGATGTCCCCGCAATCATCACCAATTCTGGATGATCAACTTGTAT
The DNA here is from genome assembly GCF_051348905.1 of Ranitomeya variabilis. Taxonomy (NCBI): domain Eukaryota; kingdom Metazoa; phylum Chordata; class Amphibia; order Anura; family Dendrobatidae; genus Ranitomeya; species Ranitomeya variabilis. The sequence continues at coordinate 40,038,878 of NC_135236.1, forward strand.
CCAAAAAGACTGAATGCGGTCATAACTTCAATAAAGCATTTGTGTAAGGGTGTGCAGATTTATGCAATCACATAATTTTACTTTTTCTCTATCCACCTGAAAAGATTTTAGTTTATTTTTAATTATGGGAGGCAGTATAAGTGGAAAAAGTTCTGAAATGTCTCTTCTTGGTAGGATTTTCTTTACATGACAAAAACCTGGCGTTTTAACGGGTGTGTAGACTTTTTATATTCACTGTATTTCTAGACATTATATAGCAGTATTATTTATATTATCAGTCATTGCATAACAGTATAATTTATATTATTAGACATCACATAGCAGTATTATGTATATTTTTTGTACATTGTATACCAGTATTATTTATATTTTTATACAGTGTATAGCAGTATTATTTATAATTTTATACAGTGTGTAGCAGTATTAATTTTTATACATTGTATAGCAGTATTATTTATTTTTATACATTGTATAGCTGTTTTATATTTTTATACATTGTATACCAGTATTAGTTATATTTTTATAGTGTATAGCAATATTATTTATTTGCATACATTGTATAGCAATATTATTTATATTTTTATACATTGAATAGTAGTTTTATTACTTACACTAAAGTAAAACAAAATTCTGATTAGCTGCTAAAGGCAATACCCCAACTTTACTTTTGTACCAATTTATTGTTATTATTACACATTTATATAGCACCATTTATTTCATAGCGCTTTACATGTGAAAAAGGGGAAAAAATATAGACAAATACATTAAACATGAGCAAAAAAAACAAGGCACACAGCCCCACAAGGGCTCACAGTCTGCAGGGGATGGGTGAGGATACACTAGGAGAGGGTAGAGCTGGTTGGGCGGCGGTTCAGTAGGTTGAGGAGACTTAAAGGGCAGTTACGCTAACTGTATATTTACACATTATGACAATCCTCACCCTGATATAAGCATATAAACCACAGGAACAATTAAAAAGATAAAAAGAAATTCCCTTTATGAACCCTAACTTTAGAAGCCCATGGTAATGGTCAGTAGGTGCATGAAGGATGTCCGAGTAGACGCTTGCCTGGCCCAGTGCATCCTAAAACCACACAGCGCTGGTTCCTCTAGATCACAGTATATAAATGAACCAACCGATGCCAGGCAGCTTCTGCCAAGGAAAAATATCTTCGCCCCTGGAGGTCCGAGGCGAGGAATGTTGTCTTCAAATTTCTTATTGCGAATTTACCTAGCTATAGAGAGGTAACATGGCATGGATAGCATCATCCATGTGACCGATATTAAGTTGGAGGGGCTAGAATGACCTTACGATGATGTGAGTAAATGAGTTAGGTTTGTACCTTCGCTGTGATGCCAAAAACATATCGCCCATAAATATCAGCTAGATGCAAACCCCAATATTCATCACTTTCCACTGGCCTCAGTCTTTTGAACAGCAGAAACTTTTGCCTCGGAAGTGTACTTCTCTGCTTCTGAATATATAAATCCTAGGCTTAGCATCTGGTTCTCAGAGCAAATCTCCAGCTGTAATTATGGGGTCACTGCAGGAGGTCCTACTTCAATGGAGGTTGAAATGTCAGCTTTCTCACTTCCCCAGTTATAATTAATCACATATGCACAGTGAGGGTCATATGTGCCCTATCTGGAAAGGTTTTTACGTTTTCTCTACGACAATCACACATGAAATAATGGAGGAAAGTTATAAAGATGTTTAAAAGAAACTACTGTGCTGTAGAAACCGACCCCAGCTTCCATTTCTTGTAGTGCTCTTGAAAACGATTGGTTGCGATAGTGAAGAGAGTTAATTTTCCAACGTAACTCAGCCCCATAGTGTAAGAGGCCGATCAAAGGGAAACATAAATGCAACAGGCCGACTTATGTTCTCGTAAAGTCAGTATGTCTAAGGCCTCGACATATCTCAGCGTATCACTGAAGGTTTCACCAGCATCACAGATGGGATTCTTTCCAGTAAGAGCAGTGAGACAATGGAGATCATCAACACAGGATGCGATAATTTAGGTAACAGTCTGAGAAGGCCTAAAAATCTCCAGGTGTCCATCCAGCATAGAATGATGGACCCTTCCATGGATTTATTCCCATTCCACCATAGAGTTGACAACCAGAATGGCCATTCTTCCCATATTTCCTTTACGACGACAGAAGATCCTGCAAAACAGATGGCCTCCTCTAAACGTATCGGACGAGGGTGAAACTAGTGACCGGTTGTCGGATAATGGAATAACATGCTTAGAGTGGTAGACAGGCGTGAGAGGCACAGCACAAGAGAAGTCTTTAGGAATGTAAGAGGCTGCGATAGAGAATAATGGGAATAAGCCAGCACGTGTAGGGTGAGAGAAGGAAGAGCGCTATACGAAGGGGCAGCACGAGAGAAGCCTTTGGGGATGCGAGAAAGACTGGTGAGGGAGCATAATACATCAACCGAGGGTGGTAGAGATGAAGAAGAGATAAGAAGAGGCAGCACCAGAGAAGACTTTGGTGACTGACGACCTAGACAAATTTTTCATGTTGAACTGAAACACGATGTATTAGTAGCCCCAGAGCTATAAAAAAAAAAAAATGTTCCTGCCAATATCACCACAATGAAGACATGAGTATTTGGCACCTTATGAGTTACATTTTGTTAGGTCCAAGTGGGTGTGAGACAGTTTTCACTTGGGGCTTGTACTTCCCCCCCCCCCCTGTATGACATTATAAAATTCAGAACCGATATTATAGGGGTTGTGTCTCCACTAGAATAAACATGAGACCTAAAATATGGTACACAACTAAATTGATGATATTATTCTATATAAAAATTTTAAAAGAAAGAACAAGGGAAAGCCCCTCGTCAAAGCTCAGCGAAACGCACGTCGGGGCAGGTGCAGGCTGTTACGGGGCTCCTTAGTATACTGCTGCTTTTCCTTGCATATGCACTTTATAGGCTACTAGATGGTGGCCCGATTCTAACGCATCGGGTATTCTAGAATCTGTATGTAGTTTATTTATGAAGTTTTCAGAATAATGGAATTTACACATAGGATACGGCCGGCCGCGACTAATTAGCGAAGCGTGGTTCAAATTGCCACGTAGTACATTGCACAGCCACGTAATACATTGCACAGCCACGTAATACATTGCACAGCCACGTAATACATTGCACAGCCACATAATACATTGCACAGCCACATAATACATTGCACAGCCACGTAATACATTGCACAGCCACGTAATACATTGCACAGCCACGTAATACATTGCACAGCCACGTAATACATTGCACAGCCACGTAATACATTGCACAGCCACGTAATACATTGCACAGCCACGTAATACATTGCACAGCCACGTAATACATAGAGATGTAGTATATAACACTGCCTATGCAGTATATAACCCAGGCCACGTAGTATAGAGCACAGCAATGTAGTATATTGCCCAGCCACGTAATATATACCACATAGTATATAGCAGAGATGTAGTATATAAACACAGCCACGTAGTATATAGCAATGTGGGCACCATATCCCTGTTAAAAAAAAAAAAAATTAAAATAAAAAATAGTTACATACTCACCTTCCGTTGGCCCCGGATCCAGCCGAGGCGTTTACCGATGCTCCTCGAGACGCTCCAGTCCCAAGAATGCATTGTGGTCTCGCAAGATTATGACGTAGCGGTCTCGTGAGACCAATACGTCATCATCTTGCGAGACCGCAATGCATGGACCGGTCACCGGAGTGTAACGAGGAGTGGGAAAGGCCTCTGCTGGATCCAGGGGGCCAACGGAGGGTGAGCATATAATGATTTTTTTTTTTTTTTTTTAACATTAGATCTTTTTACTATTGATGCTGCATAGGCAGCATCAATAGTAAAAAGTTGGTCACACAGGGTTAATAGCAGCGTTAACAGAGTGCATTACATGGCGGCATAACGCGGTCCGTTACCACTGCCATTAACCCTTTGTGAGCACTGACTGCGGGGAGGAAGGAGCGGCCATTTTGCCGCTGGACTGTGCCCGTCCCTGATTGGTCGCAGCCGTTTTGCCGCGACTAATCAGCGACTTGGGATTTCCATGACAGACAGAAGTGACCCTTAGACAATTATATAGTAGTTTTTCTTCCTAGCTGGCTACCCAGAGATGCTTTTTGCGATCATGGGTTCCTATTCAAATGGAGTCGGACTTTGCTAACCATCTGCTACACCGTTGCCTCTGCTACACATAGGCTATTTAGCTGCCCTTACAGCAGCTGATTGATTATTGCCAACTTTGCACATTTACCTTATACACCTTGAATTTTTTTATCTACATAGATGCTGTTCCCTTGATGCTCTTTTTACCCGTCTTGTTCTCTTCCTATAATCATATTTAATTATCTGTGAAGACAGTCACACTGACTCTGTACCCGGTACGATGCTCACTATTGGATCATGTTGGTGTTGTATCAATAGATTTGTGCCTATACTTACTCTGCACTTTCCTGTACGTTTTCCACCTGTTTGGGTCTTCCCCTTGTTCTCTCTTTTTTTTTTTTTAGTTGTGTATCATATTTATAGGTCTTATGTTACCCCTGTATGATAATGACCAATCATAGGCAAGCAAGTAGCAAAGAACACACCCACCATAGCAGAAAGCAGATTTCTCAGTGTGTGCGAGACGTAAGGACACCGCTCTGATCTCCTGGTCTCACCTCCTGCACGATTAGACAGCACAGAAAACACTTTTCTGATGTCGACCTCGTAGAAGGCAGGGGCAGTACAGCAGAGGTTAGCTGTATCACATTACAAACCCTTCTATCAGCTTTCCTCCTCTCATTACACTGTCACCTCTACTGTACTGCCCATCCCCAACACTACATGTACAGAGATGTGTCAGAGGAGCTGGCGGAGGGTTTGTGATGTGATACAGCTAAACTCCGCTGTGCCGCCATCTCCACACAAGCTCCAGAAGTAAGCACTTCCAGCAGTGACCACCGACACCAATAACAACTGATCGATGGTGGTGCTGGATGATCAGAAATCGATGAGAGAAGCTTTGAGGATGATTGGTGAAGGAGAAACTGGCAATCGCTCCTGGATAGTGAAATATTCGTGGGAGTTTAGCTGTCAGCAGAGGTTATATGCTGGACACGAGGACTGGGGGTAGTACATGGGATGGTAACATCCAGGGTGCAGCCCCCTCTAGCGATGCTGACTGTATGACCACAGCCTGCACCATCACCAGATATTCATCCCTAATGACAAGGTATCAGCCCTGAACACTCACTTGCCAGATAAAGAGGTATTGATGAGGGACCACTTCCCGATTGCAGAGACCCCCACCAACCCCAAGACTCAGCACGTCTGTGTAGTGCAGTGATCGATCACACAGACCGCTGCTCCAGTCACTCATGGGAGGGCAGAAGAGCAGCCGAGGATAGGGGAGAACGCCCAAACAAGAGAATACCTCTTCGCAGGGAAGGTTGGCTGTGAACACTTTGGACGGGAGCTCAGCATCTTCCCCCTTCTGTAAACACGTGGACAGACCCCCAGCTCGTCCGTGCCTGATCTCCTGGCATCGGGCTGTACAGTGCACTTTATGGCAGCTGCAAAGAGTAGTTTGTGGGGACGAGGCAAGAAATCCCACCCCGACAGGCAACAGACCCCCACTCACAAAACGTTATATTAGTTGGGATGGGATGAAAGGAGCTTCAGTAATAAAAATACAATGGTTAAAAATACACAATTTATTTACAAGAAAAAGAAAAAACAAAAACAAATATTAGTGAGGATGAGACCCTAAAACCCCGAGTGTATAAATAGACCCCCCATAACAAGACCTTTATACAACACAGCATATTTACACACCGCCCAGGAAGTACTACAACTCCCAGCATGGCCTTCCAACCAGAAGCAGTCCTGACGAGCTCTTGCTATAAGCGTCTGTCCAGCTCCTGACGTGTAGTGACAGGATAGAAGATGGTGAGGAGTAAGTCACAGACACGACTAAAGGTAATTGTCCACTACTCCGACAGCCCCATAGGTGAAGTCTCCAGTGCAAGACAGAAGGTGTCCGCACCCCCCTTCCCCAGGCCTTGCCACATGAGCCCTGCAGACAATCAGTGGCGGTGTGGAAGGCTGTTTGTTACACAGGGGGGGGGGCTGTAAAAGTTAAGGGGTTGTCCAAGGAGTAGACCGCCTCTTCAAGAGGAGCCTGTCATTATGGCTCTAAACTGCGACCACGGACTTCTCGGCCCTGTGTCGTCATTTCTCCCCGGCAGGGGTGAAACAAGGACACAAAGCTCAGAGGGCTGAAGACGTGAGTTTCCAGGTGCACTCGTACAGTCGCTCGGAGGTGTGTGGGCTCACAGTAGAGCCCAGGCCCGGGATTACTTTGTCTGGCTGTAGGCGGGAGGCAAGATCCGGCGAGAGTTGGCCTTCACCCATGGGTGCTCCATGACGCCCTTGAGCGAGAGGCGCTGCGCTGGAACGTACCGCAACAGTTTGGTGATGAGATCTTTGGATCCTTCTGATAGGAAAGTCGGAAACTTAAGGTCGATCTAAGGGACCAGAAACAGAAAGTTGTGATCTCCATCTTCCATACGGAGGACTAAAAACACATGTAGAAATGAGGTCCAGATACCTTCACTATCCTGCGATGGGTCTCTGAGTGGGAGGGGCTCTCGAATGGGGGCACACCCACGAGGAACTCATAGCAGAGGACCCCCGCACACCACAGGTCCACCTTCTCATCATGGGTCCTCCCCTCAATCATCTCCGGGGGTAGATAGTCCAGAGTCCCGCACATTGTCCGACGCCTGGTGGCCATAAACCATATTATCAGTACCGGGACCCGCGAGCGGCCCACCCATCATCAGTACCCATCGGCCGACATACCTGAGTGAGGGGGCATGGACAGACCAGCCAAAGTCCGCGATCTTCAGCTCCCCCTTGTATCCCATCAGCAGGTTCTCAGGCTTGATGTCCCTGTGAATAACCTTCCTCTCGTGACAATAATGGAGGGCGTCCGCCAGCTCCTCAATGAACTGCAAAGAACCAGAAGCCTTCATTTCTACATCAGGGACCCACAAAGACCTTAACGACGACCAATAGGATGGATATTAAGGGGGTTGTCCAGATCAATGGGGGTCCGACGCCTCCACCACATTGCTGCAGCTATAGAGGCTGAACAATGCAGCTCAGCTCGTACTGAAGTGAACGGGATCAGAGCTGCAGTACCCATGAACGGCCACTAGACCGCATGTTACACACACTATGAGAGCAGCTGATGGAAACACCCCTGATCTGATACACACCACCGTTATTTTGGATAGATCATCAATGGACAACCCCTGATGGCGTCAGGCTTCCAACATGGAGGAGAACTCACCGTGGCACTTCTCTGTTCATCAAAGCGGCCATATTTCTGCAGCTCCTTGTACAGCTCCCCTCGGGGGGCGTACTCCAGCATCAGGTAGATGCGCTTCTTGTCGTGGAAGTAGTTGTACATGCGCAGGATGTTCGGGTGTCTGCGGAAGGAATCGGCAGAGGGAGATCAGACATGGCGATAACTCCTGCCCCAAACTCGGGGTCAGACGGTGTCACTCCCATCATGTAATATGGCTGCAGGCGAGAGTTACAGCAGCTCCCCGGGGTGGGCGCGTGATACACCGGGGCGACGTACCGGAGGTGGGACTGGATCTCGATCTCCCTCCGCAGCTGATGCTCCACGCTTTCCTTCTCCAGCTGCGACTTGAACAGGACTTTCAGGGCCATGATGAACTTGTTCTGCTTGTCCCGGGCCAGGTACACGTTGCCAAATTTCCCTTTGCCCAGAGGTCGTCCGATGTCAAAGTCCTCGATGGTGAATTTCCTCTTGGGGCTGTTCAGACAAGAAACACATTGTGTGAGCTGTGGAGCAAGAGAAAGACGCGCCCTGATCTGCCGGGCTCCACCTCTGGGATTGTCCTGGCTCTTTCCTCCAAGACCCGGAATGTTATTTTGTGGCCACACACAGAACCTGAGAGACCAGCGGCATTTTACTTTGGGGTTTTTCTTTATTTTTGCTTCTTCCTTTACAAAAATGGTAATTTTATATTCTTAAACCCCGCAATGCTCCAAGAGTGATCCCTACATCATGGAGGGTGGTTTGCCGTGCACAGCGCTCCGGGCAGATAACAGCAGCGATGGACGTTCGCACCAAGCTCTGCAGTCACCACCAACCACGCGCTATTTGTGTCCATGACATATATATTTTATAGAATGAAAAAAAGTAAGCGACTATAAAAGTCGCAGCCAGCTCACCAACCAGACAATTCACCACGAAGCACGGAGACCCGTCCTGATCACAACGTCCAGCAGTAGTACTTGAAACAAATGTAGATACTCCAGCTCCAGCGGAATAGGTAAAATAGTATAAGCTTTATTTGTCCATAATGGTAGTAAAAACAGAAAAAAATATTCCTTACATAGGTGAATCAAAACAGGGAATTGTGCATATACAGCTACGCGTTTCGACCTGTAGTGGTCTTACTCATGCCTATATCACTCTAGGAATGAGCGAGATATATATCCTTGATCGGCCCCAAAAAAAAAAAAAAGAGGCCCGCCCCCATGTCACATGACAGATTTGTAAGGTCCTAGAGCTACATATAAAGAGACATTTAAAATATTAGAAAAAACATGTTAAAACATTAACAATAATGATACATAATTTCATTTTTCTTGTTCATGCCTGCAGGATAGCGAGTATTTAGGTTATAGATCCAAAACGCCTCTCGTGAGTAGGCGTCTCCTTGAATCTCCTCCTCTGTGCGACATGTATACTTTCTCAATACCATGTACCTTTAGATTAGTAATATCCCCGTTGTGTTGTATGTTAAAATGTTTTGATACCATGGAAATGTTTTTATTTCTCATGTTGAGATTAGTGGCATCTCTAATGTGTTCAGTTAGACGGGTTTTTAATTTAATTTAATAGTTTTCAAAACTCAAATAACACTAAAGAGTATAAAATAAATAGTTTTATAAACTGCCACACAAAAAACGTAATATATAAAGTGGATTGTATGGAATGCCGCATCTCATATATAGGATGTACGTCACGAAAATTAAAAACCCGTCTAACTGAACACATTAGAGATGCCACTAATCTCAACATGAGAAATAAAAACATTTCCATGGTATCAAAACATTTTAACATACAACACAACGGGGATATTACTAATCTAAAGGTACATGGTATTGAGAAAGTATATATGTCGCACAGAGGAGGAGATTCAAGGAGACGCCTACTCACGAGAGGCGTTTTGGATCTATAACCTAAATACTCGCTATCCTGCAGGCATGAACAAGAAAAATGAAATTATGTATCATTATTGTTAATGTTTTAACATGTTTTTTCTAATATTTTAAATGTCTCTTTATATGTAGCTCTAGGACCTTACAAATCTGTCATGTGACATGGGGGCGGGCCTCTTTTTTTTTTTTTTTTTTTTGGGCCGATCAAGGATATATATCTCGCTCATTCCTAGAGTGATATAGGCATGAGTAAGACCACTACAGGTCGAAACGCGTAGCCGTATATGCACAATTCCCTGTTTTGATTCACCTATGTAAGGAATATTTTTTCTGTTTTTACTATCATTATGGACAAATAAAGCTTATACTATTTTACCTATTCCGCTGGAGCTGGAGTATCTACATTTGTTTCAAATATATATTTTATACCATTTTATTCAGTGAGCACGCTCATCCCTCCCGTCACGCACGCTCAGCCCTCCCCCAGTCACGCACGCTCAGCCCTCCCCCCAGTCACGCACGCTCACCCCTCCCTCCAGTCACACACGCACGCTCACCCCTCCCTCCAGTCACACACGCACGCTCACCCCTCCCTCCAGTCACACACGCACGCTCACCCCTCCCTCCAGTCACACACGCACGCTCACCCCTCCCTCCAGTCACACACGCACGCTCACCCCTCCCTCCAGTCACACACGCACGCTCAGCCCTCCCATCATGCTCAATTCTCCTGGATGAGGGGAGCTTGGTTTAAAGGGAACCTGTCACCCCCAAAATCGAGGGTGAGCCAAGCCCACCGCCATCAGGGTCTTCTCTACAGCATTCTGGAATGCTGTAGATAAGCCCCCAATGTATCCTAAAAGATAATTAAAAAAGGTTAGATTATAGTCACCCAGGGGCGGTCCGATCCGATGGTGTCGCGGTCCGGGGCCTCCTATCTTCTTACAATGACGTCCTCTTCTGGTCTTCACACTGCGGTTCCGGCGCAGGCGTACTTTATCCTGTTGAGGGCAGAGCAAAGTACTGCAGTGCGCAGGTGCTGGGCCTCTCTGACCTTTCCCGGAGCCTGCGCACTGCAGTACTTTGCTCTGCCCTCAACAGGACAAAGTACACCGGAGCCGCAGCGTGAAGACAAGAAGAGGACGTCATCGCAAGAAGATGGGAGGCCCCGGACCGGACCACCCCCCCAGGTGAGTATAATCTAACCTCTTTTTCTCATCTTTCACGATACATCAGCGGCTTATCTACAAGATTACAGAATCCTGTAGATAAGCCTCTGATGCCGGTGAGCTTACCTCACCATCGATTTTGGGGGTGACAGGTTCCCTTTAAGGGAGGCGGTCATGTGAAATTGGCTGACTGCAATTTTTAGGCACCCGGCAATGCAACATGGGAGAGAGCGAAACAATGGGCGGTAAACAGACGCCCCCTCCACCTCTGTTCCTAACCACTTAGATGCTGCAGGAACGATTGAGGCGCTAAACTGTAGCACTCAGCGCTAGTCCCGATCACAGCAGTGCTGGCAGAGGAACACCGCTAGTACCCGCACACGTCATTCTTGTGCATTAGACGGGCACTCAGAAGATGAAGTGACGGCTACCTCAGAGAGGGTGCAGCCAGAAGGGTCCCGCTGCCCCCGTGTCAGTGCCTCGCCCACTAATCTGCTCCACATAGCGGAGTATGGACGGCCAGGAGCACTCACCAGTCCATCGCCTTCTCCCCCTGGCTGTCAGTCGCTGTCACTCGGCCGGCCATCACTGCAGGAGAGAACAGCAGCCATTACTGACCCCGCACAGCTTGGTCGGACTTGTGTAGGCTGGATACATTGTTACGAAGCCTCAGCTGTGAGAAGAGCTGGCCCCGCATACCACACCTGAGATGGAGGAGCCGGGATCCTTCCGCAGGACACGGTGGGGCCCGGACGCAGTGGTCGGGGTGGCGAACTGTGGAAAGCAGGACACATGGGGTTAATAAGAAGGATGGGGGACAGGAGCTGGTGCAGGAACGCGCCCCCCGCCCCGGGACCCACCTTGGAGTAAGGGTTCAGGTTCTCCTTGTAAGACATCCTGTGAGGAGCACAAAGGGACAAAGGGCAGTCAGGAGCTTAGAGAAGCAGAACTACAACTCCCAGCATGCCCAGACAGCCACACACACCTGAACGGCTCTGTGGGGTGTCAGTGCATGCTGGGAGGTGTAGTCTATAGCAGCGGCTGAACACCACTGCCATAAAGTAACGCTAAATGCTGCAATACGGGGAGCTATGCGCACAATACACAGCAGCCGCCACGTCCCGTCCTGAGCGCCCCCAGAAAGGCCGCCCCCGCCGGTTACCTGCTCGTCCACGCTCGCTCCTCTCCCTCCGCGCACCTCTGCTGCACTGAACGCTCCCTCGCTCAATTCAAACAAAAACCGCCACAACCGGTCACCTGACCCACGCTCCCGCCTCTGATTGGTCAAGAAGGGAGGACAGCTAAACTACCCGCGGATTGGTGGACAGCAGTTTAAAAGCCGCCGCTCATCTCATCATTGGCCGTGACGTCAACAATTCTGATTGGCCGGCGTGTTTTTTTTGGCAGAAACAAGGCGAGTATTGATTGGTTAATGCGCTCTCTTGCCTTGATTGGTCGATAGGGCTTGTGACGCTGCTGTTGTTATAGAGATGGGAGGATGGGGGGAAGGAGGCGCTGACCGCCATTTTGTTGCTGAATGAAATGGAGGTTATTAGTCCGGGGCGGGGGAGTGAGAGGACGTGTAGCGGCGGGGCTGAGGAAAGTAAACACGGCGCGCCGATGACTCAGGGCCGCAGAACAACCAGATAAATCAGCGGCGTAGTACGGGGAGCTGGTGAAATAAAACTACATGTCCCATCATGCCTTGCACAATTCAAGAGAATGCAACTTTATTGCTAAGTAAAACAACAAACCATTCAAAAGTTCATAACTTTATTACTGCTTTTTGTAAACAAATTGTGATCGTCTCAGAATGTCACGCACCCTGAGTTGTCGGTCAGGGCGGTGCGGAGCTCGGTGTAATCACACACTCAGCCTCCTCCATTCATCATGTCTGTTTCTCCCGGAGGAGGAACAGGTAAGGATTAACCTCACTGACGATAGTGAGTGACGGTCACCACCGGCGCCCACCCCGCGGCCTCACCCGGACCACCTGAGGGAGAGCGCTGCGGCACCGGCTCATTAATATGTGTATTATGCTAATGAGGCGCCCACGTGACGCCGGCGCTTATAATAGTAATAAGAATATTACTAATTCCTCGATTGTGACTAGCGATTGTGCTTCACCCAGGATGCACTGCGGCGCTCATTAGCATACAGGGCCATGATTGGCTGGCTGTAGAAGACAAGCGATTGGACGGCTAGATTGCTCCTTCACATAATCACGCCTCTACAACGTCACCAGCACAACATGGTCGGCGCGAAAAGCAAAATGGCGTCGGACGTGGGTATTTCTCTTGCTTTGGGCCGCCATCTTGTCGTAGCCTGAGCTCCCCCTAGAAATAGCAGCACCAGAGGCCTCACCATATAAGGAGACGAGGTGGCCGAGTGGTTAAGGCGATGGACTGCTAATCCATTGTGCTCTGCACGCGTGGGTTCGAATCCCATCCTCGTCGTCATTTTATCCTTCCACCTTTGTATAGAGTGCCATGACGTCACATACAGCAGTGGGATCACTCCGCCAGACAGTGCAGAGGAGGCCGCACTACATATTTTAATGTTAAGTTGATTTGTACACCTATGGAATTGCATTCCTTCTTCTCGGCTGCCTGGGGCGGACATTTTTAGTTGCTGGTGTATAAATGGCAGAGTGTGACGTAGCAAAGGTGGGCGCCCCTGTACCATAGGAGCTGTGTCCTATGCAGGCACGTCATGGTGTGCAGCCAGGTGACAGCTGTAGGTGGAGCCTGGCACCATGTTACTGTAGCCAGGAGCTGTAATGGCCGGGATCTGAGCAGAGCTGTCACATCACTGCGGCGCTAAGATCACAGTAACGACCAGTGAGTGATCGCCAGATGTGAGCACCGGCGCTGCGACGGTGACGTCATACAGTAACGTGGACTCACCGCTGGTCAATACTGGGATCTGAGAGCCAGAGTGACATGACGGCTCTACTCCAATCACAGTAACGACCAGTGAGTGATCGCCAGGTGTGAGCACCGGAGCTGCGGCCGTGACGTCATACAGTAACGTGGACTCACCACTGGTCAATACTGGGATCTGAGAGCCAGAGTGACATGACGGCTCTACTCCAATCACAGTAACGACCAGTGAGTGATCGCCAGGTGTGAGCACCGGCGCTGCGACGGTGACGTCATACAGTAACGTGGACTCACCGCTGGTCAATACTGGGATCTGAGAGCCAGAGTGACATGACGGCTCTACTCCAATCACAGTAACGACCAGTGAGTGATCGCCAGGTGTGAGCACCGGCGCTGCGGCCGTGACGTCATACAGTAACGTGGACTCACCGCTGGTCAATACTGGGATCTGAGAGCCAGAATGACATGACGGCTCTACTCCAATCACAGTAACGACCAGTGAGTGATCGCCAGGTGTGAGCACCGGCGCTGCGACCGTGACGTCATACAGTAACGTGGACTCACCACTGGTCAATACTGGGATCTGAGAGCCAGAATGACATGACGGCTCTACTCCAATCACAGTAACGACCAGTGAGTGATCGCCAGGTGTGAGCACCGGCGCTGCGGCCGTGACGTCATACAGTAACGTGGACTCACCACTGGTCAATACTGGGATCTGAGAGCCAGAATGACATGACGGCTCTACTCCAATCACAGTAACGACCAGTGAGTGATCGCCAGGTGTGAGCACCGGCGCTGCGACCGTGACATCATACAGTAACGTGGACTCACCGCTGGTCAATACTGGGATCTGAGAGCCAGAGTGACATGACGGCTCTACTCCAATCACAGTAACGACCAGTGAGTGATCGCCAGGTGTGAGCACCGGCGCTGCGACGGTGACGTCATACAGTAACGTGGACTCACCGCTGGTCAATACTGGGATCTGAGAGCCAGAGTGACATGACGGCTCTACTCCGATCACAGTAACGACCAGTGAGTGATCGCCAGGTGTGAGCACCGGCGCTGCGACCGTGACGTCATACAGTAACGTGGACTCACCGGTGGTCAATACTGGGATCTGAGAGCCAGAGTGACATGACGGCTCTACTCCAATCACAGTAACGACCAGTGAGTGATCGCCAGGTGTGAGCACCGGCGCTGCGACCGTGACGTCATACAGTAACGTGGACTCACCGCTGGTCAATACTGGGATCTGAGAGCCAGAATGACATGACGGCTCTACTCCAATCACAGTAACGACCAGTGAGTGATTGCCAGGTGTCAGCACCGGCGCTGCGACGGTGACGTCATACGGTAACGTGGACTCACCGCTGGTCAATACTGGGATCTGAGAGCCAGAATGACATGACGGCTCTACTCCAATCACAGTAACGACCAGTGAGTGATCGCCAGGTGTGAGCACCGGCGCTGCGACCGTGACGTCATACAGTAACGTGGACTCACCGCTGGTCAATACTGGGATCTGAGAGCCAGAATGACATGACGGCTCTACTCCAATCACAGTAACGACCAGTGAGTGATCGCCAGGTGTGAGCACCGGCGCTGCGGCCGTGACGTCATACAGTAACGTGGACTCACCACTGGTCAATACTGGGATCTGAGAGCCAGAATGACATGACGGCTCTACTCCAATCACAGTAACGACCAGTGAGTGATCGCCAGGTGTGAGCACCGGCGCTGCGACCGTGACGTCATACAGTAACGTGGACTCACCGCTGGTCAATACTGGGATCTGAGAGCCAGAATGACATGACGGCTCTACTCCAATCACAGTAACGACCAGTGAGTGATCGCCAGGTGTGAGCACCGGCGCTGCGACCGTGACGTCATACAGTAACGTGGACTCACCGCTGGTCAATACTGGGATCTGAGAGCCAGAGTGACATGACGGCTCTACTCCAATCACAGTAACGACCAGTGAGTGATCGCCAGGTGTGAGCACCGGCGCTGCGACCGTGACGTCATACAGTAACGTGGACTCACCGCTGGTCAATACTGGGATCTGAGAGCCAGAGTGACATGACGGCTCTACTCCGATCACAGTAACGACCAGTGAGTGATCGCCAGGTGTGAGCACCGGCGCTGCGACCGTGACGTCATACAGTAACGTGGACTCACCGGTGGTCAACACTGGGATCTGAGAGCCAGAGTGACATGACGGCTCTACTCCAATCACAGTAACGACCAGTGAGTGATCGCCAGATGTGAGCACCGGCGCTGCGACGGTGACGTCATACAGTAACGTGGACTCACCGCTGGTCAATACTGGGATCTGAGAGCCAGAGTGACATGACGGCTCTACTCCAATCACAGTAACGACCAGTGAGTGATCGCCAGGTGTGAGCACCGGCGCTGCGACCGTGACGTCATACAGTAACGTGGACTCACCGGTGGTCAATACTGGGATCTGAGAGCCAGAGTGACATGACGGCTCTACTCCAATCACAGTAACGACCAGTGAGTGATCGCCAGATGTGAGCACCGGCGCTGCGACGGTGACGTCATACAGTAACGTGGACTCACCGCTGGTCAATACTGGGATCTGAGAGCCAGAGTGACATGACGGCTCTACTCCAATCACAGTAACGACCAGTGAGTGATCGCCAGGTGTGAGCACCGGCGCTGCGACGGTGACGTCATACAGTAACGTGGACTCACCGCTGGTCAATACTGGGATCTGAGAGCCAGAGTGACATGACGGCTCTACTCCAATCACAGTAACGACCAGTGAGTGATCGCCAGGTGTGAGCACCGGAGCTGCGGCCGTGACGTCATACAGTAACGTGGACTCACCACTGGTCAATACTGTGATCTGAGAGCCAGAATGACATGACGGCTCTACTCCAATCACAGTAACGACCAGTGAGTGATCGCCAGGTGTGAGCACCGGCGCTGCGGCCGTGACGTCATACAGTAACGTGGACTCACCGCTGGTCAATACTGGGATCTGAGAGCCAGAATGACATGACGGCTCTACTCCAATCACAGTAACGACCAGTGAGTGATCGCCAGGTGTGAGCACCGGCGCTGCGACCGTGACGTCATACAGTAACGTGGACTCACCACTGGTCAATACTGGGATCTGAGAGCCAGAATGACATGACGGCTCTACTCCAATCACAGTAACGACCAGTGAGTGATCGCCAGGTGTGAGCACCGGCGCTGCGGCCGTGACGTCATACAGTAACGTGGACTCACCACTGGTCAATACTGGGATCTGAGAGCCAGAATGACATGACGGCTCTACTCCAATCACAGTAACGACCAGTGAGTGATCGCCAGGTGTGAGCACCGGCGCTGCGACCGTGACATCATACAGTAACGTGGACTCACCGCTGGTCAATACTGGGATCTGAGAGCCAGAGTGACATGACGGCTCTACTCCAATCACAGTAACGACCAGTGAGTGATCGCCAGGTGTGAGCACCGGCGCTGCGACGGTGACGTCATACAGTAACGTGGACTCACCGCTGGTCAATACTGGGATCTGAGAGCCAGAGTGACATGACGGCTCTACTCCGATCACAGTAACGACCAGTGAGTGATCGCCAGGTGTGAGCACCGGCGCTGCGACCGTGACGTCATACAGTAACGTGGACTCACCGGTGGTCAATACTGGGATCTGAGAGCCAGAGTGACATGACGGCTCTACTCCAATCACAGTAACGACCAGTGAGTGATCGCCAGGTGTGAGCACCGGCGCTGCGACCGTGACGTCATACAGTAACGTGGACTCACCGCTGGTCAATACTGGGATCTGAGAGCCAGAATGACATGACGGCTCTACTCCAATCACAGTAACGACCAGTGAGTGATTGCCAGGTGTCAGCACCGGCGCTGCGACGGTGACGTCATACGGTAACGTGGACTCACCGCTGGTCAATACTGGGATCTGAGAGCCAGAATGACATGACGGCTCTACTCCAATCACAGTAACGACCAGTGAGTGATCGCCAGGTGTGAGCACCGGCGCTGCGACCGTGACGTCATACAGTAACGTGGACTCACCACTGGTCAATACTGGGATCTGAGAGCCAGAATGACATGACGGCTCTACTCCCATCACAGTAACGACCAGTGAGTGATCGCCAGGTGTGAGCACCGGCGCTGCGGCCGTGACGTCATACAGTAACGTGGACTCACCACTGGTCAATACTGGGATCTGAGAGCCAGAATGACATGACGGCTCTACTCCAATCACAATAACGACCAGTGAGTGATCGCCAGGTGTGAGCACCGGCGCTGCGACCGTGACGTCATACAGTAACGTGGACTCACCGCTGGTCAATACTGGGATCTGAGAGCCAGAATGACATGACGGCTCTACTCCAATCACAGTAACGACCAGTGAGTGATCGCCAGGTGTGAGCACCGGCGCTGCGACCGTGACGTCATACAGTAACGTGGACTCACCGCTGGTCAATACTGGGATCTGAGAGCCAGAGTGACATGACGGCTCTACTCCAATCACAGTAACGACCAGTGAGTGATCGCCAGGTGTGAGCACCGGCGCTGCGACCGTGACGTCATACAGTAACGTGGACTCACCGCTGGTCAATACTGGGATCTGAGAGCCAGAGTGACATGACGGCTCTACTCCGATCACAGTAACGACCAGTGAGTGATCGCCAGGTGTGAGCACCGGCGCTGCGACCGTGACGTCATACAGTAACGTGGACTCACCGGTGGTCAATACTGGGATCTGAGAGCCAGAGTGACATGACGGCTCTACTCCAATCACAGTAACGACCAGTGAGTGATCGCCAGATGTGAGCACCGGCGCTGCGACGGTGACGTCATACAGTAACGTGGACTCACCGCTGGTCAATACTGGGATCTGAGAGCCAGAGTGACATGACGGCTCTACTCCAATCACAGTAACGACCAGTGAGTGATCGCCAGGTGTGAGCACCGGCGCTGCGACCGTGACGTCATACAGTAACGTGGACTCACCGGTGGTCAATACTGGGATCTGAGAGCCAGAGTGACATGACGGCTCTACTCCAATCACAGTAACGACCAGTGAGTGATCGCCAGGTGTGAGCACCGGCGCTGCGACGGTGACGTCATACAGTAACGTGGACTCACCGCTGGTCAATACTGGGATCTGAGAGCCAGAATGACATGACGGCTCTACTCCAATCACAGTAACGACCAGTGAGTGATCGCCAGGTGTGAGCACCGGCGCTGCGACGGTGACGTCATACAGTAACGTGGACTCACCGCTGGTCAATACTGGGATCTGAGAGCCAGAGTGACATGACGGCTCTACTCCAATCACAGTAACGACCAGTGAGTGATCGCCAGGTGTGAGCACCGGCGCTGCGGCCGTCACGTCATACAGTAACGTGGACTCACCGCTGGTCAATACTGGGATCTGAGAGCCAGAATGACATGACGGCTCTACTCCAATCACAGTAACGACCAGTGAGTGATCGCCAGGTGTGAGCACCGGCGCTGCGACCGTGACGTCATACAGTAACGTGGACTCACCGCTGGTCAATACTGGAATCTGAGAGCCAGAGTGACATGACGGCTCTACTCCAATCACAGTAACGACCAGTGAGTGATCGCCAGGTGTGAGCACCGGCGCTGCGACCGTGACATCATACAGTAACGTGGACTCACTGCTGGTCAATACTGGGATCTGAGAGCCAGAGTGACATGACGGCTCTACTCCGATCACAGTAACGACCAGTGAGTGATCGCCAGGTGTGAGCACCGGCGCTGCGACCGTGACGTCATACAGTAACGTGGACTCACCGGTGGTCAATACTGGGATCTGAGAGCCAGAGTGACATGACGGCTCTACTCCAATCACAGTAACGACCAGTGAGTGATCGCCAGATGTGAGCACCGGCGCTGCGACGGTGACGTCATACAGTAACGTGGACTCACCGCTGGTCAATACTGGGATCTGAGAGCCAGAGTGACATGACGTCTCTACTCCAATCACAGTAACGACCAGTGAGTGATCGCCAGGTGTGAGCACCGGCGCTGCGACCGTGACGTCATACAGTAACGTGGACTCACCGGTGGTCAATACTGGGATCTGAGAGCCAGAGTGACATGACGGCTCTACTCCAATCACAGTAACGACCAGTGAGTGATCGCCAGGTGTGAGCACCGGCGCTGCGACGGTGACGTCATACAGTAACGTGGACTCACCGCTGGTCAATACTGGGATCTGAGAGCCAGAATGACATGACGGCTCTACTCCAATCACAGTAACGACCAGTGAGTGATCGCCAGGTGTGAGCACCGGCGCTGCGACGGTGACGTCATACAGTAACGTGGACTCACCGCTGGTCAATACTGGGATCTGAGAGCCAGAGTGACATGACGGCTCTACTCCAATCACAGTAACGACCAGTGAGTGATCGCCAGGTGTGAGCACCGGCGCTGCGGCCGTCACGTCATACAGTAACGTGGACTCACCGCTGGTCAATACTGGGATCTGAGAGCCAGAATGACATGACGGCTCTACTCCAATCACAGTAACGACCAGTGAGTGATCGCCAGGTGTGAGCACCGGCGCTGCGACCGTGACGTCATACAGTAACGTGGACTCACCGCTGGTCAATACTGGAATCTGAGAGCCAGAGTGACATGACGGCTCTACTCCAATCACAGTAACGACCAGTGAGTGATCGCCAGGTGTGAGCACCGGCGCTGCGACCGTGACATCATACAGTAACGTGGACTCACCGCTGGTCAATACTGGGATCTGAGAGCCAGAGTGACATGACGGCTCTACTCCGATCACAGTAACGACCAGTGAGTGATCGCCAGGTGTGAGCACCGGCGCTGCGACCGTGACGTCATACAGTAACGTGGACTCACCGGTGGTCAATACTGGGATCTGAGAGCCAGAGTGACATGACGGCTCTACTCCAATCACAGTAACGACCAGTGAGTGATCGCCAGATGTGAGCACCGGCGCTGCGACGGTGACGTCATACAGTAACGTGGACTCACCGCTGGTCAATACTGGGATCTGAGAGCCAGAGTGACATGACGGCTCTACTCCAATCACAGTAACGACCAGTGAGTGATCGCCAGGTGTGAGCACCGGCGCTGCGACCGTGACGTCATACAGTAACGTGGACTCACCGGTGGTCAATACTGGGATCTGAGAGCCAGAGTGACATGACGGCTCTACTCCAATCACAGTAACGACCAGTGAGTGATCGCCAGGTGTGAGCACCGGCGCTGCGACGGTGACGTCATACAGTAACGTGGACTCACCGCTGGTCAATACTGGGATCTGAGAGCCAGAATGACATGACGGCTCTACTCCAATCACAGTAACGACCAGTGAGTGATCGCCAGGTGTGAGCACCGGCGCTGCGACCGTGACGTCATACAGTAACGTGGACTCACCGCTGGTCAATACTGGGATCTGAGAGCCAGAGTGACATGACGGCTCTACTCCAATCACAGTAACGACCAGTGAGTGATCGCCAGGTGTAAGCACCGGCGCTGCGGCCGTCACGTCATACAGTAACGTGGACTCACCGCTGGTCAATACTGGGATCTGAGAGCCAGAGTGACATGACGGCTCTACTCCAATCACAGTAACGACCAGTGAGTGATCGCCAGGTGTGAGCACCGGCGCTGCGACCGTGACGTCATACAGTAACGTGGACTCACCACTGGATGAAATTGGCGCAGATCTGGTGCCCGGATCTAATGAGCACTCACTGGTCAATACAGGGATCTGAGAGCCAGAGTGACATGACGGCTCTACTCTGATCACAGTAATGACCAGTGAGTCATCACCAAGTGTAGGCGCCCGTGCTGCGGTGGTGACATCATAATGTAATGTGGACTCACCGCAGGAATAAATCAGCGCAGATCTGGTGCCCGGATCTAATGAGCACTCACTGGTCAATTCTGGGATCTGAGTGCCAGAATGACATGACGGCTCTACTCTGATCACAGTAACGACCAGTCAGTGATCACCAGGTGTAAGCGCCATTGCTACAACGGTGACGTAATAAAGTAACGTGGATTCACCACTGGATGAAATTGGCGCTGATCTGAGGCCCGGATCTAGTGAGCACTCACTGGTCAATACTGGGATCTAAGCGCCACAATGACATGATGGCTCTACTCCCATCAGAGTAATGACCAGTGAGTCATCACCAGGTATGAGCATCAGCGCTGCGGCAGTGACATCATACAGTAATGTGGAATCACTGCTAATTGAAATCGGTACAGGACTGGTGTCCGGATATAGTCCGGTCACTACTGGGATCTCAGGGCAGGTTTGGTGCCCAGATCTGGTGAGCACTCACTGGTCACTACTGGGATCTGAGCACCAGAATGACATGACGACTCTACTTAGATCACATTAACGACCAGTGAGTGATCACCAGGTATGAGCACCAGCGCCGCACCGGTCACCACTGGATGAAATCGGCACTGGTCTGGTCACTGGATTTGTACAGCGCTGTGACACTTTGTATTGGATGGACAGAGTGCTTGTCTAGGCCTGTGTGTGCACAGTATAACGATTCAGAGGCCTGTAGTGTAGATACTGGTGCTGAGGCTGAGCCATCATACTAACAGTCCTTCTAAGGGCTAATCGCTTGTATCACATACAATCTGCATTTAGTCTAGGGAGGAAGAGAGAGAGTGGCAGGAGCAGGGAGAGAGACAGAATCCAGTCCGATTAGTCCCTCCCTACTCCCTGCAGTCAGTGCCCAGCGCCCGCTCCATACTCCACGCAGTCACAGCTCACACAGGGTTAATTCCAGTGGTAACGGACCGCGTTATGCTGAGGGTAACTCACTCCGTTACCGCCGCTATTAACCCTGTGTGACCAAGTTTTTACTATTGATGCTGCCTATGCCTAATGTTAAAAATAATAAAAAAAATAAAAATCATTATATACTCACCTTCCACCGCCTTTCCCGCTCCTCGCGACGCTCCGGTGACCGCTCCATGCAAGCGGCTGGTTCAAGTGCTAAGGATGGTGTGCGACAAGAACCTGCCATGACGTCACGGTCATGTGACCGCGACACCATCACACCCTGGGAACGGGAGCTGCTGCCTGCACCACACACAGGCGACAGAACTACAAGGGCTCCCTCGGAAGGTGAGTATATGTTTATTTTTTATTTTTTAACCTGTGACATACGTGGCTGGGCAATATACTATGTGACTGGCCAATATACTACGTGGCTCTCTGCTGTATACTACGTCACTGGGCAATATACTACGTAACTGGGCAATATACTACGTGGCTGGGCAATATACTACGTGGCTGGGCAATATACTACGTGACTGGGCAATATACTACGTTGCTGGGCAATATACATCACTGGGCAATATACTACGTGACTGGGCAATATACTACGTCACTGGGCAATATACTACGTCACTGGGCAATATACTGCGTGGCTGGGCAATATACTACGTCACTGGGCTATATACTACGTCACTGGGCAATATACTACGTCACTGGGCTATATACTACGTCACTGGGCAATATACTACGTCACTGGGCTATATACTACGTCACTGGGCAATATACTACGTGCCTGGGCAATATACTACGTGCCTGGGCAATATACTACGTGGACATGCATATTCTAGAATACCCGATGTGTTAGAATCGGGCCACCATCTAGTTTATATATAACACTCCAAAAAAGCATTTAAAAATTTGGAAGGGCTAAATTTGTCAGCCATACAGTAGTGGTCTGGGGTATATTTCCTGTGATCTATAAAGCTTAAAAAAGCATTCAAAAATATTTCAGGGTTAAATTTCTCATCCATACAGTTTCACGTTTTCTGGGGTACTTTTCTGTGATATCTAACACTCAAAAAAAGTGTTAATACAAGTAGCTGGATTACATTCCTCACCCATACACTATTCCGTGGTCTGGGATAAATTTCTGGGATATTATCTAACACTCCAAAAAAGCATTAAAAAAATTGTCTGGATTACAGTTCTCCTCCATACACTATTCTGTAGTCTGGGGTACATTTCCTGTAATCTATAAAATGGAATGGGGGGCCTAGGCTGATCAGAAGCGACAAGGAGGCGAATCAGGACTAGGTCTGGGCAAATGTTATCGGGCCTCCTAGCTGCAAGGTACCGAGAGTTAGCATCTTGGGGGGTGGTAGTAACTAAGAAGGGGTCCACTTGCCTTGAAAGCTGCAAAAGAGGACAGCTGAAAGTATGGGTCACATTTCTCAAAATGGAGGCTCAACATCTATGTTATGCAGTGGGTGTGATCCCAGAAGGAATGGAGCATGATGAACCCTTCTTGAGAAATGAATGGGTCTGGGAGAGGCTCCTTGAGGTGGCTTGAGATAGGGCTACATCTTATGCGTGAGCAGCCAATGATGCATGTGACACAGGGGGCTGTTGCCCATTTCTATATCTGTCACTCTGGCACTACCTGAAGCCAGGTCACTTACAGCCCAGACACCTGGGAATTGGGCTCCAGGAAGCAGGTAGAGGCAGTCCCCCAGCCTCAGTAGGAAGGAGAAGAAGCAGACATCTGAAGAGAATTACCATACTGCCCTGCTTATATTTTTTCCTGGCATGATACTTTGGGCAAAGCCTTTATGTAGGAGTACTGCAAGCACACTTTTAAAATATTTGAATGAGGCATGTCAGTTGTTGCCTTTCAGGGGTCAATGGATGACCCTCCTCTCAATTTTTTGTCTGGCTTTGCACTTTCCGCAAAGCCTTTATGAGTGTAGCAGTACTTAAACCACACTTTCAAAATATTTTCATTCAAAATCTTGTTATGGATTTAATGACTCATCCATACAGCTTTAACCCCTTCATCCTGAAGCCTGTTTTCACCTTCCTGACCAGGTCAATTTTTTTTCAAATCTGACCACTGTCACTTTATGAGGTCATAACCCCGGAACGCTTCAACGGATTCCACTGAGATGGTTTTTAGTTTCATATTGTACTTCATGACCGTGGTAACATTTCTTTGATATGACTTCTCTGTTTGTGAAAAAATTGGGGAACATTTAGCAATTTTCAAACTTTTAATTTTTATGCCCTTAAATCAGAGAGTGGTGTCACACAAAAGAGTTAATAAGTAACATTTCCCACATGCCTACTTTACATCAGCACAATTTTGGAAACATAACTATTTTTGTTAGGAAGTTATAAGGGTTAAAAGTTGACCAGCGATTTCTCATTTTTGCAACAAAATTTGCAAAACCATTTTTTAGGGACCACCTCACACTTGAGGTGACTTTGAGGGGTCTATATGACAGAAAATACCAAAAATGACACCATTCTAAAAACTGCACCCCTTATGGTGCTCAAAACCACAATCAAGAAGTTTATTAACCCTTCAGGTGCTTCATGGGAATTAATGGAATGTGGAAGGAAAAAATAAACATTTAACTCTTTTCACAACAATTTTCTTCAGATTCATCTTTTTTAAACTTTCACAAGAGTTAGGCTGCTGCAGAGGTGTATCTGGCCTTTCCTGCACCCGGGGCAAAGGATCAGTTTGGCGCCCCCCCCCCCCCCCCCCATTTGAACCTTAGCTCTATTGAAACTGTATGACCCAGCCAAGGTACATTCCTGAATCCCAATAATGTTAAAATAGATACCAATAAAAGCAAAATTAATTGAGACATCAGTAGGTTAAGTGTTTTTGAATATCCATATTGAATCAGGAGCACCATATAATCCTGCATAAAGGTTAATAATGGCCCCATAAGATGCTCCATAGGCACATTTGCCCCGTTATAGTGCTGCACAAATGTTATGGCCCCATAAGATGCTCCATACAGACACTTGCGCCATTTGCTGTTGCTGCGATAAAAAAAATCACATACTCACCTCTGGTCGCTGAGGCCCCCGGCACTTTCAATATTCACCTGCTCCTCATTCCGGCGCCGCTCCATCTTCAGCACTGACGTTCAGCATACCTCCCAACCGTCCCAGATCCAGCGGCACTGTCCCGATTTTGACAGTCAGCCCCGTGATCCCGGGCGGGACATTAGTTGTCCCGCACTGGTTGGGAGGTGTATATATCACCCGGTCAGCTCCCTGAGTCCCTGCACCAGCACACCACATATTGGCTGCTCTGTGCGCACAGGACCTGTGAAGAGGTCACAGGATGGGAGGAGTCAGGGGGCACATGATCGGGAGGACCTCCGTGTACAGGACTCTGCTGGTTGTCATGGCGCTGGAGGAGGGTAAGCATATGTGTGAGGTCAGGAGGTGTTTACAGTGTGGATGTAGCAGAGCCATGTGTGTACAAGGTGTATGGATCGGAGCAGCGTGTGAAAGGTGTATGGAGCAGAGCCGTATGTGTACGAGGTGTATGGAGCGGAGCCGTGTGTTTACGAGATGTATGAAGAGGAGCCGTGTGTGTATGAGGTGTATGGAGCGGAGCCGTGTGTGTACGAGATGTATGGAGCGGAGCCGTGTGTGTATAAGGTGTATGGAGCGGAGCCGTGTGTGTACGAGGTGCACGGAGTGGAGCCGTGTGTGTAGGAGGTTTATGGAGCGGAGCCGTGTGTGTATGAGGTGCACGGAGCGGAGCCGTGTGTGTACGAGGTGTACGGAGTGGAGCCGCATGTGCCAGGTGTACGGAGTGGAGCCGTGTGTGTATGAGGTGTACGGAGCGGAGCCATGTGTGTACGAGGTGTATGGAGCGCAGCCGCATGTGCAAGGTGTACGGAGTGGAGCCGTGTGTGTAGGAGGTTTATGGAGCGGAGCCGTGTGTGTATGAGGTGCACGGAGCGGAGCCGTGTGTGTACGAGGTGTACGGAGCGGAGCCGCATGTGCAAGGTGTACGGAGCGGAGTTGTGTGTGTATGAGGCGTATTGAGCGGAGTCGCATGTGTACGAGGTGTACGGAGCGGACGCTGGCTGTATCGGATCGGAGCAGATATTGCTCCTCGCTCTGACACTGACTGGCACAGGAGACACGGAGAGGTCTTTATCAGTGGCGTATCACAGCTGCAGCAACGTGAGCAGTCAGCGGCGCAGCTGGATGACACCATTCAGCGCTGTGGGAGTGGAAGCTGCCGGCTGCTGCGAGGGTGCGCGGTGAAAGGTGTGTGTGTAGTGATGGAGAAGGCAATGATGGGGGTGGGATAACCATGTGTGGCCATTATACTGTACCCAGCATTGTGTGGGGCCATTATACTGTATGGACCATCACGTGGGGCAAGTATACTGTACGCAGCATCATGTGGGGCCATTATACAGTATGGAGCATAATGTGGCCATTATACACATACAGTATGGAGCATTATGTGTGGCCATTATACAGTATGGGGTACTGTGTGGCCATTATACAGTATGGAGCGTCATGTGTGGCCATTATACAGTATGGAGCGTCATGTGTGGCCATTATACAGTATGGAGCATCATGTGTGGCCATTATACAGTATGGAGTGTCATGTGTGGCCATTATACAGTATGGAGCATCATGTGTGGCCATTATACAGTATGGAGCGTCATGTGCGGTCATTATACAGTATGGAGCGTCATGTGTGGCCATTATACAGTATGGAGATTCATGTGTGGCCATTATACAGTATGGAGCATCATGTGTGGCCATTATACAGTATGGAGCATCATGTGTGGCCATTATACAGTATGGAGCATCATGTGTGGCCATTATACAGTATGGAGCGTCATGTGTGGCCATTATACAGTATGGAGCAACCAAAATACCATGTACATACTTAGAGACCAGGGTGGCAGAGAATATCTGTCTGCAAACCCAAATCAAAAATCAGCTCCAAACAGTATCAGATAACAACAGGAGGACAAAAAGAGCAAACTGATTATATCTAAAAAATGTCATATCATTTTATTATATCATAGAAAAGGTAAAAGGTCCCAACAATATATAGAACACCAAAAAACAATGCAGACTGTTATGAACCCCACCCACACCTATCCCCACCCCACATATACACTTCAATCCCTGGAAAAATAAATAAATAAAGGTCCAAAGACCATAACTCAAGGAAAAGATAGTGCGTCCAAACATGGATGTCAGGGAAGCAGCATGCATGAACCAGATGATCGGGAATAAAGTTACACCCGTCTATCTAACATCTAAGGTGCAATAGTGCATGGCAAGAAATGCAGCGCTTACCAACAGATGAGTGGAAACAAGGAGGGGGGTGGATGGAGGGTCCCGACGTGCGTTTCGCGGCAGCTAGAGGCCGCTTTCTCAAGGTAGTGTGATTATACAGTATGGAGCATCCTGTGTGGCCATTATACAGTATGGAGCGTCATGTGCGGTCATTATACAGTATGGAGCGTCATGTGTGGCCATTACACAGCATGGAGCACTGTGTGGCCATATTTTTTTTGTTTATAATTATTGTTTATGAAACATTGCGATCAGAAGTGCTAAATGGGTGTGGTTGGGGCGTGACTAGTTGTGAAATGGGTGTGGTCAGAGGTGTGGCCTAAAATTTGCCGCGGCACGCTGCGCCGCTATCTCTGTCCCTGTTTCCCTTCCCCAAAAGTTGAGAGGTATGCGTTCAGGCAGAGGGCGTGCACTAACTACGTCACCGCGCCCTCTGACCTGAGCGTCACTGCTGAAGATGGAGCGGCGGCTGGAACGAGGAGCAGGTGAATATCGCGCTGCGCTCCCCTCCCCTTTATACTCACCTGCTCCTGGCGCGGTGCAGTCCCTGCTTCCCCAGCGCCGGCAGCTTCTTCTTGTACTGAGCGGTCACCGTTACCGCTCATTACAGTAATGAATATGCGGCTACACCCATATGGGAGGTGGAGCCACATATTCATTACTGTAATGAGCGGTACCATGTGACCGCTCAGTACAGGACGAGGAGCCTCCTTGGACCGCCGCATCAGGCGGCCCGCTGGCGCCCCCCTGTCGGCTGTGCCCGGGACACATGCCCCGGCTGCCCCCCCCCGCCATCACACTATCAGTATTTGGTCAGTATTTTACATCAGTATTTGTAGCCAAAACCAGGAGTGGAACAAATAGAGGAAAAATATAATAGAAACATATGCACCACTTCTGTATTTATCACCCACTCCTGGTTTTGGCTTACAAATACTGATGTAAAATACTGACCAAATACTGCTAGTGGGACGGCAGCCTAATAGGAGGAATTGAATCATACAATTTGTTGTGCACTTTCTCCTGAGCATGCCGATACCCCGTATGTGGGGGAAAATTACTTTTTCAGCGCACAGCAGGGCTCAGAATGGAATGAGCGCCATTTTACTTTTTGAATGCAAAATTTGCTGAAGCAATTAGCGGACGCCATGTCGTGTTTGCAGAGCCCCTGATGTGCCTACACAGTGGAAACTCCCCTCAAGTGACACCACTTTGGAAACTAGACCCCACCAAGAAACTTATCTAGATGTGTGGTGAGAACTTTGAACCCACAAGTGATTCACAGAAGCTTAAAACGTAGAGCCGTGAAAATAAAAAAAACAATTTTTTTCCTCACATTTCTCATGGGTTTGAGATGTTTTATTGTCCCTCCTTAAAGTGAAGTAAAACTGTGACCCCATTGTTCTCAGCAGCGATCTGGGGGTCAGAGAGGCTTCCAGGGGTCTTCTCCATGCTGTTCTTCCGTTCAGCACGTCGCCCATCCATTTGAACATTATCACTGCCCCCCAGACCTATCTAATCCTATCCTGTGTGATACTGACTGCTGAGCGGTGTATCTACTCCTGTCCTGTGTGATACTGTCTGCTGATCCGTGTATCTAATCCTTCTCCTGTGTGATACTGTCTGCTGAGCTGTGTATCTAATCCTCTCCTGTGTGATACTAACTGCTGAGCCGTGTATCTAATCCTCTCCTGTGTGATACTGACTGCTGAGCGGTGTATCTAATCCTCCTGTGTGATACTGACTGCTGAGCCGTGTATCTAATCCTATCCTGTGTGATACTGACTGCTGAGCTGTGTATCTAATCCTATCCTGTGTGATACTGTCTGCTGAGCAGTGTATCTAATCCTATCCTGTGTGATACTGACTGCTGAGCCGTGTATCTAATCCTATCCTGTGTGATACTGACTGCTGAACCGTGTATCTAATCCTGTCCTGTGTGATACTGACTGCTGAGCCGTGTATCTAATCCTATCCTGTGTGATACTGATTGCTGAGCTGTGTATCTAATCCTCTCCTGTGTGATACTGACTGCTGAGCTGTGTATCTAATCCTCTCCTGTGTGATACTGTCTGCTAAGCTTTGTATCTAATCCTATCCTGTCTTACTCTCTGCTGAGCCGTGTATCTAATCCTATCCTGTGTGATACTGACTACTGAGCTGTGTATCTAATCCTATCCTGTGTGATACTGACTGCTGAGCTGTGTATCTAATCCTCTCCTGTGTGATACTGTCTGCTGAGCTGTGTATCTAATCCTATCCTGCGTGATACTGTCTGCTAAGCAGTGTATCTAATCCTATCCTGTGTGAAGCTGTCTGCTGAGCAGTGTATCTAATCCTCTCCTGTGTGATACTGTCTGCTGAGCCGTGTATCTAATCCTCTCCTGTGTGATACTGACTGCTGAGCTGTGTATCTAATCCTATCCTGTGTGATACTGTCTGCTGAGCCCTGTATCTAATCCTATCATGTGTGATACTGTCTGCTGAGCCGTGTATCTAATCCTCTCCTGTGTGATACTGACTGCTGAGCCGTGTATCTAATCCTATCCTGTGTGATACTGACTGCTGAGCTATGTATCTAATCCTATCCTGTGTGATACTGACTGCTGAGCTGTGTATCTAATCCTATCCTGTGTGATACTGACTGCTGAGCCATGTATCTAATCCTATCCTGTGTGATACTGACTGCTGAGCCGTGTATCTAATCCTATCCTGTGTGATACTGACTGCTGAGCCGTGTATCTAATCCTATCCTGTGTGATACTGACTGCTGAGCTGTGTATCTAATCCTATCCTGTGTGATACTGACTGCTGAGCTGTGTATCTAATCCTATCCTGTGTGATACTGTCTGCTGAGCCGTGTATCTAATCCTCTCCTGTGTGATACTGTCTGCTGAGCCGTGTATCTAATCCCATCCTGTGTGATACTGTCTGCTGAGCCGTGTATCTAATCCTATCCTGTGTGATACTGTCTGCTGAGCCGTGTATCTAATCCTATCCTGTGTGATACTGTCTGCTGAGTGGTGTATCTAATCCTATCCTGTGTGATACTGTCTGCTGAGCCGTGTATCTAATCCTCTCCTGTGTGATACTGACTGCTGAGCCGTGTATCTAATCCTCTCCTGTGTGATACTGTCTGCTGAGCTGTGTATCTAATCCTATCCTGTGTGATACTGACTGCTGAGCCGTGTATCTAATCCTATCCTGTGTGATACTGACTGCTGAGCGGTATATCTAATCCTCTCCTGTGTGATACTGACTGCTGAGCCGTGTATCTAATCCTATCCTGTGTGATACTGTCTGCTGAGCCGTGTATCTAATCCCATCCTGTGTGATACTGTCTGCTGAGCCGTGTATCTAATCCTATCCTGTGTGATACTGTCTGCTGAGTGGTGTATCTAATCCTATCCTGTGTGATACTGTCTGCTGAGCCGTTTATCTAATCCTCTCCTGTGTGATACTGACTGCTGAGCCGTGTATCTAATCCTCTCCTGTGTGATACTGTCTGCTGAGCCGTGTATCTAATCCTATCCTGTGTGATACTGACTGCTGAGCCGTGTATCTAATCCTATCCTGTGTGATACTGACTGCTGAGCTGTGTATCTAATCCTATCCTGTGTGATACTGACTGCTGAGCCGTGTATCTAATCCCATCCTGTGTGATACTGTCTGCTGAGCGGTGTATCTAATCCTGTCCTGTGTGATACTGACTGCTGAGCTGTGTATCTAATCCTATCCTGTGTGATACTGACTGCTGAGCCGTGTATCTAATCCTATCCTGTGTGATACTGACTGCTGAGCTGTGTATCTAATCCTATCCTGTGTGATACTGACTGCTGAGCCACGTATCTAATCCTATCCTGTGTGATACTGACTGCTGAGCTGTGTATCTAATCCTATCCTGTGTGATACTGTCTGCTGAGCCGTGTATCTAATCCTATCCTGTGTGATACTGTCTGCTGAGCAGTGTATCTCATCCTATCCTGTGTGATACTGACTGCTGAGCCGTGTATCTAATCCTATCCTGTGTGATACTGTCTGCTGAGCCGTGTATCTAATCCTCTCCTGTGTGATACTGGCTGCTGAGACGTGTATCTAATCCTGTCCTGTGTGATACAGTCTGCTGAGCAGTGTATCTAATCCTGTCCTGTGTGATACTGTCTGCTGAGCTGTGTATCTAATCCTCTCCTGTGTGATACTGGCTGCTGAGCCGTGTATCTAATCCTGTCCTGTGTGATACTGACTGCTGAGCCATGTATCTAATCCTATCCTGTGTGATACTGTCTGCTGAGCTGTGTATCTAATTGTCACGATTCACACCGTGACTGTCACCACTTGTCAAGATCCCTTAGCCGCTGCCCACAATATGTCACGGATTGGGGTGACTTTAGACCAGCAGACGGCTATCACAGGTGCAGGGGGGGCTTATCCTAGTTATCCCTCCACTGCCACAATGTGATGAGAAGAACACACACAAGTTTATTTACCTCTTAGGTTACAGCAGGGGCTTATTTTAGGTATCCCACTGCTCTCCAATATACCATGAACTGCAGGGATTTGTGTATCCCGCTTACAGTTCCCCTTAACACTTGCAGCTCTCTGGCGCCCCCCTTACTCTCAGGTCAGATTAGGTACTGCACCTAGGGTAATTAGTCGCCAGAATGGCTGCTGTTATGACCCCAGTGGACAGGGTCTCAGAGGAACGTGTAAGTCTGCAAGATACAAAAATC
This sequence comes from Ranitomeya variabilis, assembly GCF_051348905.1. Lineage (NCBI taxonomy): Eukaryota > Metazoa > Chordata > Amphibia > Anura > Dendrobatidae > Ranitomeya > Ranitomeya variabilis. The sequence continues at coordinate 40,071,114 of NC_135236.1, forward strand.
CAGCTCATAGGGCTGTGGTAACTGGGTTGACCAAATAGCTACTCCTAACGCCAACACTAGAAGTAGCCGGGGATCATGCCTACGGAGATCGCTAGATGACTCGCGCCAGCCGGAGAATCTAACTACCCCTAGGAGAAGAAAACAAAGACCTCTCTTGCCTCCAGAGAAAGGGACCCCAAAGCAAGATACAAGCCCCCCACAAATAATAACGGTGAGGTAAGAGGAAAGGACAAACACAGAAATGAACCAGGTTCAGCAAAGAGAGGCCAGCTTACTAATAGCAGAATATAGCAAGATAACTTATCTGGTCAACAAAAACCCTATAAAAATCCACGCTGGAGATTCAAGAACCCCCGAACCGTCTAACGGTCCGGGGGGAGAACACCAGCCCCCTAGAGCTTCCAGCAAAGGTCAGGATACAGATAGGAACAAGCTGGACAAAAATACCAAACAAAACAAAAGCAAAAAGCAAAGAAGCAGACTTAGCTTGAAAAACAGGAACCAGGATCAGAGGACAAGAGCACAACAGATTAGCTCTGATTTCAACGATGCCAGGCATTGAACTGAAGGTCCAGGGAGCTTATATAGCAACGCCCCTGAACTAACGGCCCAGGTGAGGATATAGAAAAAGACAGACGCTCCAGAGTCAAATCACTAATGACCACTAGAGGGAGCAAAAAGCAAAATCACAACAGTACCCCCCCCTTAGTGAGGGGTCACCGAACCCTCACCACGACCACCAGGGCGATCAGGATGAGCGGCGTGAAAGGCACGAACTAAATCGGCCGCATGAACATCAGAGGCGACCACCCAGGAATTATCTTCCTGACCATAGCCCTTCCACTTGACCAGGTACTGAAGCCTCCGCCTGGAGAGACGAGAATCCAAGATCTTCTCCACCACGTACTCCAACTCGCCCTCAACCAACACCGGAGCAGGAGGCTCAGCAGAAGGAACCACAGGCACAACGTACCGCCGCAACAAGGACCTATGAAACACGTTGTGGATAGCAAACGACACAGGAAGATCCAGGCGAAAGGATACAGGATTAAGAATTTCCAATATCTTGTAAGGACCAATAAAACGAGGTTTAAATTTGGGAGATGAAACCTTCATAGGAACAAAGCGGGAAGAAAGCCACACCAAATCCCCAACACGTAGTCGGGGACCCACACCACGGCGGCGGTTGGCAAAGCGCTGAGCCCTCTCCTGTGACAACTTCAAGTTGTCCACCACAAGATTCCAGATCCGCTGCAACCTATCCACCACAGAATCCACCCCAGGGCAGTCAGAAGGTTCCACATGACCCGAAGAAAAACGAGGGTGGAAACCAGAGTTGCAGAAAAACGGCGAAACCAAGGTGGCGGAACTAGCCCGATTATTAAGGGCAAACTCAGCTAACGGCAAGAAGGTCACCCAATCGTCCTGATCAGCAGAGACAAAACACCTCAGATAAGCCTCCAAAGTCTGATTAGTTCGCTCCGTCTGTCCATTAGTCTGAGGATGGAAAGCAGACGAAAACGACAAGTCAATGCCCATCCTACTACAAAAGGATTGCCAGAATCTGGAAACGAACTGGGATCCTCTGTCTGACACAATATTCTCAGGGATGCCGTGCAAACGAACCACGTTCTGGAAAAACACAGGAACCAGATCGGAAGAGGAAGGCAGCTTAGGCAAAGGAACCAAATGGACCATCTTGGAGAAGCGATCACATATCACCCAGATAACAGACATGCCCTGAGACACCGGAAGATCAGAAATGAAATCCATGGAGATATGTGTCCAAGGTCTCTTAGGGACAGGCAAGGGCAAGAGCAACCCGCTGGCACGAGAACAGCAAGGCTTAGCTCGAGCACAAGTCCCACAGGACTGTACAAATGACCGCACATCCCTAGACAAGGAAGGCCACCAAAAGGATCTGGCCACCAGATCTCTGGTGCCAAAAATTCCTGGGTGACCTGCCAACACCGAGGAATGAACCTCGGAAATGACTCTGCTGGTCCACTTATCAGGCACAAACAGTCTGTCAGGTGGACAAGAATCAGGCCTATCAGCCTGAAATCTCTGCAACACACGTCGCAGATCTGGAGAAATAGCTGACAAGATAATACCATCCTTAAGAATACCAACAGGTTCAGCGACTCCAGGAGCATCAGGCACAAAGCTCCTGGAAAGAGCATCGGCCTTCACATTCTTTGAACCTGGTAAATACGAGACAACAAAGTCAAAACAGGAGAAAAACAATGACCAGCGGGCCTGTCTAGGATTCAGGCGTTTAGCAGACTCGAGATACATCAGATTTTTGTGATCAGTCAAGACCACCACACGATGCTTAGCACCCTCGAGCCAATGACGCCACTCCTCAAATGCCCATTTCATGGCCAACAACTCCCGATTGCCCACATCATAATTTCGCTCCGCAGGCGAAAACTTCCTAGAGAAAAAGGCGCAAGGTCTCATAACAGAGCAACCAGGGCCTCTCTGCGACAAAACGGCCCCTGCTCCAATCTCTGAAGCATCCACCTCAACTTGAAAGGGAAGCGAGACATCAGGCTGGCACAAAACAGGCGCCGAAGTAAACCGACGTTTCAACTCCTGGAAAGCCTCCACGGCAGCAGGAGCCCAATTAACCACATCGGAGCCCTTCTTGGTCATATCCGTCAAAGGTTTCACAATGCTAGAAAAGTTAGCGATAAAACGACGGTAGAAGTTAGCGAAACCCAAGAACTTCTGAAGACTCTTAACTGACGAGGGCTGAGTCCAATCAAGAATAGCTCGGACCTTGACTGGGTCCATCTCCACAGCAGAAGGGGAAAAAATGAACCCCAAAAAGGGAACCTTCTGTACACCAAAAAGACACTTTGAGCCCTTGACAAACAAAGAATTTTCACGCAAAATTTTAAAGACCATCCTGACCTGCTCCACATGCGAGTCCCAATTATCAGAAAAAACCAGAATATCATCCAGATAAACGATCAGAAATTTATCCAGATAGTTCCGGAAAATGTCATGCATAAAGGACTGAAAAACTGAAGGGGCATTAGAGAGCCCAAAAGGCATCACCAAGTACTCAAAATGACCTTCGGGCGTATTGAATGCGGTTTTCCATTCATCCCCTTGCTTAATGCGCACAAGGTTGTACGCACCACGAAGGTCTATCTTGGTAAACCACTTGGCACCTTTAATCCGGGCAAACAAGTCAGACAACAGCGGCAAAGGATACTGAAATTTGACAGTGATCTTATTTAAAAGCCGATAGTCAATACAAGGCCTCAAAGATCCGTCCTTTTTAGCCACAAAAAAGAATCCCGCACCAAGAGGGGAAGAAGACGGACGGATGTGTCCTTTCTCCAGAGACTCCTTGATATATGAACGCATAGCGGTATGTTCAGGTATCGACAGATTAAACAGTCTTCCCTTAGGAAATTTACTGCCTGGAATCAAATCTATTGCACAGTCACATTCCCTATGAGGAGGCAATGCACTGGACCTGGACTCGCTAAAGACATCCTGATAATCAGACAAGTACTCCGGAACTTCCGAAGGCGTAGAAGAAGCAATAGACACAGGCAGGGAATCCTCATGAATACCACGACAGCCCCAACTAGACACTGACATAGCCTTCCAGTCAAGGACTGGATTATGGGTCTGTAACCATGGCAGCCCCAAAACAACCAAATCATGCATTTTATGTAGAACGAGAAAACGTATCACCTCGCGGTGTTCAGGAGTCATGCACATGGTAACCTGTGTCCAATACTGCGGCTTATTTTCTGCCAATGGCGTAGCATCAATACCCCTAAGAGGGATAGGATTTTCTAATGGTTCAAGAATAAAACCACAGCGCTTAGCAAATGAGAGATCCATAAGACTCAGGGCAGCACCTGAATCTACAAACGCCATGACAGGATAAGATGACAGTGAGCAAATCAAAGTTACAGACAGAATAAACTTAGGATGCAAATTACCAACGGTGACAGGACTAACAACCTTAGCTATACGTTTAGAGCATGCTGAGATAACATGTGTAGAATCACCACAGTAGTAGCACAAGCCATTCCGGCGTCTATGAATTTTCCTCTCATTTCTAGTCAGGATTCTATCACATTGCATCAAATCAGGTGTCCGTTCAGACAACACCATGAGGGAATTTGCGGTTTTTCTATCACATTGCATCACATCAGGTGTCTGTTCAGACAACAACATGAGGGAATTTGCGGTTTTGCGCTCCCGCAACCGCCGGTCAATTTGAATAGCCAGGGACATGGTATCATTCAGACCTGTGGGAATGGGAAAACCCACCATAACATTCTTAATGGCCTCAGAAAGGCCATTTCTAAAATTAGCGGCCAGTGCACACTCGTTCCAATGTGTCAGCACGGACCATTTCCGAAATTTTTGGCAATACACCTCAGCCTCGTCCTGGCCCTGAGACATAGCCAGCAAGGCTTTCTCTGCCTGAATCTCAAGATTGGGTTCCTCATAAAGTAAACCGAGCGCCAGAAAAAACGCATCAATATCAGCCAATGCCGGATCTCCTGGCGCCAACGAGAAAGCCCAATCCTGAGGGTCACCCCGTAAGAATGAAATAACAATTTTTACTTGTTGAGCAGAGTCTCCAGAAGAACAAGGTTTCACGGACAAAAATAATTTACAATTATTCCTGAAATTCCTAAACTTAAATCGGTCTCCTGAAAACAGTTCAGGAATCGGAATCTTGGGTTCAGACCTAGGATTTCTGGTAACATAATCTTGTATACCCTGCACACGAGCGGCAAGCTGGTCCACACTTGTAATCAAGGTCTGGACATTCATGTCTGCAGCAAGCTTGAGCCACTCTGAGGTAAAGGGGAAAAGAAAAAAAAAAAATGAGAGAGGGAAAAAAAAACTCAAAATTTTCTTTCTTATAATCCCACTTCTGCAATGCATTAAACATTTAATACTGGCCTGGCATACTGTTATGACCCCAATGGCAGAGGGTCTCAGGAATAATTGCTAAGTCTGCAAACACAGAAAACCAGCTTATAAGGCTGTGGTAACTGGGTTGACCAAATAGCTACTCCTAACGCCAACACTAGAAGTAGCCGGGGATCATGCCTACGGAGATCGCTAGATGACTCGCGCCAGCCGGAGAATCTAACTACCCCTAGGAGAAGAAAACAAAGACCTCTCTTGCCTCCAGAGAAAGGGACCCCAAAGCAAGATACAAGCCCCCCACAAATAATAACGGTGAGGTAAGAGGAAAGGACAAACACAGAAATGAACCAGGTTCAGCAAAGAGAGGCCAGCTTACTAATAGCAGAATATAGCAAGATAACTTATCTGGTCAACAAAAACCCTATAAAAATCCACGCTGGAGATTCAAGAACCCCCGAACCGTCTAACGGTCCGGGGGGAGAACACTGATACTGTCTGCTGAGCTGTGTATCTAATTGTCACGATTCACACCGTGACTGTCACCAGTTGTCAAGATCCCTTAGCCGCTGCCCACAATATGTCACGGATTGGGGTGATTTTAGACCAGCAGACGGCTATCACAGGTGCAGGGGGGGCTTATCCTAGTTATCCCTCCACTGCCACAATGTGATGAGAAGAACACACACAAGTTTATTTACCTCTTAGGTTACAGCAGGGGCTTATTTTAGGTATCCCACTGCTCTCCAATATACCATGAACTGCAGGGATTTGTGTATCCCGCTTACAGTTCCCCTTAACACTTGCAGCTCTCTGGCGCCCCCCTTACTCTCAGGTCAGATTAGGTACTGCACCTAGGGTAATTAGTCGCCAGAATGGCTGCTGTTATGACCCCAGTGGACAGGGTCTCAGAGGAACGTGTAAGTCTGCAAGATACAAAAATCCAGCTCATAGGGCTGTGGTAACTGGGTTGACCAAATAGCTACTCCTAACGCCAACACTAGAAGTAGCCGGGGATCATGCCTACGGAGATCGCTAGATGACTCGCGCCAGCCGGAGAATCTAACTACCCCTAGGAGAAGAAAACAAAGACCTCTCTTGCCTCCAGAGAAAGGGACCCCAACGCAAGATACAAGCCCCCCACAAATAATAACGGTGAGGTAAGAGGAAAGGACAAACACAGAAATGAACCAGGTTCAGCAAAGAGAGGCCAGCTTACTAATAGCAGAATATAGCAAGATAACTTATCTGGTCAACAAAAACCCTATAAAAATCCACGCTGGAGATTCAAGAACCCCCGAACCGTCTAACGGTCCGGGGGGAGAACACCAGCCCCCTAGAGCTTCCAGCAAAGGTCAGGATACAGATAGGAACAAGCTGGACAGAAATACCAAACAAAACAAAAGCAAAAAGCAAAGAAGCAGACTTAGCTTGAAAAACAGGAACCAGGATCAGAGGACAAGAGCACAACAGATTAGCTCTGATTTCAACGATGCCAGGCATTGAACTGAAGGTCCAGGGAGCTTATATAGCAACGCCCCTGAACTAACGGCCCAGGTGAGGATATAGAAAAAGAAGACAGACGCTCCAGAGTCAAATCACTAATGACCACTAGAGGGAGCAAAAAGCAAAATCACAACAGGCTGCCTGCTATGTACTGGCTATTGGGTGCGCTGCAGCGACGCGATAACTACTCCCACTCAGGCAGGAACAATAATTATCAAGCCGCAGTCGCTACAGGGACCCCCAAAAGCCGGCACAAGGTCGCTGCCACCAGCTCCAATTGAACGGGTCTGGAGCCAACCCCAAAACAGTAGCGTAATTCCCTTCAGAGACAGGGTACGGTTTAGGGCAGGAAGAACGAACTGGTATTAAATATTATACCCCATAAATGATTTTTAGGCAGTGTTTATAAAATATTTTACAAAGATGTTACAAATGAGACAATTGCAAATATGTACAAGGTAATTATAAAAATAAAAGGATTAAATGAAGAAAAGGTAACACTCACATATTCTCAGATCATTGCATTGCAGGCAACAGGCTATGATAGCTTTCCATCTATCCCAGTGCATTTGCACTCGCAGTCTGGTCGCTTCAGGTAAAAACTCACAACTCCCCCCCTGGAAGCCTGCCAGCAACTTTATAACCTACAGCCTGTGACCTCACAGAAAGGGCTGGTTTTTCCAACCCCTCCTACTTCTTCAGTATTACTCACTGGGCATTAAATATATCTGATGCCCGTAACTTCGCTACAGAACATAAAATAATCGCACCATACCCATCATTCATCTCGTAGTATCATGGGCATTCCGATGAGATCAAATATGTCCTATTTGTCACGCACACTGACAGAGAAATCCCTACCTCTGTACCAGATGGAGCTAGAAACCTGTGTTTCGAGGGATGGGTAGATCCTCCGAGTGTGATTATGACGATATATTTTTGTGTTCGTATTTTAAATCGTTTGCCTAATATCTTCCAAAAACAGAACAAAAGACTTTCATGATTCTAGAAGCTTCTAGTCCACGGATAGCTGGACAAGAGCGTACGCGGCAGGAAATGCCGGTCATAAATGCCTTTCTTCAATAAAACTCCCCTCTCACATACATTGGCAAGGCAGCTCTACTCTGAAGTAAAAGACAAGGGGGGTTTCTTAGCCCACATCCTGGGCTGACAAGAGAACTAAACTTATGATATTTCATACCATATCGTGACACCTCCCCCTTTTTGCGTGCGCTACGGTGGCAGAACCTCTCGGTATGCCTCCATGCGCACCTCCGTGGGTTCACCCTGGCGGGAGAGTCCATCTGCATTCCCATGCTCTTTGCCCGCTTTGTGTTTAATGGTGAAGTCAAATTGCTGAAGGGCAAGGCTCCAGCGTAGCAACCTGCCATTGGTTCCACACATGGTGCTTAGCCAGCGCAGAGGGTTGTGGTCGGTCACCACCGTGAAGGTGCGACCGTACAAGTAGGGCTGCAAGCGCTGCAGGGCCCAGACTATGGCCAGGCACTCCTTCTCAATGGTGGAGTAGGCCACTTCCCTCGGCAAAAGTTTCCGGCTCAGGTACAACACGGGGTGCTCTTGGTCCTCCGAGTCAACCTGGCTGAGCACAGCACCAAGGCCAAACTCGCTGGCGTCGGTCTGTACCAAGAATGGTCGACTGCTGTCGACTGCTTTCAACACAGGGGCGTTGCACAGTGCTGTCTTCAAAGCCTGGAAGGCCCCCTCACAGCCATCTGTCCAGTTGACGATGTGGGGTAGCTTCTTCCTGGTGAGGTCCGTCAAAGGTTTTGCCAGGCTACTATAGTGCTGCACGAAGCGCCTATAGTACCCTGCAGTGCCCAGGAAGGACATCACCTGTTTCTTGTTCCTGGGAGTGGGCCAGTTCACGATCATGCCCACTTTGTCAGGCTCTGGCTTTAGGGTGTTTCCACCTACCCGGTGCCCCAGGTAGTGAACCTCCCTCATGCCCATCTGGCACTTTCCCGGCTTGATAGTCAGTCCTGCTCGGTGAATTCGCCCGAGCACCTCCTCGAGATGCTGCAGGTGTTCATCCCAGGAAGGACTGAAGATGGCAATGTCATCTAAGTACGCCACAGCGTACTTCTCCAGTCCCTGAAGCAGGAGATTGACCATCCGCTGGAAAGTGGCAGGGGCATTCTTCATGCCGAAGGGCATGACCGTGGACTCGTACAGTCCAAAGGGTGTGATAAAGGCGGACTTCTCCTGCGCCTCGGGGCTCAGGGGAATCTGCCAGTATCCGCGACTCAGATCCATTATTGTCAGGTATTTTGCGCCAGCTAACTTCTCAAGCAGCTCCTCGATGCGCGGCATTGGGTGCGCGTCAGAGGCTGTAATGGCGTTGAGCCCCCTGTAGTCCACGCAGAACCGTGTGGTCCGGTCCTTCTTTGGCACGAGAACTACAGGTGAGGCCCACGCGCTCTTTGACCGTCGAATCACTCCCAGCTGTAACATCTCATCGATCTCCTGGCGCATAATCTGCTGCACCTGGTCAGAGATTCGATAGGGTGTTCGCCGTAGTGGGGCGTGATTTCCGGTGTCCACCTCGTGGACGGCTAACTCAGTCCTTCCAGGCCGGTTGGAGAACACGACCCGGAAGGGTTCCAGCATGGTTTGCAACTGCAACCGCTGTGGTTCATCTAGCGAGGCGCTTACCTCCACGTCCTCAATGGACCCATGGGCCTTGGCTTGGGCCAGCAGGTCCAGGAGGGTGTCTTCCTCCCCTTCTTCGGGTGCGCTGCAGACCGGTAGGACGAAAGGTTCACGTTCGTGATGAGCCTTCATCATGTTGACGTGAAAGGCCTTTCGCCTACCCCGAGTGTGGTCAAGTGTGACCACATAGGTGACCGGGTTGAGCTGTTGGTGGACGACGTACGGGCCCTCCCAGGCTGCCTGAAGCTTATCCGTTGGTACAGGAACCAGCACCCACACCTTTTGACCCACGTGGTAGGTCCGCTCACGGGCGTTCTGGTCGTACCAGTGCTTCTGATCAGCCTGAGCCTGCGTCATGTTGTCATGCACCAACTGCGTCAAGGTCTGCATCTTGTCACGGAAGCGCATGACATACTCTACTATGGACACTTCAGAAGGGTTCGGCTCCTCTTCCCAGGATTCTCTTACCAACCCAAGGGGTCCCCGGACTCGCCTGCCATACAGGAGCTCAAAGGGGGAGAACCCCGTCGAGGCCTGCGGAACCTCTCGGTAAGCGAATAGCAGGTGTGGGAGGTACCGCTCCCAGTCGCGCCCTTGTGTCTCAACCAGCATGCGTAGCATCTGTTTGAGGGTACCATTGAAGCGTTCACACAAGCCATTGGTCTGTGGGTGATACGCACTCGATACCAGGTGCTTCACCTGCATTTTCTTACAGAGAGCCTCCATTAGGTGAGACATAAATTGGGTCCCTCGATCAGTAAGCATTTCCCTGGGAAATCCTACACGTGAAAAGATGGCCAACAGGGCATCCGCCACCTTATCTGCCCTAGTTGACGACAGAGCTACTGCCTCTGGGTACCGGGTAGCGTAGTCTACCACAGTAAGAATATATCGCTTTCCAGAGCGGCTGGAGACGGCCAGCGGGCCCACAATGTCCACCGCAATCCTCTGGAAAGGCTCCTCTATCACTGGCAAAGGGATCAGGGGAGCCTTAAGAGCAGGCCCCGCCTTCCCCACTCTTTGACAGGTGACACAGGAGCGGCAGTAGTTTGACACATCTGTCCCCATCTTAGGCCAATAGAATTGTTGAGACAGCCGGGCCTTAGTTTTGCTGATCCCCAAGTGTCCAGCTAGCGGGATCTCATGGGCAATCCGCAACAACTCACCCCGGAATTGCTGCGGGACGACCAGCTGTCTTTCCCTCAACCACTCCTTTTGTGATTCTCCGGGTACTGTCTCCCGGTACAACCTTCCTCCTTCCCAGAACACCTTCTCCTTATCGGTCTCGGAGAATGACGTCCCGGCGAGTTGTCTCAAACTCTCTAGGCTCGCATCTGTGTGCAGAGCGGCCTGAAACTCCTGGCTAGGGGAAGCCAGAAGCGACGTCAGGGTCCCTTCCCCACGGGAGCCCTCTGGGACCTGCTCTGGGTCCACCTCTGGTTCAGTCACACTGATGACTGAGGAGGGTCCGGAAGGCAGACAGGTATCTGCGTTCTGGGCACTCTGACTGCGGGTGACAGCAGCTACGTAGGCTGTCTCCCTGGGGATTTCTACAGACCCAACAGCCGACGCTGCTATGGGCTCTACCTCCCCATCCACCCCCATTACCTCAGGAGCATTGCTACTTATGGGCCAGTTACCTTCCTCGGTGGCACTGGTCAATTGCATGGCATCACCTTGCTCACGGTTCCCATGTATCTCCCCATTTCTTGTAGCACCGACACTTGCCCCTGCTAGGGGTTCCTCAGCCGTCTCACTCCGCAGAGCGACTGGGCTGAGCACTCCTGTACCTATGGACACATCAACTTTCACAGAAACATCATTATCAGGTACAGTTGGCACAGGTACAACATTTTCACCATCAATCCTAGGGAAAAAATGGTTAAGAGATGCATCATTACGAGATAAAGCATGGTCAGGTAACACATGCGATTTCCCATCATCATCATCATCATTAGGGTTAACTTTACCCTCATTAGTAGATTGGGGAGGAGGGTCATCCACGAAGTATGCAACCAACCTCCCCAAATCAGTCCCCAACAAAACATCAGTGGGCAAATTATCAGACAGCCCCACTTCCTTCACCCCGCTCCCGGCACCCCAATCAATAAAAACCCGGGCCATCGGTAAGGGACAGCTGATGCCCCCAATCCCAGTGACAGTTAGGGTTTTCCCCGGAATGATTTCTTCAGGGGCCGCCAGTTCGGGTCGGATGAGGGTTCGTTCAGCCCCGGTGTCTTTGAGGCCTGTAGCAACATGACCTCCCACAATGACATGCTGTACGTTATCACACCCCCTCCCAGCCACACCACCCACCAAAAGAACTGCTGCATTAGGCCCTGGGGCCTGGGATGAGGGGTTCTTCTGCTTGGCTGGACATCGGTGACTGAGGTGTCCAGTCTGCCTGCAGTGGTAACACTGGCGAAGTTCGGTGGTAGGTCTGGGGCTGTTGGCCACGGGGACAGGACCTCTGGTGTGTTGGCTGGCAGGGGTACTGGCGTTGGATGCAGGCTTACCCCCTCTCCAGCTGGAGGTGACTGGCTTCCGCACTTCCGATCTACGGTTGGCCTCATAGGCATCGGCAATCTGCGCTGCTTTCGTCACGTCTTTGGGTTCTCTGTCCATCACGAACTGTCGCACCTCAGTTGGGCAAAGACGGAAGAACTGGTCTTTGATCATCAGGTCTCGCAGCTGTGCAAAGGTGGTCACTGACAGTCCTTGGGTCCACTGGTCAAAGTGGGTCCCCAGTCCATGCACCACATCACTGTAACTGTCGTGTGGGCCACGTTGGAGGGTCCGAAACTTTTTACGGTACACCTCGGGTGTAAGCTGGTACTTGGCTATGAGGGCCTGCTTGATAGCCTCATAGTCACCATCTTGTTCTTGAGGGAGGGCAGCAAACGCCTCCAGAGCTTTTCCTCTCAGCCCTGGTGTCAGGTATCGGGCCCATTCTTGTGTAGGCAGCTGGTACTGTCTGCAGGCTTTCTCAAAGGCCCGCAGAAAAGTGTCCAAGTCCCCATCCTTTTCCATAACAGGAAAGTGGTCGGGCCGGGGCTTTGGTGTCTGAGCGCTGCTGGGCTCACGGCTCTGGGCAGTGGAAGGCGTCCCCCCCCGCCGGAGCATCTCCAGTTCATGTTCTCGCTGGGCTTGGCGCTCGGCTCGCTGGGCCTGGGCCTCTCGCTCGGCTCTCTCTGCCTCTCGCTGGGCCTCTCGCTCAGCTCGGGCCTCAGCCTCCTGCCGGTATTGCTGAATCAGCTGCCGCCGTCCCTCATGGTCGTCAGTGCGGAATTCTTTCAAGGCCGCCTGCAGGTGGGGGTCCAATTCGCCCAGATTGCTAACAGGGCCAGCGTTCAGTGGTTGGACCTCTGCTGCAGCACCATGTTCGCTGGTGCTGGCATCTGCGGCTTCTGGGCGCTCTGAGTGGTCTAGAGCGGCTTCCCATTGCACCAGTTCAGCGACCATTTGAGTCTTGGTCTTGTTCTGGGGGTTCAGGCCATGGTACATGCATATCCCAGCAAGAGTGTCTTTCTTCTGCTGGGTGTACCAGGCTTCTCCTTTCGTAGCCATGGTTGCCAAATAAAAGATAGGATAGAAAAACGAAGAGAAAGGGAAGGGATAATTACCAGTACACAATTGTCTCACAACTAATTAACACTGAGTTCGTTCTCCAAACTTATTTGCGCAGAGTTCTCACAAGAACTTTCTGCAAGTTTTTAGTGAGAGGAATGATTGCTCAAACCAAATCACTAATGCTCTAATATCCCACCGCCTTGCCACCAATATGTCACGATTCACACCGTGACTGTCACCACTTGTCAAGATCCCTTAGCCGCTGCCCACAATATGTCACGGATTGGGGTGACTTTAGACCAGCAGACGGCTATCACAGGTGCAGGGGGGGCTTATCCTAGTTATCCCTCCACTGCCACAATGTGATGAGAAGAACACACACAAGTTTATTTACCTCTTAGGTTACAGCAGGGGCTTATTTTAGGTATCCCACTGCTCTCCAATATACCATGAACTGCAGGGATTTGTGTATCCCGCTTACAGTTCCCCTTAACACTTGCAGCTCTCTGGCGCCCCCCTTACTCTCAGGTCAGATTAGGTACTGCACCTAGGGTAATTAGTCGCCAGAATGGCTGCCTGCTATGTACTGGCTATTGGGTGCGCTGCAGCGACGCGATAACTACTCCCACTCAGGCAGGAACAATAATTATCAAGCCGCAGTCGCTACAGGGACCCCCAAAAGCCGGCACACGGTCGCTGCCACCAGCTCCAATTGAACGGGTCTGGAGCCAACCCCAAAACAGTAGCGTAATTCCCTTCAGAGACAGGGTACGGTTTAGGGCAGGAAGAACGAACTGGTATTAAATATTATACCCCATAAATGATTTTTAGGCAGTGTTTATAAAATATTTTACAAAGATGTTACAAATGAGACAATTGCAAATATGTACAAGGTAATTATAAAAATAAAAGGATTAAATGAAGAAAAGGTAACACTCACATATTCTCAGATCATTGCATTGCAGGCAACAGGCTATGATAGCTTTCCATCTATCCCAGTGCATTTGCACTCGCAGTCTGGTCGCTTCAGGTAAAAACTCACAACTCCCCCCTGGAAGCCTGCCAGCAACTTTATAACCTACAGCCTGTGACCTCACAGAAAGGGCTGGTTTTTCCAACCCCTCCTACTTCTTCAGTATTACTCACTGGGCATTAAATATATCTGATGCCCGTAACTTCGCTACAGAACATAAAATAATCGCACCATACCCATCATTCATCTCGTAGTATCGTGGGCATTCCGATGAGATCAAATATGTCCTATTTGTCACGCACACTGACAGAGAAATCTGTTGTGATTTTGCTTTTTGCTCCCTCTAGTGGTCATTAGTGATTTGACTCTGGAGCGTCTGTCTTTTTCTATATCCTCACCTGGGCCGTTAGTTCAGGGGCGTTGCTATATAAGCTCCCTGGACCTTCAGTTCAATGCCTGGCATCATTGAAATCAGAGCTAATCTGTTGTGCTCTTGTCCTCTGATCCTGGTTCCTGTTGTTCAAGCTAAGTCTGCTTCTTTGCTTTTTGCTTTTGTTTTGTTTGGTATTTTTGTCCAGCTTGTTCCTATCTGTATCCTGACCTTTGCTGGAAGCTCTAGGGGGCTGGTGTTCTCCCCCCGGACCGTTAGACGGTTCGGGGGTTCTTGAATCTCCAGCGTGGATTTTTATAGGGTTTTTGTTGACCAGATAAGTTATCTTGCTATATTCTGCTATTAGTAAGCTGGCCTCTCTTTGCTGAACCTAGTTCATTTCTGTGTTTGTCATTTCCTCTTACCTCACCGTTATTATTTGTGGGGGGCTTGTATCTTGCTTTGGGGTCCCTTTCTCTGGAGGCAAGAGAGGTCTTTGTTTTCTTCTCCTAGGGGTAGTTAGATTCTCCGGCTGGCGCGAGTCATCTAGCGATCACCGTAGGCATGATTCCCGGCTACTTCTAGTGTTGGCGTTAGGAGTAGCTATTTGGTCAACCCAGTTACCACAGCCCTATGAGCTGGATTTTTGTATCTTGCAGACTTACACGTTCCTCTGAGACCCTGTCCACTGGGGTCATAACAGTATGCCAGGCCAGTATTAAATGTTTAATGCATTGCAGAAGTGGGATTATAAGAAAGAAAATTTTGAGGTTTTTTTTCCCCTCTCTCATTTTTTTTTTTCTTTTCCCCTTTACCTCAGAGTGGCTTAAGCTTGCTGCAGACATGAATGTCCAGACCTTGATTACAAGTGTGGACCAGCTTGCCGCTCGTGTGCAGGGTATACAAGATTATGTTACCAGAAATCCTAGGTCTGAACCCAAGATTCCGATTCCTGAACTGTTTTCAGGAGACCGATTTAAGTTTAGGAATTTCAGGAATAATTGTAAATTATTTTTGTCCCTGAAACCTTGTTCGTCTGGAGACTCTGCTCAACAAGTAAAAATTGTTATTTCATTCTTACGGGGTGACCCTCAGGATTGGGCTTTTTCGTTGGCGCCAGGAGATCCGGCATTGGCTGATATCGATGCGTTTTTTCTGGCGCTCGGTTTACTTTATGAGGAACCCAATCTTGAGATTCAGGCAGAGAAAGCCTTGCTGGCTATGTCTCAGGGCCAGGACGAGGCTGAGGTGTATTGCCAAAAATTTCGGAAATGGTCCGTGCTGACACATTGGAACGAGTGTGCACTGGCCGCTAATTTTAGAAATGGCCTTTCTGAGGCCATTAAGAATGTTATGGTGGGTTTTCCCATTCCCACAGGTCTGAATGATACCATGTCCCTGGCTATTCAAATTGACCGGCGGTTGCGGGAGCGCAAAACCGCAAATTCCCTCATGTTGTTGTCTGAACAGACACCTGATGTGATGCAATGTGATAGAAAAACCGCAAATTCCCTCATGGTGTTGTCTGAACGGACACCTGATTTGATGCAATGTGATAGAATCCTGACTAGAAATGAGAGGAAAATTCATAGACGCCGGAATGGCTTGTGCTACTACTGTGGTGATTCTACACATGTTATCTCAGCATGCTCTAAACGTATAGCTAAGGTTGTTAGTCCTGTCACCGTTGGTAATTTGCATCCTAAGTTTATTCTGTCTGTAACTTTGATTTGCTCACTGTCATCTTATCCTGTCATGGCGTTTGTAGATTCAGGTGCTGCCCTGAGTCTTATGGATCTCTCATTTGCTAAGCGCTGTGGTTTTATTCTTGAACCATTAGAAAATCCTATCCCTCTTAGGGGTATTGATGCTACGCCATTGGCAGAAAATAAGCCGCAGTATTGGACACAGGTTACCATGTGCATGACTCCTGAACACCGCGAGGTGATACGTTTTCTCGTTCTACATAAAATGCATGATTTGGTTGTTTTGGGGCTGCCATGGTTACAGACCCATAATCCAGTCCTTGACTGGAAGGCTATGTCAGTGTCTAGTTGGGGCTGTCGTGGTATTCATGAGGATTCCCTGCCTGTGTCTATTGCTTCTTCTACGCCTTCGGAAGTTCCGGAGTACTTGTCTGATTATCAGGATGTCTTTAGCGAGTCCAGGTCCAGTGCATTGCCTCCTCATAGGGACTGTGACTGTGCAATAGATTTGATTCCAGGCAGTAAGTTTCCTAAGGGAAGACTGTTTAATCTGTCGATACCTGAACATACCGCTATGCGTTCATATATCAAGGAATCTCTGGAGAAAGGACACATCCGTCCGTCTTCTTCCCCTCTTGGTGCGGGATTCTTTTTTGTGGCTAAAAAGGACGGATCTTTGAGGCCTTGTATTGACTATCGGCTTTTAAATAAGATCACTGTCAAATTTCAGTATCCTTTGCCGCTGTTGTCTGACTTGTTTGCCCGGATTAAAGGTGCCAAGTGGTTTACCAAGATAGACCTTCGTGGTGCGTACAACCTTGTGCGCATTAAGCAAGGGGATGAATGGAAAACCGCATTCAATACGCCCGAAGGTCATTTTGAGTACTTGGTGATGCCTTTTGGGCTCTCTAATGCCCCTTCAGTTTTTCAGTCCTTTATGCATGACATTTTCCGGAACTATCTGGATAAATTTCTGATCGTTTATCTGGATGATATTCTGGTTTTTTCTGATAATTGGGACTCGCATGTGGAGCAGGTCAGGATGGTCTTTAAAATTTTGCGTGAAAATTCTTTGTTTGTCAAGGGCTCAAAGTGTCTTTTTGGTGTACAGAAGGTTCCCTTTTTGGGGTTCATTTTTTCCCCTTCTGCTGTGGAGATGGACCCAGTCAAGGTCCGAGCTATTCTTGATTGGACTCAGCCCTCGTCAGTTAAGAGTCTTCAGAAGTTCTTGGGTTTCGCTAACTTCTACCGTCGTTTTATCGCTAACTTTTCTAGCATTGTGAAACCTTTGACGGATATGACCAAGAAGGGCTCCGATGTGGTTAATTGGGCTCCTGCTGCCGTGGAGGCTTTCCAGGAGTTGAAACGTCGGTTTACTTCGGCGCCTGTTTTGTGCCAGCCTGATGTCTCGCTTCCCTTTCAAGTTGAGGTGGATGCTTCAGAGATTGGAGCAGGGGCCGTTTTGTCGCAGAGAGGCCCTGGTTGCTCTGTTATGAGACCTTGCGCCTTTTTCTCTAGGAAGTTTTCGCCTGCGGAGCGAAATTATGATGTGGGCAATCGGGAGTTGTTGGCCATGAAATGGGCATTTGAGGAGTGGCGTCATTGGCTCGAGGGTGCTAAGCATCGTGTGGTGGTCTTGACTGATCACAAAAATCTGATGTATCTCGAGTCTGCTAAACGCCTGAATCCTAGACAGGCCCGCTGGTCATTGTTTTTCTCCCGTTTTGACTTTGTTGTCTCGTATTTACCAGGTTCAAAGAATGTGAAGGCCGATGCTCTTTCCAGGAGCTTTGTGCCTGATGCTCCTGGAGTCGCTGAACCTGTTGGTATTCTTAAGGATGGTATTATCTTGTCAGCTATTTCTCCAGATCTGCGACGTGTGTTGCAGAGATTTCAGGCTGATAGGCCTGATTCTTGTCCACCTGACAGACTGTTTGTGCCTGATAAGTGGACCAGCAGAGTCATTTCCGAGGTTCATTCCTCGGTGTTGGCAGGTCACCCAGGAATTTTTGGCACCAGAGATCTGGTGGCCAGATCCTTTTGGTGGCCTTCCTTGTCTAGGGATGTGCGGTCATTTGTACAGTCCTGTGGGACTTGTGCTCGAGCTAAGCCTTGCTGTTCTCGTGCCAGCGGGTTGCTCTTGCCCTTGCCTGTCCCTAAGAGACCTTGGACACATATCTCCATGGATTTCATTTCTGATCTTCCGGTGTCTCAGGGCATGTCTGTTATCTGGGTGATATGTGATCGCTTCTCCAAGATGGTCCATTTGGTTCCTTTGCCTAAGCTGCCTTCCTCTTCCGATCTGGTTCCTGTGTTTTTCCAGAACGTGGTTCGTTTGCACGGCATACCTGAGAATATTGTGTCAGACAGAGGATCCCAGTTCGTTTCCAGATTCTGGCGATCCTTTTGTAGTAGGATGGGCATTGACTTGTCGTTTTCGTCTGCTTTCCATCCTCAGACTAATGGACAGACGGAGCGAACTAATCAGACTTTGGAGGCTTATTTGAGGTGTTTTGTCTCTGCTGATCAGGACGATTGGGTGACCTTCTTGCCGTTAGCTGAGTTTGCCCTTAATAATCGGGCTAGTTCCGCCACCTTGGTTTCGCCGTTTTTCTGCAACTCTGGTTTCCACCCTCATTTTTCTTCGGGTCATGTGGAACCTTCTGACTGCCCTGGGGTGGATTCTGTGGTGGATAGGTTGCAGCGGATCTGGAATCTTGTGGTGGACAACTTGAAGTTGTCACAGGAGAGGGCTCAGCGCTTTGCCAACCGCCGCCGCGGTGTGGGTCCCTGACTACGTGTTGGGGATTTGGTGTGGCTTTCTTCCCGCTTTGTTCCTATGAAGGTTTCCTCTCCCAAATTTAAACCTCGTTTTATTGGTCCTTACAAGATATTGGAAATTCTTAATCCTGTATCCTTTCGCCTGGATCTTCCTGTGTCGTTTGCTATCCACAACGTGTTTCATAGGTCCTTGTTGCGGCGGTACGTTGTGCCTGTGGTTCCTTCTGCTGAGCCTCCTGCTCCGGAGTTTTTTGAGGGCGAGTTGGAGTACGTGGTGGAGAAGATCTTGGATTCTCGTCTCTCCAGGCGGAGGCTTCAGTACCTGGTCAAGTGGAAGGGCTATGGTCAGGAAGATAATTCCTGGGTGGTCGCCTCTGATGTTCATGCGGCCGATTTAGTTCGTGCCTTTCACGCCGCTCATCCTGATCGCCCTGGTGGTCGTGGTGAGGGTTCGGTGACCCCTCACTAAGGGGGGGGTACTGTTGTGATTTTGCTTTTTGCTCCCTCTAGTGGTCATTAGTGATTTGACTCTGGAGCGTCTGTCTTTTTCTATATCCTCACCTGGGCCGTTAGTTCAGGGGCGTTGCAATATAAGCTCCCTGGACCTTCAGTTCAATGCCTGGCATCGTTGAAATCAGAGCTAATCTGTTGTGCTCTTGTCCTCTGATCCTGGTTCCTGTTGTTCAAGCTAAGTCTGCTTCTTTGCTTTTTGCTTTTGTTTTGTTTGGTATTTTTGTCCAGCTTGTTCCTATCTGTATCCTGACCTTTGCTGGAAGCTCTAGGGGGCTGGTGTTCTCCCCCCGGACCGTTAGACGGTTCGGGGGTTCTTGAATCTCCAGCGTGGATTTTTATAGGGTTTTTGTTGACCAGATAAGTTATCTTGCTATATTCTGCTATTAGTAAGCTGGCCTCTCTTTGCTGAACCTAGTTCATTTCTGTGTTTGTCATTTCCTCTTACCTCACCGTTATTATTTGTGGGGGGCTTGTATCTTGCTTTGGGGTCCCTTTCTCTGGAGGCAAGAGAGGTCTTTGTTTTCTTCTCCTAGGGGTAGTTAGATTCTCCGGCTGGCGCGAGTCATCTAGCGATCACCGTAGGCATGATCCCCGGCTACTTCTAGTGTTGGCGTTAGGAGTAGCTATTTGGTCAACCCAGTTACCACAGTCCTATGAGCTGGATTTTTGTATCTTGCAGACTTACACGTTCCTCTGAGACCCTGTCCACTGGGGTCATAACAGAAATCCCTACCTGTGTACCAGATGGAGCTAGAAACCTGTGTTTCGAGGGATGGGTAGATCCTCCGAGTGTGATTATGACGATATATTTTTGTGTTCGTATTTTAAATCGTTTGCCTAATATCTTCCAAAAACAGAACAAAAGACTTTCATGATTCTAGAAGCTTCTAGTCCACGGATAGCTGGACAAGAGCGTACGCGGCAGGAAATGCCGGTCATAAATGCCTTTCTTCAATAAAACTCCCCTCTCACATACATTGGCAAGGCAGCTCTACTCTGAAGTAAAAGACAAGGGGGGTTTCTTAGCCCACATCCTGGGCTGACAAGAGAACTAAACTTATGATATTTCATACCATATCGTGACACTAATCCTCTCCTGTGTGATACTGGCTGCTGAGACGTGTATCTAATCCTATCCTGTGTGATACTGTCTGCTGAGCCGTGTATCTAATCCTCTCCTGTGTGATACTGACTGCTGAGCCGTGTATCTAATCCTCTCCTGTGTGATACTGTCTGCTGAGCTGTGTATCTAATCCTATCCTGTGTGATACTGACTGCTGAGCCGTGTATCTAATCCTATCCTGTGTGATACTGACTGCTGAGCGGTATATCTAATCCTCTCCTGTGTGACACTGACTGCTGAGCCGTGTATCTAATCCTATCCTGTGTGATACTGACTGCTGAGCCGTGTATCTAATCCTCTCCTGTGTGATACTGACTGATGAGCCGTGTATCTAATCCTCTCCTGTGTGATACTGACTGCTGAGCCGTTTATCTAATCCTCTCCTGTGTGATACTGACTGATGAGCCGTGTATCTAATCCTATCCTGTGTGATACTGACTGCTGAGCCGTGTATCTAATCCTATCCTGTGTGATACTGACTGCTGAGCTGTGTATCTAATCCTATCCTGTGTGATACTGACTGCTGAGCCGTGTATCTAATCCCATCCTGTGTGATACTGTCTGCTGAGCGGTGTATCTAATCCTGTCCTGTGTGATACTGACTGCTGAGCTGTGTATCTAATCCTATCCTGTGTGATACTGACTGCTGAGCCGTGTATCTAATCCTATCCTGTGTGATACTGACTGCTGAGCTGTGTATCTAATCCTATCCTGTGTGATACTGACTGCTGAGCCACGTATCTAATCCTATCCTGTGTGATACTGACTGCTGAGCTGTGTATCTAATCCTATCCTGTGTGATACTGACTGCTGAGCGGTGTATCTAATCCTCTCCTGTGTGATACTGACTGCTGAGCTGTATATCTAATCCTGTCCTGTGTGATACTGTCTGCTGAGCTGTGTATCTAATCCTCTCCTGTGTGATACTGGCTGCTGAGCCGTGTATCTAATCCTGTCCTGTGTGATACTGACTGCTGAGCCGTGTATCTAATCCTATCCTGTGTGATACTGTCTGCTGAGCCGTGTATCTAATCCTCTCCTGTGTGATACTGGCTGCTGAGACGTGTATCTAATCCTGTCCTGTGTGATACTGTGTGCTGAGCCGTGTATCTAATCCTATCCTGTGTGATACTGTCTGCTGAGCAGTGTATCTAATCCCGTCCTGTGTGATACTGTCTGCTGAGCAGTGTATCTAATCCCATCCTGTGTGATACTGTGTGCTGAGCCGTGTATCTAATCCTATCCTGTGTGATACTGTCTGCTGAGCAGTGTATCTAATCCCGTCCTGTGTGATACTGTCTGCTGAGCTGTGTATCTAATCCTGTCCTGTGTGATACTGTCTGCTGAGCTGTGTATCTAATCCTGTCCTGTGTGATACTGTGTGCTGAGCCGTGTATCTAATCCTGTCCTGTGTGATACTGTCTGCTGAGCCGTGTATCTAATCCTGTCCTGTGTGATACTGACTGCTGAGCCGTGTATCTAATCCTCTCCTGTGACACTGACTGCTGAGCCGTGTATCTAATCCTGTCCTGTGTGATACTGACTGCTGAGCTGTGTATCTAATCCTATCCAGTGTGATACTGTCTGCTGAGCCGTGTATCTAATCCTGTCCTGTGTGATACTGACTGCTGAGCCGTGTATCTAATCCTATCCTGTGTGATACTGTCTGCTGAGCCGTGTATCTAATCTTATCCTGTGTGATACTGACTGCTGAGCCGTGTATCTAATCCTGTCCTGTGTGATACTGACTGCTGAGCTGTGTATCAAATCCTCTCCTGTGTGATACTGTCTGCTGAGCCGTGTATCTAATCCTGTCCTGTGTGATACTGACTGCTGAGCCGTGTATCTAATCCTCTCCTGTGTGATACTGACTGCTGAGCCGTGTATCTAATCCTGTCCTGTGTGATACTGACTGCTGAGCCGTGTATCTAATCCTCTCCTGTGTGATACTGACTGCTGAGCCGTGTATCTAATCCTGTCCTGTGTGATACTGTCTGCTGAGCTGTGTATCTAATCCTATCCTGTGTGATACTGTCTGCTGAGCCGTGTATCTAATCTTATCCTGTGTGATACTGACTGCTGAGCGGTGTATCTAATCCTATCCTGTGTGATACTGTCTGCTGAGCCGTGTATCTAATCCTGTCCTGTGTGATACTGACTGCTGAGCCGTATATCTAATCCTATCCTGTGTGATACTGTCTGCTGAGCCGTGTATCTAATCTTATCCTGTGTGATACTGACTGCTGAGCCGTGTATCTAATCCTGTCCTGTGTGATACTGACTGCTGAGCTGTGTATCTAATCCTCTCCTGTGTGATACTGTCTGCTGAGCCGTGTATCTAATCCTGTCCTGTGTGATACTGACTGCTGAGCCGTGTATCTAATCCTCTCCTGTGTGATACTGTCTGCTGAGCCGTGTATCTAATCCTGTCCTGTGTGATACTGACTGCTGAGCCGTGTATCTAATCCTGTCCTGTGTGATACTGTCTGCTGAGCTGTGTATCTAATCCTATCCTGTGTGATACTGTCTGCTGAGCCGTGTATCTAATCTTATCCTGTGTGATACTGACTGCTGAGCCGTGTATCTAATCCTGTCCTGTGTGATACTGACTGCTGAGCTGTGTATCTAATCCTCTCCTGTGTGATACTGTCTGCTGAGCCGTGTATCTAATCCTGTCCTGTGTGATACTGACTGCTGAGCCGTGTATCTAATCCTCTCCTGTGTGATACTGTCTGCTGAGCCGTGTATCTAATCCTGTCCTGTGTGATACTGACTGCTGAGCCGTGTATCTAATCCTGTCCTGTGTGATACTGTCTGCTGAGCTGTGTATCTAATCCTATCCTGTGTGATACTGTCTGCTGAGCCGTGTATCTAATCTTATCCTGTGTGATACTGACTGCTGAGCCGTGTATCTAATCCTATCCTGTGTGATACTGACTGCTGAGCTGTATATCTAATCCTATCCTGTGTGATACTGTCTGCTGAGCTGTGTATCTAATCCTCTCCTGTGTGATACTGACTGCTGAGCCGTGTATCTAATCCTCTCCTGTGTGATACTGTCTGCTGAGCTGTATATCTAATCCTCTCCTGTGTGATACTGTCTGCTGAGCTGTGTATCTAATCCTATCCTGTGTGATACTGTCTGCTGAGCTGTGTATCTAATCCTCTCCTGTGTGATACTGACTGCTGAGCCGTGTATCTAATCCTCTCCTGTGTGACACTGACTGCTGAGCCGTGTATCTAATCCTGTCCTGTGTGATACTGACTGCTGAGCCGTGTATCTAATCCTATCCTGTGTGATACTGACTGCTGAGCCGTGTATCTAATCCTATCCTGTGTGATACTGACTGCTGAGCTGTGTATCTAATCCTATCCTGTGTGATACTGACTGCTGAGCCACGTATCTAATCCTATCCTGTGTGATACTGACTGCTGAGCTGTGTATCTAATCCTATCCTGTGTGATACTGACTGCTGAGCGGTGTATCTAATCCTCTCCTGTGTGATACTGACTGCTGAGCTGTATATCTAATCCTGTCCTGTGTGATACTGTCTGCTGAGCTGTGTATCTAATCCTCTCCTGTGTGATACTGGCTGCTGAGCCGTGTATCTAATCCTGTCCTGTGTGATACTGACTGCTGAGCCGTGTATCTAATCCTATCCTGTGTGATACTGTCTGCTGAGCCGTGTATCTAATCCTCTCCTGTGTGATACTGGCTGCTGAGACGTGTATCTAATCCTGTCCTGTGTGATACTGTGTGCTGAGCCGTGTATCTAATCCTATCCTGTGTGATACTGTCTGCTGAGCAGTGTATCTAATCCCATCCTGTGTGATACTGTCTGCTGAGCAGTGTATCTAATCCCATCCTGTGTGATACTGTGTGCTGAGCCGTGTATCTAATCCTATCCTGTGTGATACTGTCTGCTGAGCAGTGTATCTAATCCCGTCCTGTGTGATACTGTCTGCTGAGCTGTGTATCTAATCCTGTCCTGTGTGATACTGTCTGCTGAGCTGTGTATCTAATCCTGTCCTGTGTGATACTGTGTGCTGAGCCGTGTATCTAATCCTGTCCTGTGTGATACTGTCTGCTGAGCCGTGTATCTAATCCTGTCCTGTGTGATACTGACTGCTGAGCCGTGTATCTAATCCTCTCCTGTGACACTGACTGCTGAGCCGTGTATCTAATCCTGTCCTGTGTGATACTGACTGCTGAGCTGTGTATCTAATCCTATCCAGTGTGATACTGTCTGCTGAGCCGTGTATCTAATCCTGTCCTGTGTGATACTGACTGCTGAGCCGTGTATCTAATCCTATCCTGTGTGATACTGTCTGCTGAGCCGTGTATCTAATCTTATCCTGTGTGATACTGACTGCTGAGCCGTGTATCTAATCCTGTCCTGTGTGATACTGACTGCTGAGCTGTGTATCTAATCCTCTCCTGTGTGATACTGTCTGCTGAGCCGTGTATCTAATCCTGTCCTGTGTGATACTGACTGCTGAGCCGTGTATCTAATCCTCTCCTGTGTGATACTGACTGCTGAGCCGTGTATCTAATCCTGTCCTGTGTGATACTGTCTGCTGAGCTGTGTATCTAATCCTATCCTGTGTGATACTGTCTGCTGAGCCGTGTATCTAATCTTATCCTGTGTGATACTGACTGCTGAGCGGTGTATCTAATCCTATCCTGTGTGATACTGTCTGCTGAGCCGTGTATCTAATCCTGTCCTGTGTGATACTGACTGCTGAGCCGTGTATCTAATCCTATCCTGTGTGATACTGTCTGCTGAGCCGTGTATCTAATCTTATCCTGTGTGATACTGACTGCTGAGCCGTGTATCTAATCCTGTCCTGTGTGATACTGACTGCTGAGCTGTGTATCTAATCCTCTCCTGTGTGATACTGTCTGCTGAGCCGTGTATCTAATCCTGTCCTGTGTGATACTGACTGCTGAGCCGTGTATCTAATCCTCTCCTGTGTGATACTGTCTGCTGAGCCGTGTATCTAATCCTGTCCTGTGTGATACTGACTGCTGAGCCGTGTATCTAATCCTGTCCTGTGTGATACTGTCTGCTGAGCTGTGTATCTAATCCTATCCTGTGTGATACTGTCTGCTGAGCCGTGTATCTAATCTTATCCTGTGTGATACTGACTGCTGAGCCGTGTATCTAATCCTATCCTGTGTGATACTGACTGCTGAGCTGTATATCTAATCCTATCCTGTGTGATACTGTCTGCTGAGCTGTGTATCTAATCCTATCCTGTGTGATACTGTCTGCTGAGCTGTGTATCTAATCCTCTCCTGTGTGATACTGTCTGCTGAGCCGTGTATCTTATCTTATCCTGTGTGATACTGACTGCTGAGCCGTGTATCTAATCCTGTCCTGTGTGATACTGACTGCTGAGCTGTGTATCTAATCCTCTCCTGTGTGATACTGTCTGCTGAGCCGTGTATCTAATCCTGTCCTGTGTGATACTGACTGCTGAGCCGTGTATCTAATCCTCTCCTGTGTGATACTGTCTGCTGAGCCGTGTATCTAATCCTGTCC